>NC_134355.1:691392336-691716941 GCF_048569485.1 Anomaloglossus baeobatrachus | reverse complement strand
TCACTAACAAATGTAGATGAGGCCAAAACAGCAGCTGCTTCAAAGGATCTCAAGTGCTCCATAAAGTGGCCTCTCCTCCACCTTAAGTTCAAGATCATAAATACTCCATTCCTCTGTGGTGTCAACCCAATCGCACTTGCTTCTTAACAGCTCTCAAGTTTCCACCAGCCCTGCTGAGTATGGGATAACAGAAATGGTTGATTCTGCAGAGCTGTTCAGTCACACTATAGCCTGGTAATCAGAGGTGTGCTCCAAAGCTGCAGTGAGTACAGAGAAGGAAATTATTATTATTAGTTTTATTATTATTATTATTATTATTATTATTTTTATTTATTTATAGAGCACCATTGATTACATGGTGCTGTACATGATAAGGGGGTTACATACAGAATACATATACAAGTAAAAATAGACAGACTGGTACAGAGGGAAGAGGGCACTGCCCTTGTAGGATTACATTCTAAAGGATTTTTGGGAGGAGACAGTAGGTGTGGTGTAGGTTGGGCGTTAGGTACACACGGTGGTGGTGTCATTGAAGGTTATAGTCATTTCTGAACAGATGAGTTTTCATATTCAGTTTGAAGCTTGCGGGTGTAGGAGAAAATCTGACGTGTTGAGGTAACGAGTTCCAGGAGACAGGGGAAATGATCTGCACAGATGGCCAGAAGCTTTGTGAGTCCGATCCAGGCCCTGATGAAGAAGGTGCTGAGCCTAATATACAACCTCACTTCCAAACAGTAAATCATCCTGGTGGAGACAATGGGGGACATGATGAAGAGCACAGATACCTGATTGGAACGACAACTTTACTATTCGGTCAGGGCAGGAAGAGGTTGTCTCGAAGGACTCAGGAAGAGGGGAATGAAAACACACAGGGTGATTGATGAGGTTTGAGACCACACTTACTGTCAAACCAAAGTCAGCCAGTCGATGAGGTCAGAAAAGGAGGTGGAGGAGGATGCTACTGACGACGAGGTTACGTTGCGTCTTCCTGGCCAGAGACAAAGTACTGGAAGCACGTCAACAACTGAATCCTGGGCCACAACTTTGCCTCTGAGCAGAAGTCGTGTTGGCTATGCAGGTCGCATGGGCTGTAAGCATTGCCTAGCCTGTGAATTTTTGGACATCGCAAAGGATCACCCAAATCATGGAATCTGTAAGATTTGTCAACAATCTGTAAGTAGAAGGCAAAAACTCACACCTTTGACTACTTCCTCCATGAAGTGTCACATGGATATGAATTGATAGCGTGAAGGTGTATTGCTCAGCTTTAGCCACTGTCAATACAACATGCTTATTTGCCGTTCATTGCATGCCTTGTTGCAGACTACACACAAGGGGCTGCTGTTTTTTTGGATCTGCCTTTGTCTGTTTGGTCACTATAGCAATAGCAAATTGGTCTTCGGGTGTGGACTTGGAGATGCTGTCTATGAACAGAAGGAAAAGCTAAAGGTGTGTGTTACAGCAAGGAGCCACCGCGGAAACACTTCGTTCAATTGTGAGGGGAGTCATTTTGGAGTTTGGTGAGGAGTACCGTAACGCCAGTGAGCAGCATCCTGTGCCACAGACCAACATTCTTCTGGTGCTGTCTATACTGTTTACCGTGAGAGGAGCGTACCTGGGTACGGTAGGCTGTGCCCAGACAATAATGCGGGCACGCAACACTTTGTTTTATTAGCAAAACACATATCTGTTCTGGGTAGGCCGACTATTTATAGACAATAAGACTTGCTGCCTCTGCACTGTCAAATTGTCACGTACAGTTTAAATCATAGAGGGACAGCGACACATGTTTGCATTGACTGTTGCTTTTCAGGATTTCCATGACTGTGTTGCAGAGCTGTGTGGTTTGCATTCACACTGTTATCATCTGCCTTATCTGTGAGGCTTCAACAACAAGGGTACTCAGAGGGGGTAATGTGTTTTGTCTATGTTTAGGTAGATAACTTGGAAGCTCCTGTGATGCGCCACTGGTAAGTCGTGTTTGCGCACACACACACACACACACATTCAGAAACACACAGTTACTTTTGCTACGGAGAGGGATTAGCAGGTAGAAGGCAACAGAATAGATTGTTCAATTATTTCAATTGTATGCATGGTTCTTATTGTTTGTTTTGGGAAAGTTAAACAATCATTTATCAACCCAACTGCCTAGAGTCCTTTTCCTGTTGTGTGGTTTTGCTAGATACTGGGGAGCCCACCCTGTACACGACTTAAAATGAAGCATAAGTCACAATGGGAATTTCACTGTGCTACAATGCAGCCTAGCGGGGCTGTGCAACCACCGCCTGCCCCATCAAGTGCATCAAGTGCTCTTCATCCTCTGTGACTGTGGGGACAGCAGTCACACATGCTTTTTCACACTGAACTTCCATCCCTTTACCTGTAAGCGGGAGTGTGATTGGCAGGTCGTCACTTGTTTTGGAAGTGGAAACAGATTGTATTGTTAAGCTGTCAGACATCGAGAGAACCACCATTGGATGCAGGCTACATTATATCCACGCCTGCACCTTCGTCACAGATTGGCTTGACTACCTGCAGTTAATAATTGTGTAGCAGGAATGGAGAGGAGTGTAGAATGCACATGTGTTGTACCTTGCTTGGCAGCAAAGGAACAGTAAGGTAGTATCCCAGACAATTGTTATATGCCCCTAAAAGTGTCAGCACTTTTGTAAATTAAAATTGCGTTCCACAAATGGAAAGAAGTGTAGAATGCACATGTGTTGTACCTTGCTTGGCAGCAAAGGAACACTTACTTAGTATTCCAGACACTTTTAGGATGGCAGAAAAAGAGTCAGCTCTTCAGCAATTTAAATAGCGTGGCAAAAGTGAGCAGGTGGGTACAGTGGCCGTGTTCTGTGTGTGCCAGGATAATAAAGGAAGCCTCACTTTCTATCCCTCCTAATGATCAAATGCAGCAAGGAATTCCCTGAGTTTGCTATAAAATTAGTGTAGCAAAATGTGCATGAGGGTAGAATGCAGAGGTGCTTGAGATTGCTTGGCATCAGTGGGACACTAATGGAGTACAACAGCCACTTTTTGAATGCCACTAAGTTTCAGCTGTGTTTGCTAGTATAATAGCTTAGTAAAAGTGAGCAGGAGGGTGTCATGCACAGGTGCTGGAGATTGCTTGACACAAGTGGAAGCCAAATGGAGTACAGCAGCCACTTTTTGGATGCCACTAAGTTTCAACTGTGTTTGCTAAAATATAGCTTAGTAAAAGTGAGCAGGAGGGTGTAATGCACAGGTGCCAGAGATTGCTTGGCACCAGTGGGACACAAATAGAGTACAGCAGCCACTTTTTGGATTCCACTAAGTATCAGCTGTGTTTGCTAGTATAATAGCTTAGTAAACGTGAGTAGGAAGGTGTAATGCACAGGTGCTGGAGATTGCTTGGCACCAGTGGGACCCAAATAAGTACAGCAGCCACTTTTTGGATGCCACTAAGTTTCAGCAGTGTTTGCTAGTATAATAGATTAGTAAAAGGGAGCAGGAGGGTGTAATGCACAGGTGCCGGAGATTGCTTGGCACCAGTGGGACACAAATAGAGTACAGCAGCCATTTTTTGGATTCCACTAAGTTTCAGCTGTGTTTGCTAGTATAATAGCTTAGTAAAAATGAGCAGGAGGGTGTAATGCAGAGGTGCTGGAGATTGCTTGGCACCAGTGGGACACTAATGAAGTAAACCAGCCACTTTTTGGATGCCACTAAGTTTCTGCTGTGTTTGCTAGTATAATAGATTAGTAAAAGTGAGCAGGAGGGTGTAATTCAGAGGTGCTGGAGATTGCTTGGCACCAGTGGGACACAAATAGAGTACAGCAGCCACTCTTTGGATTCCACTAAGTTTCAGCTGTGTTTGCTAGTATAATAGCTTAGTAAAAATGAGCAAGAACGTGCAATGCAGAGTTGCTGGAGATTGCTTGGAACCAGTGGGACAATAATGGAGGACAGCAGCCACTCTTTGGAAGGCAATAACTGGCAGCACTCTGCAATTAAAATGGCTTTGCAATAAAGGGCAGGAGGGTAGAATGGCCGGGTTGTGGGTCAGTGTAGAGGAAAGGAAGCCTCACTTTATATCCCTCCTAATGGTGAAATGCAGCAAGGAAGTCCCTGAGCTAGGCTACATAGACGCTGTTATCTGTAGCTGTTAAAAACTGTTTCCACGGACCTGACTGTCACCTATGGCTCTGAGCCAGCTGTAATTAGCCCTTAAAAGGGCTGAAATAAAATTCTGTCCCTAATCTGTAGAACGCTGTGCGTGTATAGTGTACACAGCAGGATCAGCGGCAGGAGCTGCGTCAGCGGTGACTGTCACCCAGACGCAGAAGGCAGATAATGGCGTCCAGACGGGAAAATGGCCGTATTTATAATGCAAGGACATGTGACATGGACAGCCTATGACACATGCCCTTGCTTGTCTGGCAAAAAGTCCACTTAGCTGTGTGTGTGTCTGGGATTGGCTGACATGCTGGCCCGCTCCACTACACACGCGCTTAGAGAAAAAAAAAATGGCGATCGGCATTTTCTCAGCAGCACAGATCTAAAACCCGTCCCCCACGCACACTATACGCTAAAATTTCATAATTGTGTGAATCACAGAGTGGCTTACACTATTACAGTGAAAAGCCAGCTAGAAATTAGCTAGGCTTTTTGCTGATAGAACAGTTCTCGAACGTAACTCAAATTGTCGAGCTTTTAGCAAAAAGCTCGAGTTCGAGTTCGATCTAGAACACCCCCCAAAATCACTCGAACATGAAATTGGCGAACCTCGAACATCGCTCAACTCTAAACATGACACCATCCAAGATACATTAAGGGACAGATTTAAATTGTGCCTGATGGTCCCCATTAGTGTTGAGCCACCCCCCTAGTGTTCGAGTTTGGTTCGGTTCATCGAACGGTGGCTGCGTTTGGTGAACATTCTACGAACGTTCGACGAACACCTTCGAACCCCATTGAAAACAATGGCAGGCAAACACAAACACATACAAACACATTATACATGTACACATACAGTTAATAAACATTACACTTACAGGTCCCCGCTACGCGTCCTGCACTCTGTCTCCTGCCGCTTTCCCTTCCGATCATCGCTGCCCCCTCCTGGTAACCAGCACTGATGATCGGACCTTCCGTGTTGTAGTCATAGTGTGTGACCAGTCACGTTTGTATTATCTCATTGGCTACAGACTGGTCACATGGCTAGACGTCATGCTAGGTCCTGTCAGTGCATCTCTTTGGTACGTGGTGCTCGTTTGAGCATCTCTGTGTACCGGCGAGGTGCTCTGGCACATGATCGCCTCCCCGTCCCTGTATGTCGGCGCTCTTTATAGAGTCAGCCCACATGCAGGGACTGGCTGCCACAGCCGATGAATATCGGCACCAGGTATCAGGGGACGTCCCGGTTTACAACCCGCAGCCTCTGCTCACTCACTGAGTTATTAGACTGCACGGAGCAGCAGCGTCTTCCTCCCATGCAGTGCTGTCTGATGTAGCAGAGCTGCATGGGTCGAAGGAGAAAGAAGACAGAAGACCAGGATCGTGATCTGTGGGGTGTTTTTTTAACCCTTTAGTGGAGATTCTTCTTTGGCTTAATACTAGCTAGGAAAAAAAAGCTAGTATTAACCCTTTATTACCCAGCAAGCCACCCGGCATTAGGGCTGCTGGAAGAGTTGATACAGCGCCAGATTATGGCGCTTCTATGAAAGCGCCATTTTCTGGGGCGGCTGTGGACTGCAATTCGCAGTAGAGGGGCCCAGAAAGCTTGGGCCAAACTGTGCTGCGGATTCCAATCTCCAGCTGCCTAGCTTTACCTGGCTGGACACAAAAAGGGGGCGAAGCCCATGTTGGTTTTTTTTTTGTAATTATTTCATGAAATTCATGAAATAATTAAAAAAAGGGCTTCCCTATATTTTTAGTTCCCAGCCGGGTACAAATAGGCAGCTGGGGGTTGGGGGCAGCCGTGCCTGCCTGCTGTACCTGGCTAGCATACAAAAATATGGCGAAGCCCACGTCATTTTTTTGGTGGGCAAAAAACTCCTGCATACAGTCCTGGATGGAATATGCTGAGCCTTGTAGTTCTGCAGCTGCTGTCTGCTCTCCTGCATACACCAGAGAATGGAGCATGCTGAGCTTTGTAGTTCTGCTCCCCCTGTCTCTCCCTGCAGCATATAGTCCTGATGGAGGATGCTGAGCCTTTTAGTTCTGCAGCTGCTGTCTCCTATTCTCCATACAGAAAGACAGCAGCTGCAGAACTACAAGGCTCAACATACTCCATCCAGGACTATACGCAGGAGTTTTTTGCCCCCCCCCCAAAAAAAATTACATGAGCTTCGCCATATTTCTGTATGCTAGCCAGGTACAGCAGGCAGCTACAGGCTGCCCCCAACACCCTGCTGCCTATTTGTACCCGACTGGGAACCAAAAATATTGGGAAGCTCTTTTTTTTTATTATTTCACGAATTCCATGAAATAATTAAAAAAAAATGACGTGGGCTTCGCCCAATTTGTGTGTCCGGCCAGGTACAACTAGGCAGCTGGGGATCTGTCTTCTGGCGCTATATCCAACTCTTCCAGCTGTCCTGGTGACGGGTGGCTCGCTGGGTAATAATGGGGTTAGGGATAGCTGTGTATTATCAGCTGTCCCTAAGCTCGAAATTCATGGTGTCACACCAATATTAGACATGGCCACTATGAATTTCTAGTACAGATAAAAAAAAACACAACGCACAGAAAAATATTTCTATTAGAAATAGAACACAACACAATTAGTGACTCCATCTTTATTGAAATAAAGAACCTCTCTCCGCAGTAATCCTGGGTCAATGGTCCCGCGCCGTCCAATCCGCATCCAATATCATCTGATCGGTTTGCTGGAAGGCAAAGCAAGCGATCAGATGATGTGTCAGGTTCAAGGGCCTGAATCACATGACACAGCAGCTGATCGTATAAATGGCTTTTATACAATCAGTGATGCATCAGTGCAAAAAATCCCAAAAAACTACACACTTCTGTGCAGACTCCTGTCTGACAGCTGATAGTTTAGCCGACAGGGCGGTGAAAAGCGGGCCTCACCGCTCGACTTATAGTGTCAGCTGATTCTGTCAGGTGACCGCATCAGCTGATTATAGCCAGGTCTGAGAGAGAGGGAGAAGAGAGAGAGAAGAGAGAGAGAAGAGAGAGAGAGAAGAGAGAGAAGAGAGAGAGAGAAGAGAGAGAAGAGACAGAGAAGATAGAGAGAGAAGAAAGTGAGAGAAGAGAGAGAGAGGAGAGAGAGAGAATAGAGAGAGAGAGAGAAGAGAGAGAGGAGATAGCAATGAAGCCACATTCCGTGAACTGCTCCAATTTTAGAGGTGTGTCCCGCGGCTCACAGCTGATGTCCAGCTCCTCCCCTCAGTGCATAATTAAATTAAATTATAATTATAAATAAATAATTATAATTTAAAATTATAAATAAATTAAGTTAAATTCTTTTCCGGGATGGCCGGGATTCAAACTCGTGAACTAATTCTCCTTAGGCAGTAGCTCTACCCATTAAGCCACTGCCTCTAATGAAAAGCATAGGAAGATTTGGTAATCTTGACCTCTATATTGCATATATCTATAGAGTCTCCAGAAACAGATTGTTCAGCTGCAAGGATGGATGGATGGAGGGATGGATGGAGGGATAGATGGATGGGGGGATGAATGGATGGAGGGATGGAGGGATGGATGGAGGGATGAATGGATGGAGAGATGGAGGAATGGATGGAGGAAGGATGGAGGGATGGATGGATGGATGGAGGGTTCAATGCATGGAGGGATGAATGGATGGAGGGATGAATGGATGGAGAGATGGAGGGATGGATGGAGGGAGGGCTGGATGAATGGATGGATGGCTGAATGGATGGATGGATGGAGTGATAGAGGGATGGAGGGAGGGATAGAGCGAGGGATGAAGGGAGGGATGAATGGAGGGAGGGATGGAGGGATGGAGGGAGGGATGAATGGATGGAGGGAGGGATGGAGGGAGGGATGAATGGATGGAGGGAGGGATGGAGGGAGGGATGGATGGATGGATGGAGGGAGGGAGGGATGGAGGGAGGGATGAATGGATGGAGGGAGGATGGAGGGATGGATGGATGGGAGGGCGAGCACCGGCACTACCGCACTCATCACCGCACACACGCAGGCACCTTTGCCCCAATCATCACCTCATATGCAGGCATTACCTCAATGACGTCCCTGCTGACAGCGCAATTCACTTCAGCTGCTGCGTGAAGCTCCTAGGTGCAGCGGTGTTCTACTGCCGCTCCTGTCAGTTTCATGTAGCAGAGATGATAGCGTCATGGGACCTCTGTGGATTACGTCGGATCTGGAGGGGTATTTGGGGATTTTAATAAAATGGTGAAAGAGGGGTTTTTTTGTCTTTTATTCCAAATAAAGGATTTTTCGTTGTGTGTGTTTATTTACTTTCACTTACAGGTTAATAATGGAAGGTATCTCGGGGAGACGCCTGCCATGATTAACCCCTTATTACCCCGATTGCCACTGCACCAGTGCAATTCGGGATGAGCCGGTAGTTTTGTTTTTTTTTATTATTTTATTTTACTGCACAATATAGACCCGCCTGCCGGCGGCTGTGATTGGTTGCAGTGAGATAGCTGTCACTCATCGTGGGGGCGTGTCTGACTGCAACCAATCATGGGCGCCGGTGGGCAGGGAATAACAGATTGAATAATGAGCGGCAACCATTTTCAAAAGAGGAAAAGCCACCGGAGCTTTGTGACAGCCGTGCAGCGCCGCGCGTGTGATCGGCGAGTAGGAAAGAGAGAGGGATTGTGCTGGGGACGTAGGACGCAACGTGCGCACATAGCCTTACTGTGAAAAGCCACGCTTTTGGTGATCGAACCATTATCGAACGGTAACTCAAACTGCCGAACTTGAAGCAAATCATTCGAGTTCGTCGAATGACTCGAACACCGCCCAAAATCACTCGAATTTGAAATTGGCGAATGGCTCTAATCGAACATCGCTCATCTCTAGTCCCCACTGGTTTCCACTGGTGTTCTTGCTAAAACTATGAAAAATTGAGAAAGAGAAAGTGAAAGCTCAATTAGGGACGTGCAGGACAATATGTTAATTTAAAGATTGTGAAACAGGAAACTTTTCATCGCATTCAACAAACTGTGAGCTACGTCGAGAGATTATAAATCCTGTGTGACGGAGATACCAAGCAGAAAGCTTCACACCTTGGGTCACGGTCTACATCTCTGATTCTCCTGTAGAAACGCATCTCAGGTGCAGTATAATCTGATCTTTATCCATATACAGATATCTGTACAGGGATCAGTTTTATTCTCATTTTTACAAGGAAAGACTAGTAGCAATGGGATGAAACTGATGGGGAGGAGATGTGCCACCCCCGTGGAAGCAGCCGAGCTGCTCGGATCCGGGTTCTTTATGGATCGGGGGTCTGGGGACCCGGGGGTCGTGGGGCCACTCAAATGAAGCGGGTATTTACAAGGGAATATAGAGTTTGTGACGCCACTTGTGGTGTATGGTAACTTGGGAGATTATCGCCGCTGCCATTGGGGAGTACCCGGGGTGATGAAGGGGCAGACAGGTGTTGTAACCCTCCATGGGTAGGGCAAAAGCCCCGGCACTCGGTGTTGTGGGGGTGCCGTGGTGCCCAGGGGTCACTATCGTACTCACTCAGTTCATAAGCAGACACTGACAACCGGGTAAACCAAGTCTCTGGACACCACTGCTGCTGAGGGTAGCTCGTCCGGGTCCCGTCCCCTATGGTGTTGCCTGGTGATCTGTGACCTGCCTCCAGGCAATAAGTTTAACTTCTCTGGTGGTCCGGTAGTGTGAAACTTGCCGGGCCCCGCTCCCCACTATGGCTAAGTGTGGGAGCTTGCTCTCAGGGCTCACCCTTTGGATTATCTGGACCGTTTTGGATGAGAAGGTCCTCTCCCCCTCGATGCGCTAATGCCCTGATTCTGGAGCGAGTGGGAATGGATCGTGAAGGCTCCATTCTTCTCGGGTGTATTATCGGGTTGCCTGAAGCTACTCCCCGACCTAGGGTCCGCATACCCAGTCGTGCCTTTGGTCCTGGACCGGTGACAGTGCTAGGCTGCCGGCTGTCCTCCTCAACAGGTCCAGGCACCTCACCACAATCCCCTGCGACCAGGAGTCCGACGCCTCTGGGCCCATACCACTGTCTGCAACTTAAACAGCTTCCTTCTTGGAGCCACCGCTCCCGACCTCCTCTAAGCTCCTCACAGCTCGAGGGTTACTCTCTCAACAACTACTCCTACTGACTACACTCCTGACCCCTCAGGTGGGCGACTCTATCCCACTCAAGCTGTCCACTGGTGTGCCTGGTGGGTGTGGTGCAGGGTGAATTGAGGGTTTGATTTGCTGTTGGAGGCATCACCATTAGTTAGTAACCCAGAACCAAGAGGGAGGTGGAATACTGCACGAAGGATAGATGTGCAGTACCCTGTGACGACATGATAGTCCAGGGGTGTCACAGAGACACAGATTAGATATTAGAAAAAACTTTTTGACAGTGAGGGTGATCAACAAGTGGAACAGGCTGCCTTTAGAGGTGCTGAGTTCTCCGTCAATGGAAGTCTTTAAAGAGAGGTCACACGGACATCTGTCTGGGATGATTTAGTGAATCCTGCTTTGAGCAGGGGGTTGGACTAGATGACCCATGAGATCCATTCCAACTCTAATATTCTATAATTCTATAATTCTATGATCTCCTCTGCTACAAATCTATTCTTATAAGCTATGACTTAAATGCTGATGTCTATAGAATTTCATTTTAGAAACAAAGATACAGTGGAACCTTGGTTTACTAGTAACTTGGTGTGTGAGTATTTCGCTATACGAGCAAAGCTTGCTGTAAATTTTTAACTCAGTCTATGAGCAAGCTTTGCTGTACGAGCAAATACTCACTGCACACACTTCCCGTTCCGTACATTCACTGCGCTCTGACCTGCTCTTGCAGTCCGCACAAACACGCACAAACACACACATAATATGCTCACCTTACCTTCCCTCACAGGCCTCCTGGTTCTTGTAGTTCACCAGTACAGGATGTGTATCGGGTAACCATTGCGACAATTGAGGAACTTCCGCTGTCAGCTGCTTCTCAAAGCCAAGCGCGCTGACCAATCAGAGGCAAGCGGCTCATGCGTTTGACGTCAGCGCTCCGCCATCGGTAGCGAAGTTTACCTGATACACATCCTGTACCTACGGACTACAAGAACCAGGAGGCTGGTGAGGGAACGGAAGGTAAGGTGAGCATAATATGTGTGCGTGTGCGTGTTGGTTTCTGTGTGTATGGAATGGCACAATAGGGGACCAGGATGGGAGATTGAACAAGTTGTGGAACAAATTGTCTGAGCTTCCATTATTTCCTATGGGAAATTTTGCTTTGCTAGACGAGTAACTTCGTTTACAAGCACACTCCCAGAACGGATTATGCTCATAAACCAAGGTTCCACTGTATTAAAAAGTTTGAACTCCCTTCCAGATGTGCACTGCTCATGGTGTCTGAGAGCTCCACAAAATGTTATATAGAGAGAATACAAGTAATTCAAAGACCTGAGACTTTAATTATAACTTCACTTAACTATTATTATTATTATTACTATCATTATTATTTATTATTATAGCGCGATTTATACCATGGCGCTTTACAAGTGAAAAGGGTATACGTACAACAATCATTAACAGTAAAAAACAGACTGGTATAGGAGGAGAGAGGACCCTGCCCGCAAGGGCTCACAGTCTATTCCATGGCGCTTTACAAGTGAAAGAGGGTATACGTACAACAATCATTAACAGTACAAAACAGACTGGTATAGGAGGAGAGAGGACCCTGCCCGCGAGGGCTCACAGTCTATTCCATGGCACTTTACAAGTGAAAAGGGTATACATAAAAACAAGTACAACAATCATGAATATTACAGAAAAAGGTAAAGGAGAAGAGAGGACCCTGCCCATGAAGGCTCACAGAAATCTCTAGGTCTCTAGGTGAAAAAGTGGAGGAATGGATTGATTTCCATCTTCAAGCGCTTGTGAAGGAAATATTGGGTTTCATACGGGACACTAAAATCTTAAGGCCGCTTTACACACAACGACGTATCTAACGATATGTCGTCGGGGTCACGGAATTCGTGATGCACATCTGGCATCATAAGCAACGTCATTGCGTGTGACACCTACGAACGAGTGCTAACGATCAGAAATACTTACCTAGTCGTTGATCATTGACACGTCATTTATTTTTAAAAGATCGTTGCTCGTTCTGGACGAATGACGGGGAATGACGAACCGCAGCGTTCCTGCGTCTTCTGGCAACGAGGTGGGCGTGACATTAATGCAGCTGCTCTCCGCCCCTTCACTTCTATTGGTGGCCCGCTGTGTGACGTCACTGTGACACCCTAAAAAAAGAGGTTGTTCGCCGGCCACATCGACGTCGTTAGGAAGGTAAGTCCGTTTGACACATCCTAGTAATATTGTGCGCCACGGGCAGCGATTTGCCCGTGACGCACAAATGACGGGGGCGGGTGTAATCGCTAGCTATGTCGCTGCGTGTAAAGCAGCCTTTGGTCTCTAGTTTACAAAATATTAAATGGGAAAATATTTTTCATGGATATCTTGTGACATCGTAAGTTTGTACCCTTCTATTCCACATCATATTTCTTTAAAGAGTTTAGAGTGTTTTTTGAAAAAACATAGTACCTATCCAGATGAGACTCAATTTATTTTTATTTACAAGTTTATTGTCCAAGCAAGTAGTTTTTTACTTACACATAATTATTTTTCTTTTGACAAAAGTTTTTTCTCACAGAAATGTGGTGTAAGTATGGGTGGGGGAAATTTTCCCCCTCATTAGCAAACATTGTGGTGGCCATTTTTGAAGAACAATTTATTCTTAATGAAAAAATATTTTTTTGGATAAAATTTACTTTTTTGGCAGATAGATAGATAATTTAGTGTTAATCTTGATGGGTACAGAAGAGGAGGCAGTTATGTTTATTAATTACATCAACATTAACCCTTTCAATTTAAAATGTACCCATTTTTTTGATAAAAAAGGAAATTAATTACCTAGATGTCACTTTAAAAGGTAATCATGATGTCATAAGTGTGTTACCATATAGGAAAATAACCAATAGCAATTCAATCCTGACAGCTGACACTTGCCATTCCCAACATGTGATCAATAATATTCCGTTGAGTGAATATATTAAAACTAAAAGAAATTGTTCTCAAGATGAGATTTTTCTTATTGAGGCTGATAAAATAAAAAAACTCTTGCGGCATAGAGGCTATAAGACATGGAGTCTGAATAGGGTCCAAAATATTGCTTACAATTTAAGGCCGCTTTACATGCTACATTATATCTTACAATGTATCGGCGGGGTCACGTCGTAAGTGACGCACATCCGGCATCGTAAGTTACATTGTAGCATGTAACAGCTACGTGCGATTGCGATTGAACGGTAAAACGTTCATCCCATGCACGTTGTTCAATTCCTAAATATTGAACGTTAGGTTGTTCATCGTACCTGGGGTAGCACACATCGCAGCGTGTGACACCCCGGGAACGATGAACAGATCTTACCTGCGTCCAGCGGCTCCCGCCAGCTATGCAGGAAGAAGGAGGTGGGCGGGATGTTTACGTTCCACTCAGCTCCGCCCCTCCGCTTCTATTGGCCGGCTGCTGCGTGACGTCGATGTGACGCCGAACGTCCCTCCCACTCCAGGAAGTGGATGTTCGCCGCCCACATCGAGGTCATATGGACGGGTAAGTGCGTGTGACGGAGGGTTACTCGTTTGTGCGACACGTTCAACAAATTGAACGTGCCACAAATATGATGGGGGCGTTGTAAATCGCGTACGATATCGTATGCGAAATCGTAAGGTATAAAGCAGGCTTTAGATAGACAAATCAGATTATGAGAAAATAACTCTAAAAAAAATACTTTGAGAAGTTCAAATAGTATCAAATAATATTATATTCACAACAGAAATTTTTTCCCCAATACTGCGATATAGTGAACATCATAAAAAAATATTTACTCAATCTTAATCATGATATGATTTTTAATAATGTTTTTAAAGAAAATACAGTCAGATTTGTTCCTAAGCGTGCCCCCACTTTGGCCACTTTACTCTCACCTAGTTTATTATTGAGTTACAACAAACATAGTAAACATACCTGGCTGTCCTACACAGGTTTTTATGGCTGTGGACATTCACAATGCCTTCAGTTACGCTACTCAAGGTAGAATTTTTACATCTAATAGCAGTGGAGAAGTTTTCAGCTTGAGGAGTTTCATTAACTGCAATACCTCTAAGGTGATATATTTGATTGAGTGCATTGCATGTTAATTACAATATGTGGGTTGCACAGTTACATCGTTAAAAACACATATGAGGTGACACTTACCTGATACTACCAATGTGAATGCAGTTAATGTGCAAGCAGTATTGTGGCATTTCAGATCTTCAGAAAGTATTTGTATGAGATTGCGTCATTCTTTATGTATACAGTCAGCCTTTTTTTCCTGTTGATCTGTATTTGCAGGCCCTAATTAGACTGTTATTCCTGCTGTCAGGCTTCAGGTTTACTTTTGTGTAGATTCTCTGATGAGATCACTAATAGAGATAAGCGAACCGGCCGTGGTTCGGCTCGAGATCGGTTCGCCGAACGGAGGTCTCGTTCGAGTTCGGTTCGGTGAACCGCTCAAACCGCATAGGAAACATTGGGAGGCAATCACAAACACATAAAAACACCTAGAAAACACCCTCAAAGGTGTCCAAAAGGTGACAAACAACTCACAACACAACACAAACACATGGGAAAGTGACAAGAACAAATTCTCATGCAAAAACAAAACAGCGTTACAAGGAAAAGAGGAGGAGACACAGATATAGGCATGGCACGCCCTTCTAAAACCATGTAAAACACCGCAAGGTGACTCCAAGTGGAGTCTCCCTTTTTTCCAAAAATTGGGCCACACACACACCCACCCCTTCAGTGGCAGCACTTGTGCCCCAGTTGTACAATTCACAGCTAGGTTTGCATCAAGCACATTCAAAATCCACAAGCATTTACTCTCCCCAGGATGACACAGGGGTAGTAAATTCCTTGTGGATCCATGACTTGTTCATTTTGATGAACATTAGTCTGTCCACATTGTCACTGGACAGACGCGTGCGCTTATCTGTCAGCACACACCCAGCAGCACTGAAGACACGTTCAGAGACAACGCTGGCAGCTGGACACGACAAAATCTCCAAGGCGTAACTGGAGAGCTCTGGCCATTTTTCTAGATTTGAAGCCCAAAAGGAGCAAGGCTCCATTTGCAAAGTCATGGCATCGATGTTCATTTGGAGATACTCCTGTATCATTCTCTCCAGCCGTTGACTATGTGTCAGACTTGTTGTCTCTGGTGGCCTTGCAAAAGATGGTCTAAAAAAAATATGAAAAGATTCAATAAAATTGCTGTTACCAGCACCAGATACGGTGCTACTGGTACGGGTAGACTGTTGAAGATGACGAGACCGTCCCATGTTTGTCAAGTTACAACTGGGAGAATCACTCCCTGCACCTGCACGGTTGTTTGGTGGAAAAACCAAGTTAAGATCGAGTAACAGCTTTTGCTGATACTCCTGCATACGTGCGTCCCTTTCTATGGCTGGAATTATGTCACAAAATTTGGACTTGTACCGAGGATCTAATAGTGTGGCAAGCCAGTAGTCATTATCACTTCTAATTTTGACAATATGAGGGTCATGTTGGAGGTAGTGCAGCAAGAAGGCGCTCATGTGTCTTGCGCAGCCATGCGGACCAAGTCCACGCTGTGTTTGTGGCATAGAGGTGCTAACCATTCTTTCTTCCTCTGACATCTCCCCCCAACCTCTTTCAACTGAAATTTGACCAAGGTCTCCCTCATCCGCTGAGTCTTCCATGTCCATGGACAGTTTGTCCTCCATTTCTTCATGTTCTCCTGCACCTTCCTCAACATTTCGCCTGCTACCATGCGCCCTTGTTGATCCCTGTCCCCCATGGTCCCATGCCTGCCACCTTGGTGATGATGAACGTCTGGACCTTGGTGATGTTGTTGTCTCTTGCGCATATGAATCCTCCTGTAGTTCCTCCCCTTCCTGTTGTCCCACCCCCTGACTCCGAATAGTGTTTAGCGTGTGCTCCAGCATGTAAATGACTGGAATTGTCATGCTGATAATGGCATTGTCAGCGCTAAACATATTCGTCGCCATGTCGAAACTGTGCAGAAGGGTGCATAGGTCCTTGATCTGAGACCACTCCATCAGGGTGATCTTCACCACCCCTGCATCTCGTTGGCCCAGGCTATACGTCATGACGTATTGCACCAGGGCTCGGTGGTGCTGCCACAGTCGCTGTAACATGTGGAGAGTCGATTTCCAGCGTGTCGGCACATCGCATTTCAGGCGATGAACCGGCAGGCCGAAAGACTTCTGGAGCGATGCAAGTCGCTCAGCTGCGGTGGTTGAACGGCGGAAGTGAGCAGACAGTTTTCATGCCCTGTTCAGAAGGCCATCTAGGCCGGGATAGTGTGTTAAAAATTGATGGACAACAAGGTTCAACACGTGAGCCATACAAGGCACGTGTGTCACCTTGCCCAGGCGAAGGGCCGCACCCAGGTTTGCAGCATTGTCGCACACGGCCTTACCAGGCTGCAGGGTGAGTGGCGACAACCATTTACCAAACTCAGTCTCCAGAGCTGCCCACAACTCAGCCACTGTGTGACTCCTATTTCCAAGACATTTCAATTTATTCACCGCCTGATGCCGTTGCGCTCTGCTGCCAGCATAGTAATGAGGGGTGTGTGATTCCTTCTGCGCAGTTAGAACACTGGTGGTCTTACCAGGCAGGCTTGGGGCGGAGGTGGAGGACCCAGACGAGGTGGAGGAGGCAGAAGCAGTGGCGGAACTTGGACAGACAGAGGATTGACACACAAGTCTTGGGGACGGCAAGACTTGTGCAGCAGACCCTTCACCATCTATCACCATAGTTACCCAGTGCCCAGTCAGCGACATGTAATGTCCCTCTCCATGCTTACTGGTCCAAGTATCGGTGGTGAAATGCACCCGTTCACACACAGAGTTTCTCAAGGAAGCGGTGATGTTGTGTTCGACATGCTGGTGTAGCGCTGGCACACCTTTCATAGAGAAGTAGTGGCGACTGGGCATCTGGTACTGGGGCACAGCGACAGACATAAGGTCTCTAAAATCCTGTGTGTCCACCAGGCGGAAAGGCAGCATTTCGGTAGCCAAGAGCTTACAGAGGGATAAAGTCAACCTCTTAGCTTTGTCATGGGTCGCAGGAAATGGCCTTTTATTTGTCCACATCTGAGGGACCGAGATCTGGCTGCTGTGTGTAGACGGTGGTGAGTAGGGTGTCCCTGGAAAAATGCAGGTTTGTGAGGAAAGTGCAGGTGTAGACATGATGTTGCCTTCATCCAATGTTGGTGCTATCGATATCTGAGAGAGCTGTACACACGCACTTGTTTCCCCTTCCAAACCAACTGACGACCTACCATGCAAACTGCCTGTTGCACTTACAGTGGTGGAAGTTGTGCGTGGAAAACCAGGTGTGACAGCTGTCCCCACAGTCCTAGAAGATGAAGAGCGCGCGGATGCACTGGAAGGGTCAGGCGGTGGATAGCCCGCTCCGCTAGGCCGCATTGCAGCACGGTGAGCTTCCCACTGGGACATATGATATTTATTCATGTGACGATTCATGGAAGAAGTTGTCAAACTGCTGAGGTTTTGCCTTCTACTAACATAATCACGACGCCTGAATCAGAGTCACAAAGGTTCTGGGCATCACTGCACATCATTTCCTGGTCTGTACTCACAGTATCTTGGGAGCAGACCTCTAATTCCCAGGCTATAGTGTGACTGAACAGCTCTGCAGACTCAGCCATCTCAGTTCCACCATACTGTGCAGGGCGGATGGAGACTTGAGAGCTGGGAGAAAGCAAGTGTGATTGGGATGACAACTCAGAGGACTGGTGTTTTTTGGATGCGGTAGTTGAGGTGGCGGAGAGGGCACTTGTTGGACCACTTGAGATCCATTCAAGCATTTTCTTTTTTTGGCCATTATCTACCTTTGTTCCAGTTGTTCGTGTCCGTAAAAAAGGGAGCACATCGGATTGTCCACGGTAAGTAGTAGACATCTTACTTTTGCTGGAAGATGGTCTATCTTCAGCTGATGTTAATGGAGCTTTGCCACCTTCCCCATGGACAAACCCTTTTTTCCCTTTTCCAACACGTCTCTTTCCCTTTCCACCAGCATCTGTCATTTTGCCACTCATTTTGATTGCGACAAGATTGTGCACTTAAAATGTGGTAGTAAAAATTGAGAGGTGGTGTAGATTGCAGCGGTGGTCTTTATTAACAGCAGAATAAACAACAATAATTATCCCTGACAATGCAACTACGGCCCTTAAATTGGCAGCATAGTTTGCTATTAGAATGGCTTAGTAACAATGAGTTTCAGTGTGCAATGCAGAGGTGCCGTAAATATCTTTGCACCAGTGGGACAATAATGAAGTCCAACAGCCACTTTTAGGATGCCACTAAGTTTCCTCAGTGTTTGCTAGTATAATGGCTTAGTAACAATGAGTTTCAGTGTGCAATGCAGAGGTGCCGCAAATAGCTTTGCACCAGTGGGACAATAAGGAAGTCTAACAGCCACTTTTAGGATTCCACTAAGTTTCCTCAGTGTTTGCTAGTATAATAGCTTAGTAAAAATGAGTTTGAGTGTGCAATGCAAAGGTGCTGCAAATATCTTTGCACCAGTGGGACAATAATGAAGTCCAATAGCCACTTTTAGGATGCCACTAAGTTTCCTTAGTGCTTGCTAGTATAATGGCTTAGTAACAATGAGTTTGAGTGTGCAATGCAAAGGTGCTGCAAATAGCTTTGCACCAGTGGGACAATAATGAAGTCCAACAGCCACTTTTAGAATGCCACTAAGTTTCCTCAGTGTTTGCTAGTATAATGGCATAGTAACAATGAGCTTGAGTGTGCAAAGGGCAGGAGGGTACAGTGGCCGGGTTGTGGGTCAGTGTAGAGGATAGGAAGCCTCCCTTTCTATCCCTCCTAATGGGGAAATGCAGCGAGGAAGTCCCTGAGCTTAGCTACACAGACGCTGTTATCTGTAGGTGTTAAAATCTGTTTCCACCGACCTGACTGTCACCTATGGCTCTGAGCCTGCTGTAATTAGCCCTTACAAGGGCTAAAAGAAACTTCTATCCCTATTCTGTATAGCGCTGTGTGTAGAGCGTACAGCAGGCAGATAATGGCGTCCTGACGGGCAGATACCCATTTTTATAATGCAGGGACATGTGACATGGACATCCTATCACACATGCCGTTGCTTCTCTGGCTAAAAGTCCACTTAGCTGTGTGTGTGTCTGGGATTGGCTGACATGCTGGCCCGCCCCACTACACGTGCACGCTTAGGGAAGGAAGACAAGGAAAAAAAAAAATGGTGATCGCCATTATCCCAGCAGCAGTGATCTGAACGCGCTGTTCCCACACACTATACGCTGACATTTCATAACAGTGTGAGTCACAGAGTGACTTACACTATTACAGCGGAAAGCCAGCTAGTAATTAGCTTGGCTTTTGGCTGCTATAACCGTTCTCGAACATAACTCGAGCTACTGAGCTTTTAGCAAAAAGCTCGAGTTCTAGTTCCATCTAGAACAGCCCCCAAAATCACTCGAACCGCAAACTGGAGAACCACGAACCACGAACTGCGCTCAACTCTAATCACTAACACTATTTAGGTTTTCCTAGAGTACACAAACGCTGTTATGTTCATTGTATGTTTGTCACACCTGTATGTCATTTGGGTACCCCAATTTTAACTTTAGTATAAAAAGTTATGTTTTATATTCACAACTCTACCCTGCTGAATTAAACCTAATATATTTGGTAGCCTTCATTATAACACGCTGTTAATGTGTCAGCAGTATCGCGGCATTTCAGATCTTGGCATAACAGGGACACTTCTAATTTCAGATTTATGGGTATTGAAAAAGTTTTTAAACCTATAGGAAATGGGGATATAAAAAGAAAAGTTCTCAACCGCGAATCTTATTGGATCTTTAAGCTTAATACCAGGTCACCCAATGGATTAAATGGAGACAGGACTTAATTTTGCAATACTCTTGAATCATTAATGTGTACAATATTTATGATGTATTTATCATCTGGAGTTAATTTTTGCATCCTTGTAACCTTTTCTCTGTGTGTTCTATTATTACACACAGTTTCTTTACTTTCCATATACCTGCATAAATCTGCACTTTGGATATGCAAATTAAGGGAGTATCTACTTACCAATTAATGGCATCACAAATTAATTTGCTCCTCTAGCAGGATGTAGGAAATATAAAGGCTCTGTGTTTTTTAATTTATCTGTGACTAAGGCTACCTATAGCTGAAATGCGTGGGAGGGTTGTTCCTATAGCCTATGCCTCTGGCTGCACCATGCTGCACTGTATTTTAACGTGTCTACAATAAACGGGACGTTTTAAGAAAAATTCTACTACCCGCTGTCGCTGGATTATCCTCTGTTATTTTGTATTCTACTATTTGGCTGGCGCCAAGGCTTTAATCCTTGAGCAAAGGGGGAGAATCCACAGCATAAGATGTCTATCAAGAAGGGGTGAGCTGAATTACTTTTCTATTTTTTGCATACTGGATTGGTTGTTTTTCACTGCTCCCCCTTGGTCACATATATGGCTGATAGTTTTCTGATTTTTGTCAGAACTTTACAATATGGATTTTTCAACAAGTAGAAGGAATAAAGTTAATCTAATTTTTAAGAGTACTGCAGCAGATAATGTTGTTTCTGCCACAGGACAGACTGGACGATTTTCACAAACTCATGAAACAAAGGGAAAAGTATAAAGCAAAAGAGATCAAACTTTGGTGGGATTCTACCTCTCTACAATCGTATGTTGATAAAAATCTTATCCCTAGGGAATTAAGGTTATATGAAAATTCTACTTTTTCATTTTATCCAGAAGAATTTCAAAAAGACTGGGATGGAGCTCTTACTGATTGCTCCATGGAATTAAAGGAAATGATAATCAAATATGACAACGAGGAACTGATTAAAACGCAAAAGGATTTAACATGTAAGGAAAGTGCACTAGAATTTTTCAAAGATAAAAAGGATTAGAAATTGATGAAAGATAAAATGGATAAATGTCTGACTAATCTGGAGGATAAAATTGCTGAGAGAAAAAAACAAATATGAAAGGGATGTTAAAGATTGTCAGGATAATCATGTGTACACCTGGCAAACATCAACTCCTCGCCGTCCGATCTGGAAAAAAAGAAAAAAGGATCACCATACACAGCAAGTCAGTTTTGTAAATCCGGATGTCTCTACAGAATCCTCACGGTTCACAGTAGGAGAATTTACAGAAGATCTTTCAGATGAATCGGATGGAAATATGATGTTGGAGGGTGTTCACACAGCTGCAGCAAAAAAAAGATTAAGAAGAGCAGGGAGGAAACATAAGAGTTGAGGCACAATCTGCATCTGCAGAAAAACAGGATCTGACATGCCCAGTATGGAATCTTTTCAGCTTTATTTTATCTAGTGAGCAAATACCAGTCCTGTCAAAGGGCCTTGGATTTTATCCAACAAATAAATTCAATATTTTCAAGACGTTATTGGACGTTAACAAGCTTGCCCGACACCTCACTCTAACATGTAATTTCTCCCATGAACCTGAGACTGAAACTACCCTTTTTTTGTGATACTATTGTTCCTGATATACTGTATCATCTGGTGTCAATAGTATCATGAAATTTAAAGAACAACAGTTTATTACGGAGCTCAGGAACTTAGCGTCACTCTCCAATAAGGATAAATCTTTGCCTGTGGATAAATTCATCACAAATAATCTTTTTTTTTAATCCAGTTAATTCATGGTCTCCTTTTTTGGACACTTTCCAAGAACTGATTGAGAGAGATTTGATCCTTCTTGACAAAACTTGCAAAAACAAAACACACAATCTGAACAGAGCAGAACAACAGGCTTTGTCCTCTAAAATCTAATGAGGACCTGGTTATCAGAAAAGCAGATAAGGGAGGAGGAATAGTAGTGTTAAATTCATTCTTATATTTTCTGAAAAATTATAAGATTCTACAAGACACTGTTATCCCCCTCACAAATGATCCCACTGCTTTCTATAAAAATAAACTAGACAGATTGTTACAGGAGGGTTTGAGGGAAGGAGTGTTTGATCAGAAAACTTATGATTATTTGGTAGTTGATTCCCCGTTATTACAATTTATCACTCCTTGCCAAAAATCCATAAAGGTGTTTCCCCGACTTTTAGGCCCATTATATCAAGTATTGGGTCTCTAGGTGAAAAAGTGGAGGAATGAATTGATTTCCATCTTCAACTGCTTGTGAAAGAAATACCGGGCCTCATACGGGACACTAAAATCTTAGGGGCACTTTGCACACTACGATATCGCAGGTGCGATGTTGGTGGGGTCAAATCGAAAGTGACGCACAACCGGCGTCGCAGTCGATATCGTAGTGTGCAAATCCTTTTTGATACGATTAACGAGCGCAAAAGCGTCGTTATCGTGTCATCGGTGTAGGGTCCGACATTTTCATAATGCCGGTGCAACGACAGGTACGATATTGTTCCTCGTTCCTGCGACAGCACACATCGCTGTGTATGAAGCCGCAGAAGCGAGGAACATCTCCTACCTGCCTCCCAGCTGCAATGAGGAAGGACGGAGGTGGGCAGGATGTTTACATCCTGCTCATCTCCGCCCCTCCGCTGCTATTGGCCGCCTGCCGTGTGACGTCGCTGTGACGCCGCACGACCCACCCCCTTAGTAAGGAGGTGGGTCACCGGCCAGAGCGACGTCGCAGGGCAGGTGAGTGCATGTGAAGCTGCCATAGCGACAATGTTCGCTACGGCAGCGATCACAAGATATCGCACCTGCGACGGAGGCGGGGACTACCGCTGCAGCATCGGTAACACATTGTTACTATGTCGCAGCGTGCAAAGTGCCCCTTTGTCTCTAGTTTACAAAATATTAAATGGGAAAATGGATATCTTGTGACATCATACATTTGTACCCTTCTATACCACATCATATTGCTTTAAACAGTTTAAGCTATATGCGCACTAGAAAGTGACTTTTTCTTAAGGAAAAACCAGACCCTCTTAAAGAATCCCACACCCGCGGTAAAAAAAAAACGCACCAAAAACGCAACGAAATCTGCATGCAGTTTTGCCTTGGTTTGGTGCAGATTTGATGCTGATTTGACGCGGATTTGATGCGGATTTTCTGCAGGTTGGTCTCTGCGAGTTTTTATTATTAACTATGGCAAAAACCGCAGAGAAGTGACATGTATAATAATAATAAAATAATAATAATGTGTGGCGCCCCTGACTTGGTCAGGAACAACTGAGTGCTGCACCCATGCTGGGATAGTGCTTACAGGTAAACCTAAGGGCCAGGACGAGGTGTACGCACAGACACATAGCAACCAGTTTCCCCCACACCATTAGATGGGACCCTTGGGCAGTCTCCAGAAGGGGGCTAGCCTGCAACTCTTGTCTGTCAAAGGGTGAAGCGGAGGGGCTGGGAGCTAGAATGCAGAGGCTGTCAGGAAAGGGAGGAGAGCCAGTCAGGTAGTGGAGCACGGCGGTTGCTAGGCAGATGCCATCCACTAGCCGGACCCTGCGCATGTGTAGTGACAGTTAGTTGGGGAGAACGGTCACGGAGGGAGACAGAGAAGGTGCTCTGGTGACTAGGCACGTACGGGGAACAGGTCCCTAGAGCAGACTCCAGTTTATCTACCTGCTAAACCTGGCCGGTGAGGGGAACAACAAGTACCTCACCGACCTTACAGAGTCTGAGCCTTGGCAGCAACGCAGGGACCCAAAATGAGACAGAGCCTGGAGCCATCTCACCTGGTCCACACTGCCGGCAAACGGGCCAAACACAGGGGAGAAAAGGCAGTTGCGACTCCCTGGATAGACCCCCCTGGTACTTCAGGTCAGGGGGTTATCCGAATAAAGAAGTGCTAGGAAGGCGAGCTAACAGTTACCCTCAGACTGGCCCAAAGGATACCTGATCCTACCCGGTTTTTTGAAGCATTGCCTGGGTCTGCTCACAAAACAACTGAAGTGAGTAAAAACCAGTTAAAGACTTTCAGAGTCTGCCTGAGTTATTCTGGACCTGCTACTCTGCTCACTCAAGCCCCTGGGCCCTGCCTCACTCACAGAAGGCTACATCATCTAGCTGCAGACCCCATCAGCCCCAGAAGCTCCTAAAACCTGCAGCTGCGGTCATTTACATCCCATACCGCAAGCCGTGAGTGGCGTCACGATATACATATAAAAAAACTGACTTTACCTGTTGCCATAGAGAAGAAGCCCTGTGGCGCCTCTGAAAAGGATCAACACTCCTGGGCAGTCACATCTTTCTTTTTGGCATCACGAACAGGATCATGGACTAGACCCGTTCAGACGGGTGACAGTGTGCCTCGGCGGTCCGATTGGAAAATTTGAACCGACGCCATTTTTAACACCACTGAAAGTGCGTCATCAAAAGCTGCAGCTCGCACAGAGGAAATAACCACCCACAGAGAGGAGTGACCATCCCAGGATCCCAAGAGTGCTTTGACCCCCTGAGAGTAAAAAATGGGGGCTGATCTGTCCCCAGACTGCTGGGACATCCAGGCCCTGTGGGAGGAGAAACGGAACTAGGGCCAAAACCTGGTGAGCGAGGGAAGGAGAAAGATGGCGTCGGCAGGAGATGATCAGAGAGAACAGGGCTTGTCAAGGCCCATGATGGTGGAGGAGCTGGAAGAGGATGTCAATGGAATTGCAGACCGCATGGAGGAGCAGTGGAAACGGGAGGTAGCCATCTGAAGAAATAGGATGCTGATGGCAATCCAACACCTGCGGATGTCCGTGCATCGAGGCCCGCTCGGAGGCGCCGCCCCTGCTCAGCCTAAACCGCGCCAGCGACAGAGACCCCCACCACTGCATGTCTCCGGCCTGACTCTGGGTGAGTCCAATGTTACCCTTTCTGTACCTGGTGTGCTGATCCCGCCGGCGCTACTATCGGACGCCGGTGCGACGTGCAAGCCATCCCGACCTGAAGCAGTCGCAGCACCCTCTCCGCTGGAGAGAGGTCTAGGTGCCCTGCCCTCAGCTTACCTGTTTGCTAAAGACCCGCTCCCCAGACCTGAAGGGGTCGCACCACCCTCTCCGTTGGAAGAAGACCCACCTCCGTCCTGCCCAGCTTCCGAAGGCTCGACCTCAGAGCTGCCACTTGCCCGACCGGAGGAGGTCACAGCACCCTCTGTGAGAGAGGGAGACCGAAGCTTATCCGAAGCCAAGGCCGCGCTGCTGTCCCCCTACCGATCGGAAGAGGTCGCAGCACTCTCCTCCAGGGAGGGAGAGCAGGTCCTGCAGCCAGTGGCAGCCGCCACTCCATCATCACCGACTCGATCTAACCAGGTTGCTGCAAATTCCAGCAGAGAAGAAGATATGGAAAGCGCTTCACTCACCTGGTGGCCTGCTGATGACCGGGTGGTGTCGCTGCAGGGGGAGGGCCACCCCAGGGCCATCTCAACATCACAAGTCCACAGAGGGCGATAACAGGTGAGAGCCAGTCGCCCCTGCCCCCTTGTAGAACCAATCCCGGGGAGTGAGCAGTTGAAGGCCCGGGACCTGCAGGAAAAGCAGTCCCTACGGCGGACTGGATCTCAGTCTCGAGGTCCCCTCCAACTGGGAGTAGTGGAGGAGTTTAATTGTCGTAATGGGTGGGGTTTCTTTGTGGAAGCAGGGGTAAAAGAGGGAATTTTTGTGTCCCAGCGGGACGTGCAATCCCATTTGCAGCGAGGTAATTCTGGCCGTGACCTGTTCATGGGGGACGTGGTGGAGTTTACGCGGCATATGGGGGAGAGAGGCTGGTTCGCTTTGGATGTGGTGCCATTTCCAAGGTGGACCTCAGTTAGCTGAGGCTCCACCCCCACCGCTTCAACCAGGTCCCCATTGTCACCACTGTCAGGGGACGCCCATGACATGACCTCCAAAGGCTCCACCCCCACTGCCTCAACCAGGTTCCCATTGTCACCACTGCCAGGGGACGCCCATGACATGACCTCCAAGGGTCAATGCCCCAAAGTACCAAGCACTGACCTTAGAAGGCAGAAGTCAATCTAGTAAACTTATTTAATAGAAAAAGTCCAGTTTAAAATGTTTTATAAAAGTTAAAGTAACGTTAAAGTAATATGTGCCCACAAGGACTTTTGCATAAACTCTTTAAGTAAATTTTACACCAGGTTATGTGCACTTTATATGGACCATAGGTTATGAAATAGCTATAACCACAAACTCTCACAGTGTACATAGTTACCTCAGTAGTACCAACCCCAGAGTCTGCCTGTTAAGGGGCATGGATTTGCACCACCAAGGGGGCACGCCTGTTTATGCTCTCCAACACAAAGAAACAAAGCAGGTACGCCTGTTTATGGGGCCTACCCTACGCCACCAGGACAAGAAGGACTGTCACCAAAATGGTTTACGGCGGACCAGGTCGAGACCAAGTCACCAAAAGGACTGGTGATCCCTCCATAATACCTCTAAGGTGATATATTTGATTGAGTGCATTGCATGTAAATTGCAATATGTGGGTTGAACGGTTACATCGTTCAAAAAACGTATGAGGAGACACTTACCTAATACTACCAATGTGAATGCAGTTAATGTGTCAAATTTAGCAAGGAAGAGTTGAGAATTAGAGATGAGCGAGCCTCTACAGGCTCGAGTTCGGTTTGGTTCGTCGAACGGAGGCCGCGTTCGAGTTCGATTCAGCGAGCCGTTTGACGAACCTCTCGAACCCCATTGAAAAAAATGGGAGGCAATCACAAACACATAACACATAGAAAACACCTTTAAAGGTGTCCAAAAGGTGACAAACAACTCACAAGACACCACAGACACATGGGAAAGTGACAAGGAGAAATACTCATGCGAAATCAAAACAGCTGGACGAGGAAAAAGAGGAGGAGACACAGATATAGGCATGTCATGCCCTTCTAAATTCATGTAAAACACAGCAAGGAGACTCTAAGCAGAGTCTCCCTTTTTTCCAAAAATTGGGGCTCACAGACACCACTTCAGTGGCATCACTTGTGCCCTAGTTGCAAACTGGATGTTTTGATTTGCATGAAGCACATTCAAAAATACGCCAGCTTTAACTGTCCCCTGGATGACACTGAGTTAGGTAGAAATGTCTTTGCTGAACCATGACTTGTTCATCTTGGCTCATTTTTAAAAGCACAGCAGGGGGACTCCAAGCAGAGTCTCCCTTTTTTACAAAAATTGGGCCCCACAGACACCACTTCAGTGGCATCACTTGTGCCCCAGTTGAAAACTTGACAGGTAGATTTGCATCAGGCACATTCCAAAATACGCCAGCCTTAACTGTCCCCTGGATGACACTGAGGTAGATAGCAAAGTCCTTGCTGAACCAAGACTTGTTCATCTTGGATCATTGTCACGAACAGGGGGGTAGGAAGCGGAAGCTACAGCCCCCCTTTCCACCACCCTGCAGACCGAGCACGTGACGGGCTCTCTAGCGCCCCTCTTAAAGTCAGGCCAATTATGGAGTTGCCCAACAATAAGCAAGGAGGCCGCTATTCTACTATGCCAATGATTGAAGGGTTCCCGGTGAGAGTAAGGTATATATTCCCCCGATATATATATATATATATATATATATATATATATTCTCCCGAGGTATATATTCAGCATACGGAATATATCTAAACCCCCCTTAGATCTCACTGGTTGCCCCACAATAATCCTTGGCATAAACTCGCCGACACCAATCGATTACGTTAACTATTACGCCGATCACACAGACGTGGAGTTCAGGATTGAGATTAGAGATGAGCGAACCGGTCCCGGTTCGGCTCGAGGTCGGTTCGCCGAACGGAGGTCCCGTTCGAGTTCGGCTCGTCGAACGTTCGACGAACCGAACTCGAACTGCATAGGAAACAATGGCAGGCAATCACAAACACATAAAAACACCTAGAAAACACCCTCAAAGGTGTCCAAAAGGTGACAAACAACTCACAACACAACACAAACACATGGGAAAGTGACAAGGACATATACTCATGCGAAAACAAAAGAGCTGGACAAGGAAAAAGAGGAGGACACACAGATATAGGCATGGCACGCCCTTCTAAAATCATGTAAAACACCGCAAGGTGACTCCAAGCGTAGTCTCCCTTTTTTTCCAAAAATTGGGCCCCACACACACCCACCCATTCAGTGGCAGCAGTTGTGCCCCAGTTGTACACTTCACAGCTAGATTTGCATCAAGCACATTCAAAAATACGCCATTCTTAACCGTCCCCAGGATGACACCGGGGTAGGTAGCAAAGTCTTTCCTGACCCCAGCTCTGTTCATCTTGGATCATTTTTAAAAAACACAGCAAGCAAGGGTTACTCCAAGCGGAGTCTCCCTTTTTTCAAAAAATTGGGCCACACAGACACCCCATCAGTGGCAGCACTTGTGCCCTAGTTGCAAACATGATGTTTTGATTTGCATCAAGCCCATTCAAAAATACGCCATAATTAACCGTCCCCAGGATGACACCAGGGTAGGTAGCAAAGTCTTTCCTGATCCCAGCTCTGTTCATCTTGGCTTCTTTTAAAAACAATGTAAGCAAGGGTTACTCCAAGCGGAGTCTCCCTTTTTTCCAAAAATTGGGCCCCACACACACCCACCCATTCAGTGGCAGCACTTATGCCCTAGTTGTACACTTCACAGCTAGATTTGCATCAAGCACATTCAAAAATACGCCATTCTTATCCGTCCCCAGGATGACACCGGGGTAAGTAGCAAAGTCTTTCCTGACCCCAGCTCTGTTCATCTTGGATCATTTTTAAAAAACACAGCAAGCAAGGGTTACTCCAAAGTCATGGCATCGATGTTCATTTGTAGATACTCCTGTATCATCCTCTCCAGCCGTTGACTATGTGTCAGACTTGTTGTCTCTGGTGGCCTTGCAAAGGAGGGTCTAAAAAAATTATGAAAAGATTCCACAAAATTGCTGTTACCAACACCAGATAAAAACACCTAGAAAACACCCTCAAAGGTGTACCAAAACTGGTACGGGTAGACTGTTGAAGATGACGAGACCGTCCCATGTTTGTCAAGTTACAACTGGGAGATTCACTCCCTGCACCTGCACGGTTGTTTGGTGGAAAAGCCGATCTAAGATCGAGTAACAGCTTCTGCTGATACTCCTGCATACGTGCGTCCCTTTCTATGGCTGGAATTATGTCACAAAATTTGGACTTGTACCGGGGATCTAATAGTGTGGCAAGCCAGTAGTCATCATCACTTCTAATTTTGACAATACGAGGGTCATGTTGGAGGTAGTGCAACAAGAAGGCACTCATGTGTCTTGCGCAGCCATGCGGACCAAGTCCACGCTGTGTTTGTGGCATAGAGGTGCTAACCGTTCTTTCTTCCTCTGACATCTCCCCCCAACCTCTTTCAACTGAAATTTGACCAAGGTCTCCCTCATCTGCTGAGTCTTCCATGTCCATGGACAGTTCGTCCTCCATTTCTTCATGTTCTCCTGCACCTTCCTCAACATCTCGCCTGCTACCATGCGCCCTTGTTGATCCCTGTCCCCCATGGTCCCATGCCTGGCGCCTTGGTGATGATGAACGTCTGGACCTTGGTGATGTTGTTGTGTCTTGCGCATATGAATCCTCCTGTAGTTCATCCCCTTCCTGTTGTCCCACCCCCTGACTCCGAATAGTGTTTAGCGTGTGCTCCAGCATGTAAATGACTGGAATCGTCATGCTGATAATGGCATTGTCAGCGCTAAAAATATTCGTTGCCATGTCGAAACTGTGCAGAAGGGTGCATAGGTCCTTGATCTGAGACCACTCCATCAGGGTGATCTGCCCCACCTCTGCATCTCGTTGGCCCAGGCTATACGTCATGACGTATTGCACCAGGGCTCGGTGGTGCTGCCACAGTCGCTGTAACATGTGGAGAGTTGAATTCCAGTGTGTCGCCACATCGCATTTCAGGCGATGAACCGGCAGGCCGAAAGACTTCTGGAGCGATGCAAGTCGCTCAGCTGCGGCGCTTGAATGGCGGAAGTGAGCAAACAGTTTTCGTGCCCTGTTCAGAAGGCCATCTAGGCCGGGATAGTGTGTTAAAAATTGCTGGACGACAAGGTTCAACACGTGAGCCATACAAGGTACGTGTGTCACCTTGCCCAGGCGAAGGGCCGCACCCAGGTTTGCAGCATTGTCGCACACGGCCTTACCATGCTGCAGGTTGAGTGGAGACAACCATTTATTAAACTCGGACCGCAGAGCTGACCACAACTCCTCAGCTGTGTGACTCTTATTCCCAAAACATGTCAAGCTAAAGACCGCCTGATGCCGTTGCGCTCTGCTGCCAGCATAGTAATGAGGGGTGCGTGATTCCTTCTGCGCAGTGAGAACACTGGTGGCCTGACCAGGCAGGCTTGGGGCGGAGGTGGAGAACCCAGATGAGGTGGAGGATGCAGAAGCAGTGGCGGAACTTGGACAGACAGAGGATTGACACACAAGTCGTGGGGACGGCAAGACTTGTGCAGCAGACCCTTCACCATCTATCACCATAGTTACCCAGTGCCCAGTCAGCGACATGTAACGTCCCTGTCCATGCTTACTGGTCCAAGTATCGGTGGTGAAATGCACCCGATCAAACATAGAGTTTCTCAAGGAAGCGGTGATGTTGTGTGCGACATGCTGGTGTAGCGCGGGCACACCTTTCTTAGAGAAGTAGTGGCCACTAGGCATCTGGTACTGGGGCACAGCGACAGACATAAGGTCTCTAAAATCCTGTGTGTCCACTAGGCGGAAAGGCAGCATTTCGGTAGCCAACAGCTTACAGAGGGATAGAGTCAACCTCTTAGCTTTGTTATGGGTCGCAGGAAGTGGCCTTTTATTTGACCACATCTGAGGGACAGAGATCTGGCTGCTGTGTGTAGACGGTGTTGAGTAGGGTGTCCCTGGAAAAATGCAGGTTTGTGAGGAAAGTGCAGGCAGAGACATGATGTTGCCTTCATCCAACGTTGGTGCTATCGATGTCTGAGAGAGCTGTACACACTCACTTGTTTCCCCTTCCAAACCAACTGACGACCTACCATGCAAACTGCCTGTTGCGGTTACAGTGGTGGAAGTTGTGGGTGGAAAAACAGGTGTGACAGCTGTCCCCACAGTCCTAGAAGATGACGAGCGCGCGGATGCACTGGAAGGGGCAGGCGGTGGATGGTTCGCTCCGCTAGGCCGCATTGCAGCACGGTGAGCTTCCCACCGGGCCATATGATATTTATTCATGTGACGATTCATGGAAGAAGTTGTCAAACTGCTGAGGATTTGACCTCTACTAAGAGAACCATGACAAATTTTACAGATCACATAATTTGGGCGATCTTTTTCTATGTCAAAAAAGGACCAGGCTAGGCAAGGCTTAGAGGCCATGCGACCTGTTGATCCACCCCGAATAATGCTAAGAGGCAGAGTGGTGGCTGAGGATGCAGTTGTAGACATGCTACCAGTACTCCGACTGTGTCCAGGAAGGCGCAAGGTAACTTCGTCATCAGTTGCATCCTCCTCCACCACCTCTGTTGACCTCCTCGAGTGCCTGACTGTGGGTTGACAGTAGGTGGGATCTAGAACTTCATCATCAATTGTTGTGTTTGCACTCCCCTCCCCCTCAGACCGAGCCTCTTCTTGCCCTGACCGAATATTTAAGTTGTCATCCCAATCGGGTATCTGCGTCTCATCTTCATCAGTATGTTCCTCATTGTCTATAACCACAGGTGTTACACTTTGTGACAAAGGGTCAACATTATACTCAGAAACTTGGTCCTCACGGCCTGAATCAGAGTCACAAAGGTTCTGGGCATCACTGCAGACCATTTCCTGTTCTGTACTCACTGTAGCTTGGGAGCAGACCTCTGATTCCCAGGCTATAGTGTGACTGAACAGCTCTGCAGACTCAGCCATCTCAGTTAAACCATACTGTGCAGGGCTGATGGAGACTTCAGAGCTGGGAGAAAGCAAGTTTGATTGGGATGACAACTCAGAGGACTGGTGTTTTTTGGATGCAGTACTTGAAGTGGCTGAGAGGGCACTTGTTGGACCACTTGAGATCCATTCAAGCATTTTCCTTTTTTGGCCATCATCTACCTTTGTTCCTGTTGTTCGTGTCCGTAAAAAAGGGAGCACATCGGATTGTCCACGGTAAGTAGTAGACATCTTACTTTTGCTGGTAGATGGTCTATCTTCAGCAGATGATAATGGAGCTTTGCCACCTTCCCCACGGACAAACCCTTTTTTTCCTTTTCCACCACGCCTCTTCCCCTTTCCACCAGCATCTGTCATTTTGCCACTCATGTTGATTGCGACAAGATTGTGCACTGAAAATGTGGTAGTAAAAATTGAGAGGTGGTGTAGATTGCAGTGGTGGTCTAGCTTTATTAACAGCAGAATAATAAAGAATAAATATCCCTGACAATGCAACTACGGCCCTTAAACTGGCAGCAAAAATTGCTAGTATAATGGCTTAGTTATAATGAGTTGGGGTGTGCAATGCAGGCAGACGTGCTGCAAATATCTGTGCACTACTGGGACTATAGCAAAGTCCAATAGCCATGTATAGGATGCCACTAGGTACACTGAGTGTTTGCTAGTATAATGGCTTAGTTATAATGAGTTGGAGTGTGCAATGCAGGCAGAGGTGCTGCAAATGTCTTTGCACTAGTGGGACTATAGCAAAGTCCAATAGCCACGTTTAGGATGCCACTAGGTACACTGAGTGTTTGCTAGTATAATGGCTTAGTTATAATGAGTTGGAGTGTGCAATGCAGGCAGAGGTGCTGCAAATGTTTTTGCACTAGTGTGACTAGACAAAAGTCCAATAGCCACGTTTAGGATGCCACTAGGTACACTGAGTGTTTGCTAGTATAATGGCTTAGTTATAATAAGTTGGAGTTTGCAATGCAGGCAGAGGTGCTGCAAATGTCTTTGCACTAGTGGGACTATAGCAAAGTCCAATAGCCACGTTTTGGATGCCACTAGGTACACTGAGTGTTTGCTAGTATAATGGCTTAGTTATAATGAGTTGGAGTGTGCAATGCAGGCAGAGGTGCTGCAAATGTCTTTGCACTAGTGGGACTATAGCAAAGTCCAATAGCCACGTTTAGGATGCCACTAGGTACACTGAGTGTTTGCTAGTATAATGGCTTAGTTATAATGAGTTGGAGTGTGCAATGCAGGTAGAGGTGCTGCAAATGTCTTTGCACTAGTGGGACTATAGCAAAGTCCAATAGCCACGTTTAGGATGCCACTAGGTACACTGAGTGTTTGCTAGTATAATGGCTTAGTTATAATGAGTTGGAGTGTGCAATGCAGGTAGAGGTGCTGCAAATGTCTTTGCACTAGTGTGACTAGACAAAAGTCCAATAGCCACGTTTAGGATGCCACTAGGTACACTGAGTGTTTGCCAGTATAATGGCTTAGTTATAATGAGTTGGAGTGTGCAATGCAGGCAGAGGTGCTGCAAATGTCTTTGCACTAGTGTGACTAGACAAAAGTCCAATAGCCACGTTTAGGATGCCACTAGGTACACTGAGTGTTTGCTAATATAATGGCTTAGTTATAATGAGTTGGAGTGTGCAATGCAGGTGGAGGTGCTGCAAATGTCTTTGCACTAGTGGGACTATAGCAAAGTCCAATAGCCACGTTTAGGATGCCACTAGGTACACTGAGTGTTTGCTAGTATAATGGATTAGTTATAATGAGTTGGAGTGTGCAATGCAGGTAGAGGTGCTGCAAATGTCTTTGCACTAGTGGGACTATAGCAAAGTCCAACAGCCACGTTTAGGATGCCACTAGGTACACTGAGTGTTTGCTAGTATAATGGCTTAGCTATAATGAGTTGGAGTGTGCAATGCAGGCAGACGTGCTGCAAATGTCTTTGCACTAGTGTGACTAGACAAAAGTCCAATAGCCACGTTTAGGATGCCACTAGGTACACTGAGTGTTTGCTAGTATAATAGCTTAGTTATAATGAGTTGGAGTGTGCAGAGGACAGGAGGGTACAGTGCCAGGATTGTGGGGCTCTGGGTAGAGGAAAGGAAGCCTGCCTTTCTATTCCCTCCTAATGGGGAAATGCAGCGACGAAATCCCTGACCTTAGCTACACAGACGCTGTCGCTGTTTTCAGGACCTGTCACCTATGGCTCTGACCCTGCCGGTACGAGCCCTTAAAAGGACTGATGGAAAGTGCTCTCCCTAAGCTGTCTAGCGCTGTGTATGGAGCGCATACAGCAGTATCGGCGATAGGATTTAGGACGGAGCTGCGCCAGTGATGTCTGACACCAAAGACGCAGAAGGCATATAATGGCGTGCTGGAGGAAAATGTTCGGTTTTATAATGCAGGGACATGTGACATGGACATCCTATCACACATTCCGTTGCTTCTCTGGCTAAAAGTCCACTTAGCTGTGTGTGTGTCTGGGATTGGCTGACATGCTGGCCCGCCCCACAAGACGCGCGCGCTTAGGGAAGGAAGACAAGGAAAAAAAAAAAAAAAAAATGGCGATCGCCATTATACAAACAGCAGTGATCTGAAGGCGCTGTTCCCGCACACTATACACTGAAATGTCATAATAGTGTGAGTCACAGAGTGACTTACACTATTACAGCGGAAAGCCAGCTAGGAATTAGCTGTTTTTTTGCTGCTAGAACCGTTCTCGAACGTTTCTAGAACTATCGAGCTTTTGCAAAAAGCTTGAGTTCTAGTTCGATCTAGAACAGGCCCCAAAATCACTCGAGCCTAGAACTGGAGAACCTCGAACCGCGAACCGCGCTCAACTCTAATTGAGATAACAGAACAGCCCAAGATGGCCGGGTTATGCAGGTGGCTCATGGCCACAGTTCTCGTTTAAAAGCTCTTTGCAAAGGCCTGGGTGGGGCAGAGTTGCTTTTGTAAGATGCAGAGCAAGAAGCTGAGAGGAGTTCAGACCCGTGTGGTGTGACCCCCACCCCGCTACATTGTGGTGGAGAATGCGGGCATTGAGACTTGAGGCATACCCCACCGCTGCATGTCAATAATCAAGCCTGCTACGCTACGGTATAAACCCGCTGACAACATGGAGGAGCTTCTGCGGCAGCTGGTACTCACTCAGCAGAAACAACAGTAGCAACACCAGGAATCCCAGCGGCAGCACCAGGAATTCCAGCGGCAGCACCACCAGGAATCCCAGCGGCAGCATCACCAGGAATCCCAGCGGCAGCATCAGGAATTCCAGCGGCAGCATCACCAGGAATCCCAGCGGCAGCATCAGGAGACACATCGGCAGCACCAGGAATTCCAGTGGCAGCATCAGGAAACCCAGCGACAACAACAGGAGGCGAACACATTGCTACGGCAGCAGATTGCGGCCCTGCGTGAGACAGCGCCAGCAACTGCCTCCGACCGACGGGTACCCCGGGACAGGGTTCGCTCTGCCCTACGGAAGCTAAGCCCGGAGGATGACGGGGAGGTCTTCCTTATGGTATTCGAGCGCACAGCAGAGCGGGAAAAACTGCTGGCAGATCAGTGGGTGGAAGTGGTGACTCTGTTCCTGATTGGGGACGCCCAGAAAGCCTGCTTTGACCTCAGCCGGGAGGATGCCCTGGACTACGAGAAACTGAAAGGTGAGATCCTTGCCCGTCTGGGGGTCAATACCTATGTGCGGGCTCAGCGGGTATTTTCCTGGACCTATGTGGAGACCTGTCCGGTCAGGTCTCAGGCATATGACCTACTTCAATTGGTAAAAAAGTGGTTGCAGCCGGAGATGTTGTCTCCAGCCCAGATGGTGGAAAGGGTGGTGGTCGACCGGTTGGTGCGGACTCTGCCGGTCGCTATACAACGCTGGGTGGGGCAAGGGGACCCGGGTAACCTGGATCAGGTGGTGAGTCTAGTTGAGCGATATACCACCACACAGGACTTTATATGAGACTCTGCCCCAGGGCGTCAGGCCCAGCAGCCACAGGACCCTGGCCGAGAGACACGTACGGCGCAGGTGAACAACAAAATCCAAACCCATACTGAGGGGGTAGCCCGCACTGAGAGGGGCAAAAGACTAGTCCCCCCAAGAATGGTAACAAAAACTGGTGGGGCCACCGCTATGAAGTGCTGGAGATGTCAAGGGCCCGGCCATATCGCCGCTTATTGCCCTTTGATTACGGAGGCCATGGATTGTGGGTACACACGCCGAATGTCTATGTATGCTAATACGGTGTGTGCTGCACGCCCTATTCTTGAACCTCCTCTCTGTCATGTGTATATAAATGGACATTGGGCAGAGGCCCTGTTGGACTCGGGCAGTATAGTGACCCTCGTACATGGGTCGCTGGTATCGGGGTTGGAGTCCACGAAGAGGGAGGTTGGGATTGTATGTATACATGGGGAGCTCCGCAAATATCCAACAGCAGAGGTAGGCCTCTCCACTCCATGCGGAGACGTGACACATGTGGTAGGAGTGGTGACAACTCTACCATACGGGGTAGTGCTGGGCAGGGATTTTCCGTTGTTCTGGTGCTTGTGGGAGAGAAATGGCACGTCTTCCCAAGCAAGAATGGGTTCGGGTGCAGAGCCCGATGATCCCGAGGCGGGAATACCTGCTGTAGGGATCACCGACCTTGGGACAGGGGGAGAACCTGACCGGGGTCCCCTAGAAGTATTGGCGGGAGACAGCGAAGAGACCGTAGCAATCCTGGAGCTGGACACATCCCGGGAGGTCTTCGGGATGGCCCAGCTGAGGGATCCTACCCTCTCCCAGGCGTGGGGTAATGTAAAAGAGGTGAATGGGGTGGCCCAACAACCAGGGGCAGAAGCGGTCTTTCCCCGTATGGCGGTTTATAATGATTTACTCTACCGAATAGACAAAACCAGGGAAGAGATAGTAGAACAATTGGTAGTACCCCAATCCCACCGTCGGGCAGTGCTTAACATGGCTCACACACACCCCCTGGGGGGACACTTAGGGGTTACCAAGACACAAGAGCGCATTTCACAGAGGTTCTTCTGGCCAGGAGTATACGCAGAAGTACGGAAATTCTGTGAATCTTGCCCGGACTGCCAGCTGACCTCGCCCATTGCAAATTTCCGGAGTCCATTGGTGCCTCTCCCTATTATAGAGGAACCTTTTGAACGAATTGCAATGGATCTGGTAGGACCCCTGGTAAAATCTGCGCGCGGTCACCAACACATTTTGGTGGTTGTAGATTACGCCACCCGCTATCCAGAGGCCATTCCGCTGCGCCATACCTCTGCTAAGCTTATTGCCCGGGAGTTGTTTTCCATGTTTTGTCGTCTTGGGCTACCAAAGGAGATCCTTACTGACCAGGGGACCCTGTTTATGTCCAAGGTGACAAAGGAATTATGTAAATTGTTGAAAATAAAGCACCTGCGCACATCGGTGTATCATCCGCAAACCGATGGGCTGGTCGAGCGGTGTAACAAAACCCTTATGTCCATGCTTAAAAAGGTGGTTGCCAAGGACGGGAGGGACTGGGACATGCTGTTGCCCTATCTTATGTTTGCGCTCCGAGAAGTACCGCAGGCGTCCACGGGGTTTTCACCATTCAAGTTGCTTTATGGCAGACACCCTAGGGGCTTGCTGGACGTAACCAAGGAAACATGGGAACAGGAGCCCACCCCATATAAAAGTGTGATTGAACATGTGGCTCTAATGCAGGACCGCATCGCAGCGGTTTTGCCTATCGTAAAAGAACATTTAACAAGGGCACAAGGGGCACAAAAGTGCACTTATAACACACGAGCCACCCTCAGATCTTTTAATGTAGGGGATCGGGTCTTGGTTTTGGTGCCCACTGCCGAGAGTAAACTGTTGGCCAAATGGCAGAGGCCGTATGAGGTTCGGGAAAAGGTGGGGGAGGTGAACTACCGAATATATCAGCCGGGGAGGAGGAAGCCGGAACAAGTGTATCATGTTAACTTGCTTAAAGCCTGGAAAGACCGTGACTGTATGGTGACGGGAGTAACACCGGTGGGGCCCTGTGGGCATCCTATAGTGCCGCTCATCCTGGGACCCGAAGGGGGGGTACACCTAGGCGACACCCTCACTAAACCGCAGCGTCGTGAAGTTCGGAAGTTAGTACAGCAGAACTCGGATGTGTTTTCCGAGTTACCCGGCCGTACTTCGGTTATCCAACATGACATTGTCACCGAGCCTCGGGTAAAGGTGCGTATGAAACCGTACCGGGTGCCCGAGGCCCGGAGACAAACCATTGCAGCAGAGGTGAAACAGATGCTTACTCTAGGGGTGATCGAGGAGTCAAAGAGTGACTGGGCTAGTCCCATTGTGCTGATTCCAAAACCCGATGGGTCGCTACGTTTCTGCAATGACATCAGGAGATTGAATGAGGTTTCCAAGTTCGACCTTTACCCTATGCCCCGGGTGGACGAACTTATTGAACGGTTGGGAAAGGCTCAATATTTCACGACGCTTGACCTTACCAAAGGCTATTGGCAGGTGCCGCTGACAGAATCAGCCAAGGAAAAAACGGCCTTTATTACACCAGAGGGGCTCTATCACTATGTTGTCTTGCCTTTCGGTTTACATGGAGCCCCGGCTACTTTCCAAAGACTGATGGACATAGTGTTGGAACCCCATCAGAAGTACGCATCCGCCTATCTAGATGACATCATCATCTTCATTACCGATTGTCAGACCCACTTGTCCCAGGTCCAGGCCGTCGTTAACTCCCTGCGGGCAGCAGGATTGACCGCAAACCCAAAAAAATGTGCAATCGGTCTGGAGAAAGCCCGCTATTTGGGATACGTGATTGGCCGCGGGGTGATCAAACCTCAAGTAAATAAAATAGAGGCCATCCAAAAGTGGCCCAGACCAATGTCCACTAAACAGGTGAGAGCATTCCTCAGCATTGTTGGGTAGTACCGGCGGTTTATACCGGACTTTGCCGGGAGAACAGCGGCTTTGACCGATCTGTTGAAGGGTAAGAAGGCGGCTATGGTACGCTGGACCCCTCAGGCTGAGGAAGCGTTTCAGTCCATGAAGACTGCCTTGTGTGGTCAACCGGTCCTCATTAGCCCCGATTTCGGTAACACCTTCCTGGTGCAAACAGATGCCTCCGAGGTGGGTTTGGGTGCCGTACTCTCGCAAGAGGTGAACGGAACTGAGCATCCGGTTACCTATTTGAGCCGGAAACTTACCCCGGCGGAAAAGAATTATAGCGTAGTGGAGAAGGAGTGCTTGGCTATTAAATGGGCCTTGGAGTCCCTGCGCTATTATTTGCTCGGGCGACAGTTTCGGTTGGTGACGGACCACGCGCCCCTCATCTGGATGAGAAATGCGAAGGAACGGAATGCCCGGGTCACCCGCTGGTTCCTGTCCCTTCAGAATTTCAGTTTTACGGTGGAACATCGGGCCGGTTCGTCCCAGGGAAATGCCGATGCCCTGTCTTGGGCGGCCTGTTTGGGAGCGTCCGTTCATCCCCTCGGGTTTGAACGGAGGGGGGGTATGTGAGATAGTGGGTCCATTGGTATGTGATGGACGGTACGTATCTCCCAGAATGCGTACAGAAACATATTAGAGCCCTACATAGTGGTCAGTCCAGTAACCTCCAGGCCGGGTTATGCAGGTGGCTCATGGCCACAGTTCTCGTTTAAAAGCTCTTTGCAAAGGCCTGGGTGGGGCAGAGTTGCTTTTGTAAGATGCAGAGCAAGAAGCTGAGAGGAGTTCAGACCCGTGTGGTGTTATAACACAGGTCTGTGGGGGCTCCCTGAAAAGCAGTATGGGGTACAGTAAGACCGACTTCTACGGCAGCGGGTACCTGTGTGACATGGTAACCTATGGACTGTATATAGCCTGGATGTATCCTGAAGGACGTATATTCCTGTGCAGCAGCGGTAAATAAACTGATGTTGATTGGACTTTTTGGGTCACTGCCTCTTTGTCATCCTGGGGGACCCCCACCCCGCTACAATATATATATATATATATATATAGGTCAGAGTACATTTACAGGTAAGTTATGGATCACAAGCAGGCATACAGTTCAAGCAGTTACCTTATGCGTCTAGCCACAGGGGGGCGCTGTTCGACCAGGGTTTCATGGACTTCCTCACATGTGTATCATACACATTGACCCCTGAGCAAAGACAAGCTAAAAATGGCTGTACTGTGTTTATCAACTGGCTACAATTAGTGTCCCTCCCCCTTTTGGTGACCTCACAGGAGTGTACAGCTCCACCCCTGTCCTGAGCCTAAAATAATATCCCAAAGTGAATATTATCCGCAACTCTGGACTAGGAGGTCCGATCGGGACGGTTCTGGTGTCATCAAATCCGTCTGGGTCCCCTCTGCATACTGACTCCAAGCATGACTCCTCTACCGGACTCCTACTCGCAGTTCTCTGTATCTCGCCGCCCCAGGGCGCGACAAAGTATCCGAGGGTATCAAAAGGTGCGGCTCGAAGTCCCGATTTTAACAATGTAGTGGGTGTATAGCTCAGACGCACGGTAATATCATCACTGTGTAGAACGTTACGGAGCCAGGAATATGAACTCCTGCTGGGAACGAGCGTCCTAGATGTCTTTTGAAGCTTCTATTGTTTTGCTAGTTTCCTACCTACTCTCTTTGAATGGACATAACCCCCAGGGGGTCTTCCTCTGGCCTGGCAGGGTAATTGGATTCAACACCTTCCCAGATGTGACCATCTGAGAAGGATCTCTGTGTGGGAAGGGAGGGGGGTGACATCAGGGAGTGATTACTTACTTGACTGAACATCATAATTCTCATCATATCTGAGGATTTCCCCCACACCTCCCCCCTTTAGAGGGTGCTAGGGGGCAGCACATTCCGGTGTTCCCCTGTGCGCCTTGTCAGGACAGCCCGTCTGCGTTACCATGGTCACGGACCTTCTGGTGGCGAATGGTGAAGTTGTACTGCTGGAGCGCAAGGCTCCATCGCAACAACCTCCTATTTTTCCCGAAGACTGTGTGTAACCAGCTGAGGGGATTGTGCTCTGTCTCCACGATGAAGCAGCGCCCGTATAGGTAGGGTTGCAGATGCTGCAGAGCCCACACTATGGCTAGGCATTCCTTTTCCATCGTGGAGTAGGCCACTTCCCTCGGCAACAGCTTTCTGCTCAGGTACAAGACTGGGTGCTCTTGGCTCGGAGAGTCCACCTGGCTGAACACCACACCGAGGCCGAAGTCACTGGCGTCGGTGTGCACTACAAACAGCCGCATGAAGTCGGCTTCCTGTAGTACTGGTGAGCTGGACAGGGCATCCTTTAGGGCCTAGAAGGCTGTCTCGCAGTCCACTGTCCAATCGACTGCAGAGGGCAGCTTCTTCTTGGTGAGGTCCGTCAGGAGCTTTGCCAGGCTACTATAGTAAGGAACAAACCTCCTATAGTACCAGGCGGTCGTCAAGAAGGACATCACCTGCTTCTTGGTCCTGGGGGTGGGCCAGGATGTGATGGCCCCCACTTTCTCAGGCTCTGGCTGCAGAGATCCCCCGCCTACCCGGTGACTCAGGTAGAGGAACTCACTCATGGCCAGCTGACACTTCCCTGGCTTGATGGTCAAACCTGCCTGGTGGGTCCGCCTTAGCACCTGTGCTAGATGCTCTAGGTGGTCCTCCCAGGTGGGACTGAAGATGGCAATGTCATCCAGGTACGCAGCCGCGTACCCTTCAAGTCCCTTGAGCAGGGTGTTGACCATCCGCTGGAAAGTGGCAGGGGCATTCTTCATTCCGAATGGCATCACCATGGACTTGTACAATCCAAATAGGGTAATGAAGGCAGAGTGTTCCCTGGACTTGTGAGTCAGAGGGATCTGCCAATATCCCCAGCTCAGATCCATGATGGTCAGGTACTGAGCCCCAGCCAACTGATCGAGCAGGTCATCGATGCGTGGCATTGGGTACGCATCGGCGACCGTGACAGCATTGAGCCCCCTGAAGTCCACGCAGAACCGAGTGGTTCGGTCCTTCTTAGGGACAAGGACTACAGGCGAGGCCAAAGCACTGTTGGATGCCTGGATCACCCCCAGCTTCAGCATCTCATCAATCTCCTGACGCATGTGCTGCTGCACCTCCAGGGAGACCCGATATGCTGAACCCTGGATCAGGGGGTGATTCCCCGTGTCCACGTGATGGACGGCCAACTCAGTCCTTTCAGGCCTGTTGGTAAACAATTCCCGGAAAGGATGTAGGGTGGCCCACAGCTGGGACCGTTGGTCCTCCAAGAGCTGGTGGGCAACCTCCACATCCTTGATGGATCCACCCGCCCTGACCTGGGCAAGCATATCCAAGAGGGTTTATGCTCCTCCCTCTTTGGGCAGGTTGCACACGGGGAGTGCACATGCCTCCCGCTCATGATGTGCCTTCATCATGTTCACATGGAAGGCCTTCTGCCTTCCACTGGCAGGCTCCAGGGTGACCAGGTACGTTACAAGGTTGAGCTGCTGGTACACAAGGTATCGGCCTTCCCAGGCTGTCTGAATCTTATCCTGTGGTACGGGGACCAGCACCCAAACCTTTTGACCCACTTGGTAGGTCCTCTCACAAGCATTCTGGTTGTACCAACTCTTCTGATCGGCCTGGGCTTGAGCCATATTATCGTGCACCAGCTGCGTCAAGGCTTGCATTTTGTCCCGGAAACGCACGACATACTCAATGACAGACACTCCAGGGGTAGCCAAATCCCCTTTCCAAACCTCTTTCACCAGAGCCAGAGGGCCCCGCACACATCGCCCGTACAGAAGCTCAAAAGGTGAGAATCCCGTTGAGGCCTGTGGAACCTCCCGATAAGCAAATAACAGGTGGGGGAGATACCGCTCCCAGTCACGCCCATGGGAGTCAACCAACATCTTAAGCATCTGCTTTAAGGTGCCATTGCACCGCTCGCATAGGCCATTAGTCTGTGGGTGGTACGGGCTTGGTCATCAGATGTTGCACCTGGATTTGCTTAAAGAGGGACTCCATCAGCTGCGACATGAATTGGGTCCCCCGGTCAGTGAGCATTTCCTGGGGAAATCCCACTCGGGAGAAAATCTCCAGCAATGCGGTGGCCACCTTGTCAGCCCGAATGGACGACAAGGCTACCACTTCAGGGTACCGGGTGGCACAGTCTACTATCGTCAGTATGAAGCATAAACGGAGCTGCTGGGGATGGCCAACGGGCCGTCAAGATCCACAGCCACCCTCCTGAAAGGCTCATCAATGATGGGCAAAGATACTAGTGGAGCTTTGGGGCATGGCCCGCCTTCCCCACTCTTTAACAGGTGTCACACGAACGGCAGTAGGCAACCACATTGGCCCCAATCTTTAGCCAGTAGAAATGCTGGGTTAACCTGGCCTTGGTCTTAGCGATCCCTAGGTGTCCGGCCATCGGAATCTCATGTGCAATTCGCAACAACTCCGTCCGGAATGGATAGAGTACCACCAACTGTCGGTCACTGGGCCACGCCTCTGGTGAACCCTGCTAGACCGTGACTCGGTACAGCCATCCTTGGTACCAGACCACTTGCTCTGGGTCAAAGTCTGAGGGAGGCTGTGCCGCCTGCTCCTTAAGAGCTTTCAGACTGTTGTCAGCTTCTAACTAGAGTTGAGCGATGTTCGAGGTTCGAGGTTCGCCAATTTCATGTTCGAGTGATTTTGGGGGGTGTACTAGATCGAACTAGAACTCGAGCTTTTTGCTAAAAGCTCGACAGTTCGAGATACGTTCGAGAACAGTTCTATCAGCAAAAAGCCTAGCTAATTACTAGCTGGCTTTTCACTGTAATAGTGTGAGTCACTCTGTGATTCACACTATTATGAAATTTCAGCGTATATTGTGCGTGGGGGAAGGGTTTTAGCTCTGTGCTGCTGAGAAAATGCCGATCGCCATTTTTTTTCTTCTCTAAGCGCGCGTGTAGTGGGGCGGGCCAGCATGTCAGCCAATCCCAGACACACACACAGCTAAGTGGACTTTTTGCCAGACAAGCAAGGGCATGTGTCATAGGCTGTCCATGTCACATGTCCTTGCATTATAAATACGGCCATTTTCCCGTCTGGATGCCATTATCTGCCTTCTGCGTCTGGGTGACAGTCACCGCTGACGCAGCTCCTGCCGCCGATCCTGCTGTGTACGCTCTACACACAGCGCTATACAGAATAGGGATAGATGTTTCTTTCAGCCTTTTTCACGGCTCATTTCATCCGGCTCAGAGCCATAGGTCACAGTCAGGTCTGTGGAAAGGCTGTATACAGCTTCAGATAACAGTGTCTGTGTACCTAAGGTCAGGGAATTCCTTGCTGAATTTCACCATTAGGAGGGATAGAAATTGAGGCTTCCTTTCCTCTACACTGACCCACAACCCGGCCACTGTACCCTCCTGTACATTTTTACAAAGCCATTTTAATGGAAAAGTGAGCTGCCAGTTACTGCCATTCAAAGAGTGGCTGCTGTACTCCACTATTGTGCTACTGGTTCCAAGCAATCTCCAGCACCTGTGCATTACACCCTTTCTGCTCACTTTTACTAAGCTATTATACTAGCAAACACAGCAGAAACTTACTGGCATCCAAAAAGTGGCTGTTGTACTCCATTTGTGTCCCACTGGTGCCAAGCAATCTCCAGCACCTCTGCATTACACCCTCTTGCTCACTTTTACTAAGCTATTATACTAGCAAAGACAGCAGAAACTTAGTAGCATCCAAAAAGTGGCTGCTGTAGTCCATTTGGGTCCCGCTGGTGCCAAGCAATCTCCAGCACCTCTGCATTGCACCCTCCTGCTCCCTTTTACTAATCTATTATACTAGCAAACACAGCAGAAACTTAGTGGCATCCAAAAAGTGGCTGTTGTACTCCATTTGTGTCCCACTGGTTCCAAGCAATCTCCAGCACCTCTGCATTACACCCTCCTGCTCACTTTTATTAAACTATTATACTAGCAAACACAGCAGAAACTTAGTGGCATCCAAAAAGTGGCTGCTGTACTCCATTTGGGTCCCGCTGGTGCCAAGCAATCTCAAGCACCTCTGCATTACACCCTCCTGCTCACTTTTACTAAGCTATTATACTAGCAAACACAGCAGAAACTTACTGGCATCCAAAAAGTGGCTGTTGTACTCCATTTGTGTCCCACTGGTGCCAAGCAATCTCCAGCACCTCTGCATTACACCCTCTTGCTCACTTTTACTAAGCTATTATACTAGCAAAGACAGCAGAAACTTAGTAGCATCCAAAAAGTGGCTGTTGTACAACATTTGTGTCCCACTTGTGCCAAGCAAGTCCCACCACCTCTGCATTCTACCCTCATGCACATTTTGCTATGCTAATTTTATAGCAAACTCAGGGAATTCTTTGCTGCATTTGATCATTAGGAGGGATAGAAAGTGAGGCTTCCTTTACTGTCCTGGTACCCACAGAACATGGCCACTGTACCCACCTGTCCATGTTTGCCACGCTATTTAATTTGCCCAAAGAGCTGACTCTTTTTCTGCCATCCTAAAATTGTCTGGAATACTAAGTTAGTGTTCCTTTGCTGCCAAGCAAGGTACAACACATGTGCATTCTACACTTCTTTCCATTTGTGGAACGCAATTTTAATTTACAAAAGTGCTGACACTTTTAGGGGCATACAACAATTGTCTGGGATACTACCTTACTGTTCCTTTGCTGCCAAGCAATTTCTCCATTTCTGGAACGCACTTATTAACTGCAGGTAGTCCAGCCAATCTGTGACGAAGGTGCAGGTGTGGATATAATGTAGCCTGCATCCAATGGTGGTTCTCTCGATGTCTGACAGCTCAACATAACCATCTGTTTCCCCTTCCAAAACAAGTGACGACCTGCCAATCACACTTACGGGTAAAGGGGTGAAAGTTCAGTGTGAAAAAGCATGTGAGACTGCTGTCCGCACAGTCACAGAGGATTAAGAGCACGCAGATGCACTTGATGGGGCAGACGGTGGTTGCACAGGCATGCTAGGCCGCATTGTAGCATAGTGAAATTCCCATTGCGACTTATGCTTCATTTTAAGTCGTGTACAGGGTGGGCTCCCCAGTATTTAGCAAAACCTCGCAACAGGAAAAGGACTCTAGGCAGCTGGGTTGATAAATGATTGTTTAACTTTCCCAAAACAAACAATAAGAACCATGCATACAATTGAAATAATTGAACAATCTATTCTGTTGCCTACTACCTGCTAATCCCTCTGCGTAGCAGAAGTAATTGTGTGTTTGTGTGTGTGTGTGTGTGTGTGTGTGCAAACACAACTTACCAGTGGCGCATCACAAGAGCGTTATCTACCTAAACATAGACAAAACACATTACCCCCCCTGAATACCCTTGTCAGCTGAAGCCTCACAGATAAGGCAGATGATAACAGTGTGAAGGCAAACTACACAGCTCTGCAACACAGTCATGGAAATCTTGAAAAGCAACAGTCAATGCAAACATGTGTCGCTGTCCCTCTATGATTTAAACTGTATGTGACAATTTGACAGTGCAGAGGCAGCAAGTCTTATTGTCTATATAGTCGGCCTACCCAAAACAGATATGTGTTTTGCTAATAAAACAAAGTGTTGCGTGCATGCATTACTGTCTGGGCACAGCCTACCGTACCCGGGTACTGTGATGTCCAGTTGCCAGAAATACAGACTTTACGCTCCTATCATGATAAACAGTATAGACAGCACCAGAAGAATGTTGGTCTGTGGCACAGGATGCTGCTCACTGGCGTTACGGTGCTCATCATCAAAGTACAACACAACTCCCCTCACAATTGAACGAAGTGTTTTCACGGTGACTCCTTGCTGTAACACACACCTTTAGCTTTTCCTTTTGTTCATAGACAGCATCTCCAAGTCCACACCCGAAGACCAATTTGCTATTGCTTTAGTGACCAAAGGCAGATCCAAAAAAACAGCAGCCCCTTGTGTGTATTCTGCAACAATGCATGCAATGAACGGCAAATAAGCATGTTGCATTGACAGTGGCTAAAGCTGAGCAATACACCTTCACGCTATCAATTCATATCCATGTGACACTTCATGGAGGAAGTAGTCAAAGGTGTGAGTTTTTGCCTTCTACTTACAGATTGTTGACAAATCTTACAGATTCCATCACTTGGGTGATCCTTTGCGATGTCCAAAAATTCACAGGCTAGGCAAGGCTTACAGCCCATGCGACCTGCATAGCCAACACGACTTCTGCTCAGAAGCAAAGTTGTGGCCCAGGATTCAGTTGTTACCTCAACATGTCAGATTATCTGCTACACCCGCAAGCTTCAAACTGAATCTGAAAACTCATCTGTTCAGAAATGACTATAACCTTCAATGACACCACCACCATGTGTACCTGACACCCAACCTACACCACACCTACCGTCTCCTCCCAAAAATCCTTTACAATGTAATCCCACAAGGGCAGTGCCCTCTTCCCTCTGTACCAGTCTCTCTATTTTTACTTGTATATGTATTCTGTATGTAACCCCCGTATCATGTACAGCACCATGTAATCAATGGTACTCTATAAATAAATAATTATAATAATAATAATAATAATAATAATTTCCTTATCTGTACTCACTGCAGCTTTGGAGCACACCTCTGATTACCAGGCTATAGTGTGACTGAACAGCTCTGCAGACTCAACCATCTCTGTTACCCCATACTCAGCAGGGCTGGTGGAAACTTGAGAGCTGTTAGGAAGCAAGTGTGATTGGGTTGACACTAGAGATGAGCGAACCGGCCGTGGTTCGGCTCGAGTTTGGTTCGCCGAACGGAGGTCGCGTTCGAGTTCGGTTCGGCGAACCGGTTCGGCGAACCGCTTGAACTCCATAGGAAACAATGGGAGGCAATCATAAACACATAAAAACACATTATAAATGTACACATACAGTTAATAAACATTGCCAAAACACTTAGCGGTGCCCGCGATGCTTCCTGCACTCTGTCTCCCGCAGCTTTTCCATCGGTAATCGCTGCGTCCTCCGGGAACCAGCAGGGATGACAGGACCTATCGTGACATCAAAATAATAGCAATGTGACCAGTCAAGTGTCTATTATCTCATTGGCTACAGACTGGTCACATGGCTAGATGTCATGTCCTGTCCTAGGTCCTGTCAGTGCATCTCTCCAGTACGCGGTGATTGTTTGTGTATCTCCGTGTACTGGCGACATGCTCTGCCACACGGACGACTCCCCATTCCTGCATGGGGTGCTCTTTACAGAGTCAGCCCACAAGCAAGGACTGGCTGTCACAGCCGGTGAATAGCGGCATCGGGAATCACGTGATCGGAGCTCCGCTGCTATGGTAACCAGCTGTGAGCGGTGAAGTCACCGTTCACAGCCGGCAGCCTGTGGTCACTCTCACTGAGTGATTTCTGCATGGAGCAGCAGCGTCTTTCTCACCTGTGCAGCCTAATGTAGCAGAGCTGCATGGGTTAAAGGAGAAAGAAGACAGAAGAGCAGGATCGTGGAGGGGTGAGAGAGATTAATAAAGATGGAGTCTCTAAGTGTGTCTGTGTATTTATTTCTATTAAAGTATTTTTCTCTGTGTGGTGTCTTTTTTTAACCCTTTATTGGAGATTCCTAATGGCCGGGTCAAACTTGCCTGACATTAGGAATCTCTGGCTTAATACTAGCTAGTAAAACAAAGCTAGTATTAACCCTTATTACCCAGCAAGCCACTGTCACCAGGGCTGTTGGAAGAGTTGGCTACAGCGCCAGATGATGGCGCTTCTATGAAAGCGCCATTTTCTGGGGCGGCTGTGGATTGTAATTCGCAGCAGAGGGGCCCAGAAACCTCGGCTAACCTGTGCTGCGGATCTAACCCCAGCTGCCTAGTTGTACCCGGCTGGACGCAAAAATGGGGCGAAGCCCACATCATTTTTTTTTTTAATTATTTCATGAAATTCATGAAATAATTAAAAAAATGGCTTCCCTATATTTTTAGTTCCCAGCCTGGTACAAATAGGCAGCTGGGGGTTGGGGGCAGCCCGTAGATGCCTGCTGTACCTGGCTAGCATACAAAAATATGGTGAAGCTCACGTCATTTTTTTTGTAGTTTTTTGGCAAAAAAAATAAAAAATGCTTCCCTGGATTTTCCATTGCCAGTGAAGGTAACACCAAGTAGTGGGGGTTAGCAGCCAGTAGCTCCCTGGAATACCCTTAGCTAGCAATACAAAAAAATGCAGCGGGAGCCCATATATATATTTTTTTAATTATTTATTTAAATAACTAAAAACAAAAAGGGCTTCCCTGTATTTTGATTGCCTGACATCACAGTGCTGTAAAAATAAATCTTTAAAAAAAATGACGTAGCGCTCCGCGGTATTTTTGATTCTCAGCGCAAATAAAGCAGACAGCTACGGGATGCCACCCCCATCTGCCTGGCGTTACCTTGATTGGCTGGCAATCAAAATACAGGGAAGCCCATTATTTTTTTTTATTTAAATAAATAGTTAAAAAAAATGATGTTGGGTCCTCCCATTTTTGATAGCCAGCTAGGGTAAAGCAGAAGGCTGTAGCCTGAAAACCACAGCTGGCAGCTTTACCGTGGTTGGAAATCCAATGTGGAGGTCACCCCAGGCTCTTTTTTTATAATTATTTTATAAATATTAATAATTACAAAAAAAAGTAGGGTCCCCCCTAAATTGGATCACCAGCCAATGTAAAGCAGACAGCTGTAGTCTGGTATTCTCAGGGTGGGAAGGTCCATAGTTATTGGCCCTTCACAGCCTAAAAATAGTAGGCCGCAGGCGCCCCAGAATTGGCACATCCACTAGATGCGCCAATCCTGGCGCTTCACCCCAGCTGATCCCGTGCCCTGGTGCGGTGGCAAACGGGGTAATAAATGGGGTTGATACTAGCTGTAAGGTCACCTGACATCAAGCCCAGCAGTTTGTGATGTCATGGTGTCTATCAGATACCCGACATCACAAACTGTCAGAACTAACAAAAAAAATAGACAAAAAAAATGTATTTGAAAAAACACTCCCCAAAACATTCCCTCTTTCACCAATTTATTGTAATGAAAAAAAATAAAAGGGTCCCACGATGACTCTGAATATGGGGGGACACACTCAGGGAACGTATCCCCCATTTCTAGGAGTGCAGACCCTCCATGTGAGGAGTGTGGGTGCAATGAATCTGCACCCACTCTCCCCGGGTCCACAGCAGCAGAGTCCATGTCGTAACTGTTGCTACCAAAGCTGAAATGCCCTGCTCATGAGGTAAGGGCATGCCTAATCAGGAGAACTATTCTACATTTCAAAATATTGGTATTTGCTAATATTATTGCTATTCCACCTACTATATATTGGGGATAGGATCTTGGAGATGGAATACCCATTTAAGTCCAGTTATCCAGCTGAATGAATACTTTTGCGTACTGCAAAAAAACTGAAGGAGGGAAAATACATAAATTTACCCAGGATCCATAGCTTCAACCTACATGAGGTGGTCACATGTTCACTCCAGTGACATTTTCTACTGCTTTTCACAGCGTAGAGCGCTCTGGTGATTTTCTTGTGCTTGTGCACTTCATATCTGTCTTTTCTGTCATTTTAATGGCAGAATTCCAATTATCTCTCCAAGAAAGGAGACAAACTCTAGCGCAGCGCCACCATTTGGAAGTAGCGATCCTAAAAGTCAAATGTGGATTTTTAACAATCCTTTGCATATGAGCTAGGATATATAAGCCAGATCAGAATCCCATCTTGCAGACACGGTGTTTCGGGGTGTTTGCCCCTCGTCAGTGCAAAGTATGGGGTGTCTGAACTGGCTCGTGAGAAGCTTTGTGGGGACCACGGGGGAACACTATTCTCCTTAAGGAGACTTTGCAAGCCAGTCTGGCTACCAGTAAAGTAAGGGGACTTATAGCTTCCTCGCCCCTCTGGGGAATATTCAAATTATCTTTCCAAGAAAGGAGACAAACTCTAGCGCAGCACCACCTATTGAAAGTAGCGATCCTAAAAGTCAAATGTGAATTTTTAACAATCCTTTGCATATGACCTAGGATATATAAGCCAGATCAGAATCCCAATTTGCAGACATGGTGTTTCGGGGTGCTTGCCCCTCATCAGTGCAAAGTATGGGGTGTCTGATCTGGGGATCGTGAGAAGCTTTGTGGGGACCACGGGGGAACACTATTCTCCTTAAGGAGACTTTGCAAGCCAGTCTGGCTGCCAGTAAAGTAAGGGGACTTCTAGCTGCCACGCCCCTCTGGGGAATGGCAGCTATAATGGCAGAAAGATACATCATGTCCCATTCTCCTGCATTTTGTAATTTTGCACCCTTTGGTGCCTTTCATGTGGCACTAAGGGGTGCTTAGCCTTGTATTTACCAAAAAAAATAAATAAATACATTTAAAAAAAATCACGTGGGGTTCCCCCTATTTTTGATAGCCAGCTAGGTAAAGCAGATGGCTGCAGCCTGCAGACCACAGCTGGTAACCTTGGCTGATCACCTTGGCTGGTAATCCAAAACTGAGGGCACCCCACGCTGTTATTTTAAATTAAATAAATAATTAAAAAAATAAAAACACATCCAAAATTGGATCATCAGCCAAGGTAAAGCAGACAGCTGGGGTCTGATATTCTCAGACTAGGGAGGTCCATGCTTATTGGACTCTCTCCAGCCTAAAAATAGCAGGCCGCAGCCGCCCCAGAAGTGGCGCATCCATTAGATGCGCCAATCCTGGTGCTTCGCCCCAGCTTATCCCGTTGCCCTGGTGCGGTGTCAAACGGGGTAATATATGGGGTTAATACCAGATGTGTAATGTCACCTGTCATCAAGCCCTGGGGTTCGTGAGGTCAGGCGTCTATCAGATACCCGACATCACCAACCCAGTCAGTAATAAAAAAAAAAATAGACGACAAACACATTTTTATTTGAAAAAACACTCCTCAACACATTCCTTCTTTCACCAATTTATTAGAATGAAAAACAAATCCAGGGCTGGTGTAATCCAATAAGGCGTTCCCATGACGATCCATACCATAGTCACTGTCCTAGTCAATGAAGAACAGAATGTTTCCCATTGGCTGGGAGAGCAATGCAGTGACCTGAGCTAACATCAATAGGTCAGCCCAGGTCACTGCAGGGGATGACAAGTGCTGCTGTCAGCGAGGTACATTACCTGCGGTGACGATCTCCTGCACTGCTGACAGCAGAGCTGTCACTGACTTCAATGCCCGCCGACATTACAGCCAAGTATCGCGAGAGCCTATGATATCACCGCTAGTCACAGTCTCGGCTATGCAGCGAGATGAGATGTGAAGCGACGGCCATGGAAGATAGTGACAGCGCTGAGGTCGGGAGGGCAGGACTTCATCACCGCAGGTAAGCCGAGCGGAGTAATGTGTGCGGAGTACGAGGTTGGCGCAGCTGAGCAGGGCCATGTGTGCAGAGTGTGAGGTGGGTGGAGCCAAGCAGGGTAATGTGTGCGGAGTGCGAGGTGGGCGGAGCCAAGTGGGGTAATGTGTGCAGAGTGTGAGGTGGGTGGAGCTAAGCTTGGCCATGTGTGCGGGCGGCGGAGTGTGAAATGGGCAGAGCCTAGCGGGGCCATGTGTGCGGTCGGCGGAGTGCAAAGTGGGTGGAGCTTAGCGGGGCCATGTGTGTGGGCGGCGGAGTGCGAAGTGGGCGGAGCCTAGCGGGGCCATGTGTGCGGGCGGCGAAGTGCGAAGTGGGTGGAGCTTAGCGGGGCCATGTGTGCGGGCGGCGGAGTGTGAAGTGGGCGGAGCCTAGCGGGGCCATGGGTGCGGGCGGCGGAGTGTGAAGTGGGTGGAGCTTAGCGGGGCCATGTGTGCGGACGGCGGAGTGCAAAGTGGGCGGAGCCTAGCGGAGCCATGTGTGCGGGTGGCGGAGTGCGAAGTGAGTGGAGCTTAACGGGGCCATGTGTGCGGGCGGCGGAGTGCGAAGTGGGTGGAGCTTAGCGGGGCCATGTGTGCGGGCGGCGGAGTGTGAAGTGGGCCGAGCCTAGCGGGGCCGCTGAGTGTGAAGTGGTCGGAGCCTAGCGGGGCCATGTGTGCGGGCGGCGAAGTGAGAAGTGGGTGGAGCTTAGCGGGGCCATGTGTGCGGGCGGCGGAGTGCGAAGTGGGCGGAGCCTAGCGGGGCCATGTGTGCGGGCAGCGGAGTGGGAAGTGGATGGAGCTTAACTGGGCCATGTGTGCGGGCGGCGGAGTGCGAAGTGGGCGGAGCCTAGCAGGGCCATGTGTGCGGGCGGCGGAGTGCAAAGTGGGCGGAGCCTAGCAGGGCCATGTGTGCGGGCGGCGGAGTGCAAAGTGGGCGGAACCTAGCAAAGCCATGTGTGCGGATGGCGGAGTACGAAGTGGGTGGAGCTTAACGTGGCCATGTGTGCGGGCAGCGGAGTGCGAAGTGGGTGGAGCTTAGTGGGGCCATGTGTGCGGGCGGCGGAGTGTGAAGTGGGCGTAGCCTAGCGGGGCCATGTGTGCGGGCGGCTGAGTGCGAAGTGGGCAGAGCCTAGCGGGGCCATGGCACTGAGGACGTCACTGTCGGGGACTGCATGGCTGGGGACAGGTGAGTGTGTGTGTACATGCCGAGTGCAGGAGGGGGCGGAGACGAGTGGGGAAGTGTCGGCTCCCTGCCCACGCAACCAGCATAAATATCGGGTTACTAAGCAAAGCGCTTTGCTTGGATAACCGATGTTTATCTTGGTTACCAGCTTCTGGCAGGCTGCCAGCAATGGCTCCCTGCACACTGTAGCTGTAAAAAGCCCTGCTTTTTGCTGATAGAACCGTTCTCGAATGTAACTCGAGCTGCCGAACTTTTAGCAAAAAGCTCGAGTTCGAGTTCGATCTCGAGCACCCCCCAAAATCACTCGAACATGAAATTGGTGAACCTCGAACCTTGCTCATATCTAGTTGACACCACAGAGGAATGGAGTATTTGGGATCTTGAACTTGAGGTGGAGGAGAGGCCACTTTAATGGAGCACTTGAGATCCATTGAAGCAGCTGCTGTTTTGGCCTCATCTACATTTGTTAGCGATGGTCGTGTCCGTGAAAAAAGGGGTCATATCAGATTATCCATGGGAAGAAGTACACCTGTTCTTTTGGATGGTATTTGTTGTTACGAAACGGTGCCGCCTTAAATTCAAGCAGCCTGCTGCGGTTTCAGTTGCGCCCAGGCGTCAGCTGCCATTAGGGCTGTGCCTTGGGTTTTCCAGCTGGCTGCTTTCTCCTCCACGTCTAAGTGTGGAGAGGCGGCTAGTGCGCATGTGTCGCGGGCGGGGAGGAGGACGCTGCGCTCACCACGCTCGGGTCCGGCACTGCTGCTGCTTGCTGCTCGGTGGCTCGAGCAGTGGGCCAGATCTGGGGACTCGAGCGACGCTCCTCGCCCGTGATTGAAAAGGGGAATGGTTTTGGGGATTTATTGTCCGTGACGCCACCCACGGTTGTGGTGAGGTTGTGACACCACCGCTGCTCTGGACGGGGATTCCGGGAGCGATGAAAGGGAGCAGCGCAGTTGTTGTTTTCCCCTCCGTGGGTAGGGGGTTGGTTGTTCCGGGGCCCGGTGAGGGAGGGATGTGTGGCAGGTGGGTTACGGGACCTGGTGAGGTGCAGGGTCACGGGGGCAGCGCGGTGGTACTCACTCAGCCAATGATGAATGCAAAGTCCTTGGTAAAACACACGGCTGGATGGACGGGTCCCACTGACGGCTGCGGTGGTTTCTGCTCCCGGTAGGTTGGCGGTAACTGTCTTTCCCTGCACCTTTAGTATGTTCTTGGTACTGATGGCTTCCCACCGGTAACCCGCTCCCCAACTTAGGTGGATGCTGAGGGAGCCCCTTTTGCCCGCAGGCTCTGGCCCTGGGAACTGTAGCCTTGGCGGTGACTGTATTTCCCTTCACGGTGTGAGCTGTTGCCTTCTATCGGGTCTTGACTGCTGCGAAACCCAGGAGGTTCCCTTCGCTGACGGATTTGACCGGTTTTACGGCAACTCCTAGCCTGGTCGGGGTCCGTAGGCCCTGCCGAATGGAGCTGGCTTCTCTTCGTTCCCCGATCCGGTACCGGCGGGCCACCGCCCGTCCCCGGTCCTTACGGTTCACTCCAATCGGCCTCTCCTCCAGACGGTCACCGCCGTCTGCCAACCTTGCTGTAAGTGCCCGGGCCACGTTCCCGGACACAGTCAGTCTGCTCCACTGCTACTTCCCTCTCCAACTCCCAAACTAATCTGACTGCTCTTTTCCTTTTCCCGCCTCCAGGACTGTGAACTCCTTGGTGGGTGGGGCCAACCGCCTGGCTCCACCCCCTGGTGTGGACATCAGCCTCTGGAGGGAGGCAACAAGGATTTTTGTTTGACTTTGGTGTGCCTAGCCGGAGTGTGGGGTGTGTTGTTGCAGTACCTGTGACGACCTGGCTTGTCCAGGGCGCCACACATGCATGTGCCGATTTACCCCAGCCGCAGCCTAATTCCAGTGTTTCGCCTACTGAGTATGCTCAGCCTGACTGTGCCATTCCTGAGGCTAAGTCTTCATTTCAGGCTACAGCGCATGCTCCCACACTTAGTGCGAAAAGCCTTTTTCCACATGTACTTGCACTCCGTGCCGGGTCTAAGTCCTGTGTTGTGCCTAGACACCATGCTAAAGCTGATAGTCTTTTTTCAGTGACTGTATTTCATGCTACTGAGCATATTCAGGCACTTACTGCATCAGAGACTAGGTCCGGTAATGAACTCTTTGGACCTGCCCCTGATGTGGGGGGGCCCATATAGACCACAGGGCATCAGGTGTCCTGACGATGTGGCCAGGCCACTCCCAAATGGCTTGCAGAGGCCCGCCCCTATGACTTGTCACCTCATTATTGTTGGTCAGACGATGACTGGTGAGGTGTTTGGGTCATGGCAGCCATGAGGTCATCATTGAAGTTGCGGTTCCAAATAGGACGCTAGTTATGCCACTCATGACTAGAGTTGAGCGCGGTTCGCGGTTCGAGGTTCTCCAGTTCTAGGCTCGAGTGATTTTGGGGCCTGTTCTAGATCGAACTAGAACTCGAGCTTTTTACAAAAGCTCGATAGTTCTAGAAACGTTCGAGAATGGTTCTAGCAGCAAAAAAACAGCTAATTCCTAGCTGGCTTTCCGCTGTAATAGTGTAAGTCACTCTGTGACTCACACTATTATGAAATTTCAGTGTATAGTGTGCGGGAACAGCGCCTTCAGATCACTGCTGTTTGTATAATGGCGATCGCCATTTTTTTTTTTTCCTTGTCTCCCTTCCCTAAGCGCGCGCGTGTAGTGGGGAGGGCCATTATGGCAGCCAATCCCAGACACACACACAGCTAAGTGGACTTTTAGCCAGAGAAGCAACGGCATGTGTGATAGGATGTCCATGTCACATGTCCCTGCATTATAAAAACGAGTATCTGCCCGTCCGGACGCCATTATCTCTTCTGCGTCCTTGGTGTCAGACATCACTGGCGCAGCTCCGTCCTTTGTCCTATCGCCGATACTGCTGTATGCGCTCCATACACAGCGCTGGACAGCTTAGGGATAGCACTTTCTATAAGTGCTTTTAAGGGCTCGTACCGGCAGGGTCAGAGCCATAGGTGACAGGTCCTGAAAACAGAGACAACGTCTGTGTAGCTAAGGTCAGGGATTTCGTCGCTGCATTTCCCCATTAAGAGGGAATAGAAAGGCAGGCTTCCATTCCTCTACCCAGACCCACAACCCTGGCACTGTACCCTCCTGTCCTCTGCACACTCCAACTCATTATAACTAAGCCATTATACTAGCAAACACTGAGTGTACCTAGTGTCATCCTAAACGTGGCTGTTGGACTTCTGTATAGTCCCAGTAGTGCACAGATATTTGCAGCACGTCTGCCTGCATTGCACACTCCAACTCATTATAACTAAGCCATTGTAAGACCTGTTAACATTTACATATATAGGTTAGAAGACTGTGGACTTTTCCTTGTTATGCTGCCACCTGCTGTCAAAACAAAGAACAGCGGGCACAAACCCCCTGCTGCTTGATTTACTTGGTACAGTCCTGAACAGGATGTGAGGAGGAGCTGGTTTTGTTTTTTTAGCTGTTTTATGCAGAGAAGTGTGTGTTCGGACGTGCTGAAGAAGACAAGGCTGCATTCTGCCCTGCTGAACAAGGTCCAAGTACCTGAGTGTTGCGTGACATCTCCCCAAGACACAGATCCAAGAAAGGCTGGATGTGGAGCGAGGAGCCAGACAGCACGGGCAAATTACAGAGACGGGACAAAGACTGAACTTTAGAGGTGTCTGCCAGCGGAATACGGGCCCCAACGGTGACGAGGTACCCCACGCTGAAACCTGCAGTTAAGTGTGCACACTACTTTTAGTTAGGGACAGATAGGAAATGACTCTGCACTGTGTTATGCAAGTAAGGTAACTAGGACCCTGCGTTTTTTTTGCTTAATAAGGTTTTGCTTTTGGGAGTACAATCTGAGGCTTCCCACCCTTGACAAGCTATTCAAAGTGGTTGTATGTATATTACATTATATCTACTGCTGTGCACATTCCCGCTTTTCTTCCCCTCCTTTCCCGCACTATTCCTCCACCTGTGTTGTGCAATATGTTATTAAATTTGCATTGATTAACCACCGTGGTTCCGTGCAGTCCTTGCGTATCCCGTTACCTGCAGGTTATTACATTTGGCGTAGTCGGCAGGATACGCAGGCTGGTACGGAACAATGGACGGACAGGGTGGTGTCGCTGATGGAGGTGTTCTAATACAACCTGATGGGTGAATACCAGCAAGGCAGCTGTCCCTGGCGGCTATGCTGACCCATATACCAAAATTTACTGGCAGCAATGTACCTCTCCATGACTGGGCGCAGAGAGTGAGGGGCATGTTGAGAGTAGCAGGAGTGACTGCAGAAAATCAAGGGGAGATACTGTTGATTACTCTTGAAGGCCATGCTCAAGAGACTATTTTATTGCGCCCTGAGAGTGAACGAAAGACATTAGAGCAGGTGGTGAAGATTCTTGAGAGAGTGTATGGCGGGAAACCAGAAGCAGGAGATTTACAGGCGCAACTGTTCTACAGGCTGCAGGGTGAAGAAGAAGGTCTGCCACAGTATGCAAATGCACCAGAGAATAATGAGACAAATGCTTACAGCAGAGCCAGAGCTAGCACAAACCCCGGTTATGCTGACCGTACCCTACGAGATCAATTCCACCGTGGGTTACATAACCCCAAGATCAAAAGTGCCCTCCGTGAACGGCTCAGGGTAGAAAAAAAACTAACTTTCCAGGAGATATTGGAAGAAGCAGTCTCCCGCGCACAAACTGAAAATTGCGACCCGCAGAACGCCTGGGGAGAAGTTTGTATGCATAGGATAGTCCCGGGTGAGAAAAACCGAGAACCGAGCCAACTTGAGGCTAAAGTGGATCAGTTACAAGAGACGGTTACTGCTCTACAAGAGTTGCTGAAGAATATGCAAGCCCCGGCGTCAGAAGTAAGAACGACAGCACCACGGCCAAATACCCGAACGCATACCTATCAAGAAGAGAGGGGACAGATTGAGCAGAGACGATCGAGACCCGCTGGAGAGTACCAGTGTTGGAACTGTGGAAATCAGAACCATTTATTCCGACACTGTCCGGAGAGGAAGACTTCTCAAGAAAGACCGCCGTTAAACTGGTGCCTCCCTCCATGGATGGGCACATGGCGGGGAGACCAACTGAGCTTAGAGAAAACCAACGCCCTGAAGATATAGCAGCCAGCACGCCGACGATCATGGCCGAATTTGAAGGGAAAGAAGTAAGATGCTTGATGGATACTGGGTCCCAAGTGACCACCATGCCAGAACAGTTCTTCTACCAACATTTTGGACAAACTGTATCCATTGACAAAGGGGCACATATCAAACTGAGGGCTGCAAACAATCTTCCCATTCCGGTTGTAGGAGTCGTGTGGATGAACATACGTGCATGTGGCCAGAACTTAGGCAAAAAAGGGATTGTGTTAACGGAGGGCCAGTACGACAGAGAGGTGCCGGCTATCGTGGGTATGAACGTCCTGAAAGAATTAGACCAGTTGCTCTTCAACAAGGGGGGCTGTGATTACTGGAAAACAACAGTTGCTAACAGGCCCGCCCAAAAGGTCTTTCAACACCTTATCCGTGCCCGAGGACTGTGGAGGAATGGTGGGAGCCGCTACCCGGTGGGGAGGGTTCGAGTCCCAAGACAGACAACAATTACTCTACCTCCAAATCGTGAGACAGTCCTCACCTTGCCAGTCGGAGCCCACCGTACACTCGAGGGGATGGAGGTGTTGGTGGAGCCTTACCGTGGTGAAGAGAACGGAGATGAACCGTTGGTGGCTCGCACTTTAGCAACAGTAAGAAATGGAAGAGTCCCTTTCCGTTGCGTGAACACCGGTGAACAGGTCTACACCTTGACCTCGGGAGTTGTTCTGGCCCATGTCTACCTGGCGCCTGAAGAGGTGGCGACCGCAGAATCGATTGAATTGCAGCCCATGGCAGGGGAAGCCTGGACTTGGGCTGTTTCTATGGAAAGAAAAGAGAAACCCACTGATCAGTGGAACAGTGGCTTCATCTTAGGGCAGATGGGAGTGGACCTGAGCCCCTTCGCTTCGGAGCAAGCCCAAGCCATAGAAGACTTTATTTGGGAGAATCAAGCCACGTTCTCCCGTCACGCAGAAGATTTTGGCTGTACTGACAAGATCCAGCATGAAATACCCACGGGAGATGCCCCACCGATCAGGGAAAGGTACAGACAAATACCCCCAAAGTACTACCAAGAGGTGAAAGAGCTCTTGGCGCAGATGCTGAAGAGCGGGGTGGTAAGAGAAAGTCAGAGTCCATGGGCTGCCCCAATCGTGCTGGTCAAGAAAAAGGATGGGTCTACCCGCTTCTGTGTTGACTACCGCAAGCTTAATGGATGCACGGTTCGTGATTCCTACCCTCTGCCCCGGATAGAGGAGTCCCTGTCGGCGCTGGGAAAGGCACGTTACTTCTCCTCCCTTGATCTGGCCATCGGATATTGGCAGGTCCCTGTGGCAGAGAAAGACAAGGCCAAGACCGCATTTATTGTACCCATGGGACTCTTCGAGTTCAATCGCATGCCGTTTGGACTAAATAATGCCCCAGGAACTTTTCAGCGCCTCATGGAAAGTTGCCTTGGAGACATGAACTTCGAGGCCACGTTGATTTACCTGGATGACATAGTAGTGTATTCTGCAACCTTCGAAAAACATCTAGAAAACCTGGGTCAAGTGTTTCAGTGGTTACGGGCCCATGGGCTTAAACTGAAAACAAAAAAATGCCGGATCTTTCAGGAAGAGATTGAATATCTCGGACACAAGGTGTCGGAAGCCGGCGTACAGCCCTCCGATGGGAAAGTGAGAGCAGTGCTACAATGGCCCACACCCAGCACAGTGCGGGAGGTTCGAGCTTTCCTGGGGCTAGCCGGATATTACCGTTGCTTTATCAAAGATTTCGTGAAGGAGGCAGAACCTTTGCACGAATTGCTCCGAGGGACTGCGAAAGGACTAAAAGCACAGAAAATTTGCTGGGGACCAAGACAAGCAGAAGCCTTACACCGATTGAAAGAGGCCTTGGTTAGCGCCCCTGTGCTTGCCTATGCAGACTATAACCCCCCTTTTCGGTTGTATACAGACGCAAGCCTCTACGGCCTGGGTGCAGTACTGGCCCAGGTACAGAATGGTACTGAACGGGTGATTGCATATGGAAGTCGGACGTTATGGGAAGCCGAGCGCAACCCCGAGAATTACAGTTCCTTTCGGCTGGAGTTACTGGCACTAGTATGGGCAATAACCGAAAGGTTCTCGGAATATCTCACGGGAGCCCAAATTGAAGTCTATACGGATAATAATCCCCTGGCTCACATCTCCACCGCCAAACTGGGAGCAATGGAACAGAGGTGGCTGGCACGACTCTCCAGATACAATTATCATGTGCAGTACCGCTCCAAGCATGAAAATCAGAATGCGGATGCCCTTTCTCGTGTTACCACCGAAGCCCCAGTGGGGGAGAGAGATGAACAGTTGGAGGAAGACGAAATTCCGGACTTCAGTAAATTCACCGCTCAATTGGTAGAGGCTCGTATGCTGGAAATTACGTCGGGCACGACATCACGCCTGCTTGGCCAAACCAGAGAGAAATGGGTGAAAATCCAGTCATCTGACCCAGAACTGCTTCAAGTGAAAGAGTGGGTGATCCAGCAGCGCAAGCCTAGAAAGGAAATACGGGCCACGCTGTCGCATGTGGCCCTCCAGATTCTCAGCCAGTGGGATAAGCTGTCGGTGCAAGAAGGGATGCTGTATCGGAAGGTGCACCTAGCTACAGAGTTGGAAGTGCGGTGGCAAGTAGTGATACCCCAGAAGATGGTAGTACCATTGGCCCGAGAGGCGCATGAGAAGGGAGCCCATTTCGGACCGGAAAAGACTTACCAGTGGTTGCAAATAATAGTATACTGTCCTCAGATGCTTCGGGCAGTAGAGAAGGCCTGTAAACTGTGCCGTTCCTGTGAGTTAAGTAAAGCTCCCCCACAGCGAGCACCAGTACAGACTATTGCAACCAAAGAGCCATTGGAAGTACTCATGATCGATTATCTGAAGATTGGTCACTCCCACCGGGGCTATCAGTTCTGCCTTGTGATGACAGATCACTTCTCTAAATTTGCGGTGGTGACGCCCACCAGAGATCAGACGGCTGAATCAGCTGCTCGAGCCATCAGTGATGACTTTATCCTGGTGTACGGCTGCCCCAAAAGAATACATTCCGACCAAGGGGCTTGCTTTCAGGGCGGTGTCATGAGAGAGCTGCAAAGGATTTACGGAATGCAGAAGTCAAGGACTACGCCTTATCATCCACAGGGCAACGGAGCCTGCGAGAGATTTAACCGGACCCTCCTACAAATGCTACGCACGTTAGAGGATGATCGTAAGAATCACTGGCCCGGCTATCTCGCAGAACTCGTGTGGGCGTACAATAATCGTGTCCACTCCACCACTGGGTACACCCCGTACGTGCTACTGTTTGGAAGAGCCGGAAGAGGCATAGAAGAGCTCAACCTGGCTCCCCCCGAGATCAGTGAAGGTCAGAGTGTGGGTTCCTGGGTTGACTGTCACCGTCGACGGCTGGAGACTATCCATCGAATTGTCACCAAGCGACTGCAAGAAAAGACACATCCACAGCGGAAACCTGTGTGTGAAACGCCGTTCTTGCCAGGAGACCGAGTACTAGTAGCACGTCTACAACTGCATCCTCAGCCACCACTCTGCCTCTGAGCACTAGTCGGGGTGGATCAACAGGTCGCATGCCCTCTAAGCCTTGCCTAGCCTGGTCCTTTTTTGACATAGCAAAAGATCGCCCAAATTATGTGATCTGTAAAAATTTGTCATGGTTCTATTAGTAGAGGTCAAAACCTCAGCAGTTTGACAACTTCTTCCATGAATCGTCACATGAATAAATATCATATGCCCCGGTGGGAAGCTCACCTTGCTGCAATGCGGCCTAGCGGAGCGAACCATCCACCGCCTGCCCCTTCCAGTGCATCCGCGCGCTCTTCATCTTCTAGGACTGTGAGGACAGCTGTCACACCTGTTTTTCCACGCACAACTTCCACCACTGTAACCGCAACAGGCAGTTTGCTTGGTAGGTCGTCAGTTGGTTTGGAAGGGGAAACAAGTGAGTGTGTACAGCTCTCTCAGACATCGATAGCACCAACGTTGGATGAAGGAAACATCAGGTCTTCGCCTGCACTTTCCTCACAAACCTGCATTTTTCCAGGGACACCCTACTCAACACCGTCTACACACAGCAGCCAGATCTCTGTCCCTCAGATGTGGTCAAATAAAAGGCCACTTCCTGCGACCCATGACAAAGCTAAGAGGTTGACTCTATCCCTCTGTAAGCTCTTGGCTACCGAAATGCTGCCTTTCCACCTAGTGGACACACAGGATTTTAGAGACCTTATGTCTGTCGCTGTGCCCCAGTACCAGATGCCTAGTCGCCACTACTTCTCTAAGAAAGGTGTGCCCGCGCTACACCAGCATGTCACACACAACATCACCGCTTCCTTGAGATACTCTGTGTGTGAACGGGTGCATTTCACCACCGATACTTGGACCAGTAGGCATGGACAGGGACGTTACATGTCGCTGACTGGGCACTGGGTAACTATGGTGATAGATGGTGAAGGGTCTGCTGCACAAGTCTTGCCGTCCCCACGACTTGTGTGTCAATCCTCTGTCTGTCCAAGTTCCGCCACTGCTTCTGCCTCCTCCACCTCATCTGGGTCCTCCACCTCCGCCCCAAGCCTGCCTGGTCAGGCCACCAGCGTTCTCACTGCGCAGAAGGAATCACGCACGCCTCATTACTATGCTGGCAGCAGAGCGCAACGGCATCAGGCGGTCTTTAGCTTGACATGTCTTGGGAATAAGAGTCACACAGCTGAGGAGTTGTGGTCAGCTCTGCGGTCCGAGTTTAATAAATGGTTGTCTCCGCTCAACCTGCAGCCTGGTAAGGCCGTGTGCGACAATGCTGCAAACCTGGGTGCGGCCCTTCGCCTGGGCAAGGTGACACACGTGCCTTGTATGGCTCACGTGTTGAACCTTGTTGTCCAGCAATTCTTAACACACTATCCCGGCCTAGATGGCCTTCTGAACAGGGAACGAAAACTGTCTGCTCACTTCCGCCGTTCAAGCGCCGCAGCTGAGCGACTTGCATCGCTCCAGAAGTCTTTCGGCCTGCCGGTTCATCGCCTGAAATGCGATGTGGCGACACGCTGGAATTCAACTCTCCACATGTTACAGCGACTGTGGCAGCACCGCCGAGCCCTGGTGCAATACGTCATGACGTATAGCCTGGGCCAACGAGATGCAGAGGTGGGGCAGATCACCCTGATGGAGTGGTCTCAGATCAAGGACCTATGCACCCTTCTGCACAGTTTCGACATGGCGACGAATATGTTTAACGCTGACAATGCCATTATCAGCATGACAATTCCAGTCATTTACATGCTGGAGCACACGCTAAACACTATTCGGAGTCAGGGGGTGGGACAACAGGAAGGGGAGGAACTACAGGAGGATTCATATGCGCAAGACACAACAACATCACCAAGGTCCAGACGTTCATCATCACCAACGCGGCAGGCATGGGACCATGGGGGACAGGGATCAACAAGGGCGCATGGTAGCAGGCTAAATGTTGAGGAAGGTGCAGGAGAACATGAAGAAACGGAGGACGAACTGTCCATGGACATGGAAGACTCAGCGGATGAGGGAGACCTTGGTCAAATTTCAGTTGAAAGAGGTTGGGGGGAGATGTCAGAGGAAGAAAGAACGGTTAGCACCTCTATGCCACAAACACAGCGTGGACTTGGTCCGCATGGCTGCGCAAAACACATGAGTGCCTTCTTGTTGCACTACCTCCAACATGACCCTCGTATTGTCAAAATTAGAAGTGATGATGACTACTGGATTGCCACACTATTAGATCCCCGGTACAAGTAAAATTTTGTGACATAATTCCAGCCATAGAAAGGGACGCACGTATGCAGGAGTATCAGCAGAAGCTGTTACTCGATCTTAGCTCGGCTTTTCCACCAAACAACCGTGCAGGTGCAGGGAGTGATTCTCCCAGTTGTAACTTGACAAACATGGGACGGTCTCGTCATCTTCAACAGTCTACCCGTACCAGTAGGACCGTATCTGGTGCTGGTAACAGCAATTTTCTGGAATCTTTTCATAATTTTTTTAGACCCTCCTTTGCAAGGCCACCAGAGACAACAAGTCTGACACATAGTCAACGGCTGGAGAGGATGATACAGGAGTATCTCCAAATGAACATCGATGCCAAGACTTTGCAAATGGAGCCTTGCTCCTTTTGGGATTCAAATCTAGAAAAATGGCCAGAGCTATCCAGTTACGCCTTGGAGATTTTGTCGTGTCCAGCTGCCAGCGTTGTCTCTGAACGTGTCTTCAGTGCTGCTGGGTGTGTGCTGACAGATAAGCGCACGCGTCTGTCCAGTGACAATGTGGACAGACTAACGTTCATCAAAATGAACAAGTCATGGATCCACAAGGAATTTACTACCCCTGTGTCATCCTGGGGAGAGTAAATGCTTGTGGATTTGGAATGTGCTTGATGCAAATCAAAACATCCTGTTTGCAACTAGGGCACAACTGCTGCCACTGATAAGGTGTCTGTGTGTGGCCCAATTTTTGGAAAAAAGGGAGACTCCGCTTGGAGTAACCCTTGCTTACATTGTTTTTAAAAAAAGCCAAGATGAACAGAGCTGGGATCAGGAAAGACTTTGCTACCTACCCCGGAGTCATCCTGGGGACGGTTAAGTATGGCGTATTTTTGAATGTGCTTGATGCAAATCTAGCTGTGAAGTGTACAACTGGGGCACAACTGCTGCCACTGAAGGGGTGGGTGTGTGTGTGGCCCAATTTTTGGAAAAAAAGGGAGACTCCGCTTGGAGTAACCCTTGATTGCTGTGTTTTATATAAATGATCCAAGATGCACAGAGCTGGGATCAGGAAAGACTTTGCTACCTACCCCGGTGTCATCCTGGGGACGGTTAATTATGGCGTATTTTTGAATGTGCTTGATGCAAATCTAGCTGTGAAGTGTACAACTGGGGCACAAGTGCTGCCACTGAAGGGGTGGATGTGTGTGTGGCCCAATTTTTGGAAAAAAAGGGAGACTCCGCTTGGAGTCACCTTGCGGTGTTTTACATGATTTTAGAAGGGCGTGCCATGCCTATATCTGTGTGTCCTCCACTTTTTCCTTGTCCTGCTCTTTTGTTTTCGCATGAGTATATGTCCTTGTCACTTTCCCATGTGTTTGTGTTGTGTTGTGAGTTGTTTGTCACCTTTTGGACACCTTTGAGGGTGTTTTCTAGGTGTTTTTATGTGTTTGTGAATGCCTGCCATTGTTTCCTATGCGGTTCGAGTTCGGTTCGTCGAACGTTCGACGAACCGAACTCGAACGGGACCTCCGTTTGGCGAACTGACCTCGAGCCGAACCGGGACTGGTTCGCTCATCTCTACTCATGACGTGTCACTCTGCTTTTGTCACCAGGAGGTGCATTGTGGTCCACCCTGGTTTGGGTGGACCCAGGTTACAAAAGGGGCTGGAGCCAACAAGGAGGTGTGCAGTCTTCTATTATGCTGTGAAAGAGCACACCTCCATGTGTTGAACCCATTGCGGCTTTAGGCCAGAGGTAGGCAGCGATAGGGCGTCGATGCAGGCTGCCACCACAGTTGGTAACGCAGAACGGTTAAGACCAGCTCCTATCCTACCAGTCCTGCTAGTGCAGCCCAATGGCATTAACAGGCCTGCTGCTGCAGATGCGCCTGCTGTCCACAGGTGTGGCCCCTACGCACACGGTCTGCGTACTCAATGGCCCCTGTGTTGTTAACAGGGAGTTCCTGGGCTGGGTGGGCGTGTGGACCCTGTGACGCTAACAGGGCTCCCAGTCTCCAGATCCGAGTGGCGTCTAACTCGGTTCAGGCAACTATTAGTTTCATAGCCACACAGCTCTGTATCCTCCACCTAACCTTCCAGTTGCCAACCTCTCCTTTTCCACCTGGGAGCACGGTGGACACCGACTGCTGATGGGGATATATACCTTTCTCTTTCTTTTCTTATTAATTTTCGTTATATAGTTGTAACATAGTATATACCACCTTATCCAAATCTGCCAGTCCCACCATACCAGATGTTGTTTCTTCAGCAACTGTTAGGGGTACTTTGCACGCTGCGACATCGCCGGCCGATGCTGCGATGCCGAGCGCGATAGTCCCCGCCCCCGTCGCAGCTGCGATATCCTTGTGATAACTGCTGTAGTGAACATTATCACTACGGCAGCTTCACATGGACTCACCTGTCCTGGGACGTCGCTCTGGCCGGCGACCCGCCTCCTTATTAAGGGGGCGGGTCGCACGGCGTCACTGCGACGTCACACGGCAGGCGGCCAATACGAGCGGAGGGGCGGAGATGAGTGGGATGTAAACATCCCGCCCACCTTCTTCCTTCCGCATATCCTACGGAAGCTGCGGGGACGCCGGTAGGAGATGTTCCTCACTCCTGCGGCTTCACACACAGCGATGTGTGCTGCCGCAGGAGAGAGGAACAACATCGGACCGTCGTGTCAGCGTAATTATGGATTACGCCGACGCTGCACCGATGATACGATTACGACGCTTTTGCGCTCGTTAATCGTATCATCGAGCCTTTACACACTACGATGTCGCATGCGATGCCGGAAGTACGTCATTTTCAATTTGACCCCACCGACATCGCACCTGCGATGTCGTAGTTTGCAAAGCCCACCTTACTGTTGCTTAACCACCAAACCCACGGACAAAAACTTTTTTCCCCTTTCAAACACACGTTCCCCTTTCCACCAGCATCTGTCTTTTTTCAACTCATTTTGTATATGACCAAAAGTGCAACTCTGCAGGGACACCGTACTCAACGCCATCTCAGCACAGCAGCCAGCCCTCGGTCCCTCAGATATGGACAAGTAAAAGACCATTTCCTCCTAGCCATGACAAAGCGTTGAGATTCACTCTGTGCAGCACTGGTGTTTAGTGGAAAAGCAGATCTAAGATTGCGTACCACCTTCTGCAGATACTCCTGTATACGTCCCTTTCTATAGCAGGAATTATTTCGCCAAATTTTGTCTTGTACCAGGGATCTAACAGTGTAACAACCCAGTAGTCAGCATTACTTGGAATTCGTGCAATCCGAGGGTCATGTTGTAGGTAGTGCAGCAAGAAGGCGCTCATGTGTCTTGTGCATCCAGAAGGACAAAGTCCTTGGTGTGTTGGTGGCAGAGAGGTGAGAATCGTGCCTCCTTCCTCTGCCCTCTCCCCACAACCTCGCACAACTGAAATGTGAGCAAGCTCTCACTCATCTGCTGAGTCTTCCATGCCCATCGCAAGTTCGTCCTCCATTTCTTCTTGGGCTCCTGCACCTTCCTCAACACTTTTTGCTGATACTGTGTGCCCTTGTTAATCCCTATCCCCCACCATGACTGCCGCCTAGGTGCCGCTGACCATCTGGACCTTGGAGATCTTGTTATCCCTTCTGCATATGACTCCTCCTGTACTTCCTCCCCTTCCTCTTGTCCCAACACCTGACTCCGAATAATAATTACAGTGTGCTCCATCATGTAGATGACCAGAATTGTCACGCAGAGAATGGCATCGCTAGTGCTAAACATCTTCGTCGACATTTGTAAACTGTGTAGAAGGGTGCATAGGTCCTTGATCTGACACCACTCCAGCACCGTGATCTGCACCACCTCTGGATCAAGTTAGCCCAGGGTATACGTCATAACATATTTCAGCAGGGTTCGGCGGTGCTGCCACAGACGCTGCAACATGTGCAGATTCAAATTCCTGCGTGTCGGCACATCGCATTTCAGGCGTGTAACCGCCAGATCTAAAGTCTTGTGTAGCGATGAAAGTTGTTGAGCTGCAGGTGTGTAACGGGGTGCCAGGGGCGCCTCGGGGATTGTAGTCGTGGCCCCTTTCTCTATCAGGCTTACCCCCGGCTCCGCCGTCACTATTGGGACAGGAGATGACTTGGTGGGGCAGAGTGTGGTGGTGCAGATCACGCCGTCAGAGGTACAAACACTTTGCAGACGTAGGTCAGTTGAACCAGAAGGCATGTTTATTGTACACTTCTTCATAACAGAGGCAATAATCAGATGGTTTCACAACTTCTGCTGGGGGAAAACCTTTTCTGGACGTCTCCTCTAGTGGGGATGTGCCCGGCTACTCCACTTCACCTAGGCTCCCACTCCGGCTAACACAGACTGGACCCACACCAATTCTGCTTCACCCTTGAGGACACTTCTTCTCTTCCTTTCCTTCGCTTTCCTGTCCACCCAGCTCCCACATTCTGCCCCTTCTGCTTCTTCTCTCCCGTCCCGGAATCAACTGCCTTCCGACTCACTGCTCTCTCCCTAAGGGCTCCGCCACACATCCGTGAAAACCACGTTCGTGTAAAACGGGCCGTTTTTCGGGTCCGTTTTCCGTTTTTTAGGTCCGTTTTTATGGTATGTGTGGCCTGCGTGTGTATCCCGTATGATAGCCGTATGTGCGTGTTGAATGTCCGTGTGTGCATGAGTGAAATAACTGACATGTGTATGTGTTGTCCGTGTGAAATGTATGTGTGTGATGCAAAATGTTGTTACTACATGTCGGAAGACAGAGTAGCGGGATGAGAATGAACTCGGGTGAACTTCACCCGACTTCATATTCATGCTGCGGCTCTGTCTTTGTGCCGTGTACCGATTAGCGGTCACCTGTGAAGGATTCACCGGTGACCGCTAATCCCCCGAGTGACTGAAGTGTCCCCCCCTCTCTCATACTCACCGTTCCCCGATCACCGGCGCTGCACGGCGTTCACACTGTTCTGGCGGCTTTTTCTATTTTGAAAAAGCCGGCCGCTCATTAATCAATCTCGTATTCCCTGCTTTCCCCGGCCACCGGCGCCTGTGATTGGTTGCTGTCACACACGCCCACCACGCTGAGTGACAGCTGTCTAACTGTACCCAATCACAGCAGCCGGTTGGCGTGTCTATACTGTGCATTGAAAATATTAAATAAATAATTAAAAAAAACGGCGTGCGGTTCCCCCCCATTTTAATACCAGCCAGATAAAGCCATACGGCTGAAGGCTGGTATTCTCAGGATGTGGAGCTCCACGTTATGGGGAGCCCCCCACCCTAACAATATCAGTCAGCAGCCGCCCAGAATTGCCGCATACATTATATGCGACAGTTCTGGGGCTGTACCCGGCTCTTCCCGATTTACCCTGGTGCGTTGGCAAATCGGGGTAATAAGGAGTTATTGGCAGCCCATAGCTGCCAATAAGTCCTAGATTAATCATGTCAGGCGTCTATGAGACACCCTCCATGATTAATCTGTAAGTTACAGTAAAAAAAAACACACACACCTGAAAAAATCCTTTATTTGAAATAAAAAACACAAACAAATTCCCTCATTACCAATTTATTAACCCCGAAAAACCCTCCGTGTCCGGCGTAATCCACGGACTCCAGCGTCGCTTCCAGCTCTGCTGCATGGAGCTGACAGGAGCAGCAGAAGACACCGCCGCTCCGGTCACCTCCACGCAGCTAATGAGATGAGTAGAGGGATCAGCTGCTGTCATTGAGGTTACCCGCAGCCACCGCTGGATCCAGCGGTGGCCGCGAGTTACCTGACTGACAGCAGCTGATCGCGCTACTCATCTCATTAGCTGCGTGGAGGTGACCGGAGCGGCGGTGTCTTCTGCTGCTCCTGTCAGCTCCATGCAGCAGAGCTGGAAGCGACGCTGGAGTCCGTGGATTACGCCGGACATGGAGGGTTTTTCGGGGTTAATAAATTGGTAATGAGGGAATTTGTTTGTGTTTTTTATTTCAAATAAAGGATTTTTTCAGGTGTGTGTGTTTTTTTTTACTGTAACTTACAGATTAATCATGGAAGGTGTCTCATAGACGCCTGACATGATTAATCTAGGACTTATTGGCAGCTATGGGCTGCCAATAACTCCTTATTACCCCGATTTGCCAACGCACCAGGGTAAATCGGGAAGAGCCGGGAAAAGTGCCAGAGCTTTCATCTCATTGATGAGGCTATTCTGGGCATCAGAGGGCCGATATTGTTAGGCTGGGGGACTCCCCAGACCGTGGGGCTCCCCATCCTGATAATACCTGCCTTCTGCTGTGTTACTTTCCCTGGCTGGTTTCAATTTGGGGGGGGACACACGTTATTTTTTTTTTTAAATTAATTAATAAATTTTGCTGTACAGTTTAGTCACGCCCACAGGCATATGTAAACTGATGATGTCATTAGGGGGCGACAAAGCGCGTAGCCGTCTGAGACCTGTACATATCCTCAAGGCATCATGGCTTGTTTATGGAACACTAAAGGGATTATTATTGGAGAAACACATGTTGTGAGTATTTTTTTCTCATATTTTGCAGACTTGAACATAATAGTATTGTTCCGTTGTGTTCCACATTTAGCCAAGTAGTGATTTAGTTGGTAATACAATTACCAAGAATATATGTGTAATGTTTTTCATGTTTACATGATCATCCTATTATTTAGAATCTGTTAAATGTTTTTTTAAAAAAAAAAAAAAAAAATAACAATTTTTATAAAAAAAAAAGAAAATGAACATAGTGATATTTAAAACAAAACAGTCTTTATTTAACATCATAAAGATTGTGAAATAATATTGGAACATTGGTATGAAGCTACTTTGAACATTTCAATTGCGTAAAGTTAGCTTTGAAAAAACATATGTACAAACACATTATTTATCAAACATACATTATTGATAATTAAAGACATTCTACATATTATTGTTTATTAATATTTTAAACAAAAATAAAACATGCAAACCAAATAAGATCATGCTTGTAATATATTTTTGAATGTAATCAACATTTCATTACATTTCATTATATTTTCAATATTCATTGTTATGACCTTAACATTAAATTATATTTTATTCATAAATTATGAAAAATGAAAATTTTAAAAAAAAAAAAAAAAAAACAAAACAAAAAAAAAAAAAAATTAGTCATAAAATGCATCATTACTATTACCAGACTCTTGACTCACACTTATGTGACAATCTGCTTCAGCAGATGTTAGAGTCACACTTGTGGTAGGTATTGTTCTACTGGTACATGGCAATATTGTCACATCAGCACCTGAGGTAGAAGGTAATACCTGTGTGTTTTGAGCATACACAGATTGCCCAATCGGTTGAGTATATATAATATTTGGCTGAATTGGTTGTTGTGGAGTGTATGGGTAAGGATTTTGCATTTGTGGGGTCGTTAATAGGGATTGTGCACTAGTTTGGCCATGGTACAAAGATGGATTTACATTTAATATTGGATTAATATTTGGTATATTTGGAAAAATGGTCGGATTAATTTGAGCTTGACTAAGTTGCTGTATTTGAGTGGGGAAAGTAGGGTTAACATTAACTGTTGATGGTAATGTACTAGTTGAGGGCATGTTGGTATGTTGGGCAGGCCACATTGATATATGAGAAGGTTGTGGCACATTCAATATGTTTGGAATATCATAGGTTCTAGAAGTAGGATTTGACAACTGACTAGTGATATTAGTTGAAGTTGGTTGGTTAGACATTGGTATAGATTGTGTTACTGCAACATCACTACTAGTGTCATGGAAATTAGTGCGCCACTGCTCTATTGTTAGTAGAACATTATTTGGAAATGGTCTTTTTTGACAGGCATCTATAAGGGTAATTATAGCAGCCCTAACCCTATCCTGATGATCTGAATGTATTTTTGATAGACTTGTTGGCAATGATCTACAAAACCGTTCACAATCAGTTTCTGGAATTAAACTATTCATAATATTCATAACTCTTGTGTCAATTAATTCAGGCAAAGCTCTCATATCATCCCTCCTTCTCATTCTTCGACCCCTGAGTGTAATTGGATTAAAGCGTGGGACATTTGTTGCTATAGGAGATTGAGATCGACTTGGAATGGTTGGTTGGGTTGAAGTTTCTTGAGTTTGTACTGTTGATAACACACCTGTGTCACTGGTTTGATGTTCACTTTGATGACTGTCAGGTCTATTAGTTTCTTGGGTATTGGCTACACATGGTTCAACTTCAGCCTCAGAAGTTGCAGATGCAGATTGTATTGTGCCTGATTGTTCATCTAAATCATCAAGATTGTCATCTGTCCTGTAATTATGTGAAAAAATTAAGAAATACATTTTTTTTAAAGGAAAATTTAGATTTAAATTAACATTTATTGTTTAAAAAAAAAACAAAACCATTAAGTAATACAAATGATGAAAGACAACGTACTGTGTGACCTCCATTATTGGTCTCAAGAAATCCAGATTATTAAAATAAACATAACGCCTTTTTCGGGTTGACATTGATGAAGACGGAATGGGATTAAACTCCCTCCGATATTGATCTCTTGCAGATCTCCATCGTCTGCGAACTGTATCGACTATAGAAATAGTTTAAAAAAAAAAACAAATTTTTAAATTTTGGTATATTGTTTTTGTAAAATTGAAATTCTATTGTTAACCCCTTCACGACCGCGGGCCGTAAAATTACGTCCTATTTTAACGTGACTTAACGACCAGGGACGTAATTTTACGGCCTAAACTTCATTTGATTGCCGTGGCCATAGCAACGGCTTTCAAATGATGTCCCCTGCTGTTTCTTACAGCAGGGGACCTTTGCTTGACCCCAGGGGGGGCGGCATCGCCACCCCCTATCGACGATCGATGTGATTGGCTGTTCAAATCTGAACCGCCAACCACATCGATCGCACTAATTTCGGCAAAAATAATGCCCGAATTAGTGCGATCCTGTGAGATCCAGCTATGAGATGCCGCAGCTGCAGCAGCATATCATAGGTGGACCTCAAACATGCCGCCCCCAGCCCCTGCAGCACTGATTGGAGCGATCGTGCTATGACGCGCAATCGCTCCAATCAGTGTGCAGTGGGGCGGTCTGATCTGCCGGTGGCCGCCCTCCCCAGGCCTGTGCTGGCCTGCGAGCCCTCCCCCAACATGGCTGCAGCGTGGAGTGGCTGGTACTTTTGGTACCACGCCACCGCTGCTGCTGCCGCCGCCGCCTCTGATGTCTCCGCCGCTGCAGCTCTAATGGTAAGTATTCCGCTCCCTGCGCGCTCCCGTGAAGGCCCCTGCGCGCTCCCGTGAAGGCCCCTGCCCGTGCCCCCCCCGATCTGCCCCCCTACGCCCCGATCTGCCCCCCTACGCCCCGATCTGCCCCCCCGGCATCCCGATCTGCTACCACCGCTGCTGCTGCAAAGTGAGTACTGTGCTCACTTTGCAGCCCGTGCGCGCTCCCGTGAAGGCCCCTGCGCGCTCCCGTGAAGGCCCCTGCCCGTGCCCCCCCCGATCTGCCCCCCTACGCCCCGATCTGCCCCCCCCCGGCATCCCGATCTGCTACCACCGCTGCTGCTGCAAAGTGAGTACTGTGCTCACTTTGCAGCCCGTGCGCGCTCCCGTGGTGCCCCTGCGCGCTGCCGTGATAGCCCCTGCCGTGCCCCCCCCGCGATCTGCTCCCCCCAACCACCCCCCCCCCCCCCCCGACATCCCGATCCGCTCCCCCCGCGATCTGACTGCCTCCCCCATTATTTCTATTCTGCTTCTGCAGCTCCCTCTCCGGTCTCCCCCTCTGCTCTCCCCCCCTCCCCCTCTGCTCTCCCCCCCTCCCCCTCTGCTCTCCCCCTCTGCTCTCCCCCCTCCCCCTCTGCTCTCACCCCCCCCCTTTCCCCCTCTGCTCTCCCCCGACGTCCTCTTACCTGTCTTCACCGGCCTGATCACATCTGCGTCCATCGCTGGGTCCTTCCTGGGCATTCTGCTGATCTGCCTGCTGCTCCTGTAAAGCTGTCCATCTCTCTGCCATCTGTTCCTCTGCAGCTCTTCTGGTCAGTGATCCTCCTGCTAGTCCTGTGGGTACTGTGAGTATAACTTTTTTTTTTTTTTTTTCCGTATCCCCTGTCCATTTTTACACCTCATCCGTCCGTGCGTCCCGCCAAGCGCTGATCAGGGATGCAGATAACGGATCGGCATCCCTGCTCAATTTTTGGCGTGACTTTTTTTTCCGTGTCCCTGACGCTTTTTGTATCGCATCCGTCCGTGCGTCTCGCCAAGCGCTGATCAGGGATGCACATAACGGATCGGCATCCCTGCTCAATTTTTGGCGTGACTTTTTTTTCCGTATCCCCGACGCTTTTTGTATCGCATCCGTCCGTGCGTCCCGCCAAGCGCTGATCAGGGATGCATATAACGGATCGGCATCCATGGTCAATTTTTGGCGTGACTTTTTTCCGTATTCACGACGCTTTTTGTATCGCATTCGTCCGTGCGTCCCGCCGAGCGCTGATCAGGGATGCACATAACGTATCTGCATCCCTGCTCAATTTTTGGCGTGACTTTTTTCCGTATTTGCGACGCTTTTTGTATCGCATCCGTCCGTTCGTCCCGCCAAGCGCTGATCAGGGATGCACATAACGTATCTGCATCCATGGTCAATTTTTGGCGTGACTTTTTTTTTTACGTATCCCCGACGCTTTTTTTTATCGCATCCGACCGTGCGTCCTGCAGCGGCCGATCAGTGCACTGCGTCTGTGCGTTTGAAAAGTCAAATGGCGCTCCTTCTCTTCTGAGCCCCGCCATGCGCTCAAACAATTACTTTCCACCACATATGAGGTATCTGCGTACTCAGGAGAAAATGCACAATACGTTTTATGGTGCATTTTTTCCTGTTACCCTTGTGAAAAAAAAAGCTACCTAGTTGAAGCAACTGTTTTGTGGTAAAAAAAAAAAAAATTCTTTTCACGGCTCAACGCTATAAACTTCTGTGAAGCCCCCAGGTGTTCAAAGTGCTCACCAAACATCTAGAAAAATTATTTGAGGGCTCTAGTTTCCAAAATGGTGTCACTTGTGGGGGAGCTCCACTGTTTAGGCACCATAGGGGGTCTCCAAACGTGACATGGTGTCCGCTAATGATTCCAACCAATTTTGCTGTCAAATGGCGCTCCTTCTCTTCTGAGCCCCGCCATGCGCCCAAACAATTACTTTCCACCACATATGAGGTATCTGCGTACTCAGGAGAAAATGCACAATACATTTTATGGTGCATTTTTTCCTGTTACCCTTGTGAAAAAAAAAGCTACCTAGTTGAAGCAACCGTTTTGTGGTAAAAAAAAAAAAAATTCTTTTCACGGCTCAACGCTATAAACTTCTGTGAAGCCCCCAGGTGTTCAAAGTGCTCACCAAACATCTAGAAAAAATATTTGAGGGCTCTAGTTTCCAAAATGGTGTCACTTGTGGGGGAGCTCCACTGTTTAGGCACCATAGGGGGTCTCCAAACGTGACATGGTGTCCGCTAATGATTCCAACCAATTTTGCTGTCAAATGGCGCTCCTTCTCTTCTGAGCCCCGCCATGCGCCCAAACAATTACTTTCCACCACATATGAGGTATCTGCGTACTCAGGAGAAAATGCACAATACATTTTATGGTGCATTTTTTCCTGTTACCCTTGTGAAAAAAAAAGCTACCTAGTTGAAGCAACCGTTTTGTGGTAAAAAAAAAAAAAATTCTTTTCACGGCTCAACGCTATAAACTTTTGTGAAGCCCCCAGGTGTTCAAAGTGCTCACCAAACATCTAGAAAAATTATTTGAGGGCTCTAGTTTCCAAAATGGGGTCACTTGTGGGGGAGCTCCATTGTTTAGGCACCTCAGGGGGTCTTCAAACCCGACATGGCGTCCGCTAACAGGTGCAGCTAATTTTGCACTCAAAAATTCAAATGGCGCTCCTTGCCTTCCGAGCACTGCTGTGTGTCCAAACATTTGATTTCCACCACATATGAGGTATCTGCGTACTCAGGAGAAAATGCACAATACATTTTATGGTGCATTTTTTCCTGTTACCCTTGTGAAAAAAAAAGCTACCTAGTTGAAGCAACCGTTTTGTGGTAAAAAAAAATTTTTTTCTTTTCACGGCTCAACGCTATAAACTTTTGTGAAGCCCCCAGGGGTTCAAAGTGCTCACCAAACATCTAGAAAAATTATTTGAGGCCTCTAGTTTCCAAAATGGGGTCACTTGTGGGGGAGCTCCATTGTTTAGGCACCTCAGGGGGTCTTCAAACCCGACATGGCGTCCGCTAACAGGTGCAGCTAATTTTGCACTCAAAAATTCAAATGGCGCTCCTTGCCTTCCGAGCACTGCTGTGTGTCCAAACATTTGATTTTCACCACATATGAGGTATCTGCGTACTCAGGAGAAAATGCACAATACATTTTATGGTGCATTTTTTCCTGTTACCCTTGTGAAAAAAAAGCTACCTAGTTGAAGCAACCGTTTTGTGGTAAAAAATGTTTTTTTTCTTTTCACGGCTCAACGCTATAAACTTTTGTGAAGCCCCCAGGGGTTCAAAGTGCTCACCAAACATCTAGAAAAATTATTTGAGGCCTCTAGTTTCAAAAATGGGGTCACTTATGGGGGAGCTCCATTGTTTAGGCACCTCAGGGGGTCTTCAAACCCGACATGGCGTCCGCTAATGAGTGCAGCTAATTTTGCGTTCAAAAATTCAAATGGCGCTCCTTCCCTTCCGAGCTCTGCCGTGCGCCCAAACAATTGATTTTTACCACATATGGGGTATCAGCGTACTCAGGAGAACATGCACAATAAATTGTATTGTGTACTTTCTCTTTTCTCCCTTGTAAAAATGAAAATTTTATGGCTAAAGTAACATTTTTGTGTTAAAAAGTAAAATTTTCATTTTTTCCTTCCACATTGCTTTGGTTCCTGTGAAGCACCTAAAGGGTTAATAATCTTATTGGATGTGGTTTTGAGCAGTGTGAGGGGTGTAGTTTTTAGAATGGGGTCACTTTTGGGTATTTTCTGTCACCTCGGCCTCTCAAAGTCACTTCAAATGTGATGTGGTCCCTAAAAAAATTATTTTGTAAATTTTGTTGGAAAAATGAGAATTTGCTGATGACCTTTGACCCCTTCTAACTTCCTAACGGAAAAAAAATTTGTTTCGAAAATTGCGCTGATGTAAAGTAGACAAGTGGGAAATGTTATTTAGTAACTATTTTGTGTGACATATCTCTCAGATTTATGGGCATAAATTTTCAAAGTTTGAAATTTGCGAAATTTTCAAAATTTTCGCCAAATTTCCTAAATTTTCACAAATAAACGCAAAAAATATCGGCCTAAATTTACCACTGACATGAAGTACAATATGTCACGAAAAAACAATGTCAGAATCGCCAGGATCCGTTGAAGCGTTCCAGAGTTATAACCTGTCAAAGTGACACTGGTCAGAATTGCAAAAAATGGCCCGGTCATTAGGGTGTTTTAGTGGCCGGGGGTGAAGGGGTTAAAGACAATTACATAAAACATATCAATAATGATGTAAATTAAAAAATATTTGAACCACGAAAGATAGTATTACACATAGATTTTTTTGATGAAATGTAACAAATTAGTAGAGTCATAAATATAATAATTAAATTAGCTATTGTTACAATTCATCCAAAAAAAAAACCCATTACACATTTTTTTTTTTTTTTAAATAAAAAAAAAAAAATAGACTTGTAATAATCGGACATTTTTACACAAACATTGTTAAATTTGCAAATTGTGTGAAGGTTGTTTAGAAGTGAAAATAACAAAATGTTCTGTATATTTGAACATGCTACTATTATGGGACATTATAAATTCAATCTATATACATAGAGTATGTTTGAAAAATATTTAAAAAATGTAGATTGTATAATACTCTTTTTAAATTTAAACACAAAAAATAATTTTAAGAATATATATTTACATGACAATAGATAATAGAACACAAAAAAAAAAAACTTACCAAAACGAGCACGTTTAACGGGAGAACATCGCTCCCATCCATTGTTTGGAAAAAGTTCTTGGGCAACATCCTCCCATGCCCTCTCCACTATTAGCCGATCCCTGTAGCCTTCCATTCTCGTGTCCCACAGTACAGGATGCCGTTCGACAGCAGAGATAATTCTTTCTGTATCAACTCGGGGAGACATTTTTTCTTGAAATATTTAGACACAATTAAAGCACTGAAAAGGATTTCTACATGTGCATTTGAAAATACACACAATGTGCCTAGCCAGCTAGTAATGCAGGACGCCTGCACGATTCTTATACCTTACACCTGCTGGCCGATTTTACATTCACAATCGTTAAATCTGCAGCACGCACACGCACCATTAGAACACGTATCCGTGTTTAATTAATTGTTTGAACCAAATCATTGATTTTAATGGTGTCCGTGGATGCGTTCTCCGTGCACAAAACGGACATGCTGGCGTTTGACACGGCCCACAAAACGCATCACGGAGACGGACTAACGGACATAACCAAAAACGCAAATGTAACCGCTGAGATATAGTAACATTGGTGCACGTTTGGCCGTGTCTCCAGTATACACGGAAACGGACCAAACACGCACGTGTTTCACGGATGTGTGGCGGAGCCCTAACACACACTCTCCCTCCCCCTTCTACTGCCGGCTCTAACTTTCTCCTGCCCTGTTTCTATGGGGACAGCCGTCCCACCCAGCCACTAGGGGAACCCACTAAAACAGTAAAAACATTTTTTATTAAATAACATCAGCATTAACAACTTTCCGGGGAAAACTGTGCCTCCTTGTAAGGGGTCTGCCCACCCCTTACAGGTGTGAACGGTGGAAATGAGCACATAGCAAGCATGCCCGCTGCACAAGGCCATGTAGGCCGGGATGGTGGTTTAAAAATTGCTGGAGAATCAGATTCCACACGTGAGCCATACAAGGCATGTGTGTCACATTGCCCTGACGAAGGCCCGCAGCCATGTTTGCATCATTGCCGCACACGGCTGTTAAGTCACCACCGGATTCCACTCCATCAATTTGTACTCCGGTCGCGAGGTGACAACGTGTTCCTTTTGTGCATAGTGCTGATGATGGGAGAGGAGTCGATGCCAGCGGTGTAGCTGGACACAGGTTATGCTCATGTGGCGCCCTGGACAAGCCAGGATGTCACAAATACTACAACAACACACCCCACACCCAGGCTAGGCACATCGAAGTCAGACAAAAATCCTTGTTGCCTCCCTCCAGGGGCTGATGTCCACACCAGGGGGTGGAGCCAGGTGGTTGGCCCCACCCACCGAGGAGTTCACAGTCCTGGAGGTGGGAAAAGGAAGTAGTTGAGTTAGGGAGAGTGAAGTGAGAGGAGTGAAGTGGCAAAGGAGCAACTGACTGACCGTATCCGGGTACGTGGCCCGGGCACATACAGCAAGGTTGGCAGACGGTGGTGACCGTCTACAGGAGGGGCTGATTGACGTGAACCGTAAGGACCGGGGACGGGCGGTGGCCCACCAGTACCGGATCGGGGAATGAAGAGAAGCCAGCACCATTCGGCAGGGCCTACGGACCCTGACCAGGCTTGGAGTTGCCGTAAAACCGGTCAAATCCATCAGCGAAGGGAACCTCTGGGGTTTCCCAGCAGTCAAGATCCGATTGAAGGCAACCGCTCAAACCATGAAGGGAAATACAGTCACCGCCAAGGCTACAGTTCCCAGGGCCAGAGCCTGCGGGCAAAAGGGGCTCCCTCAGCATCCATCCAAGCTGGGGAGCGGGTTAGGTGGAAAGCCATCAGAACCGAGAACACAACACAGTTGCAGGGAAAGGCAGTCACCGCCAACCTACCGGGAGGAAAAACACCGCAGCCGTCTGTGGGACCCGTCCATCCAGCTGTTTGTTTTACCGGAGACTTTGCATTCATCATTGGCTGAGTGAGTATCACTGTGCCGTGCGGCACCGCGCTGCCCCCGTGACCCTGCACCTCCCCAGGTCCCGTAACCCACCTGTCATCTCCCCCTCAGCGGGCCCCGGGACAACCAACCCCCCTACCCACGGAGGGAAGAAACAACATCCAAGCTGCTCCCCGTCATCGCTCCCGGGATCCCCGTCCAGAGCAGCGGTGGTGTCACTACCTCCCCACAACCGTGGGTGGCATCACGGACAATAAATCCCCCAAACCATTTCCCTTTTCACTCACGGGCGAGGAGCGCCGCTCGAGTCCCCGGATCCGGCCCACCGCTCGAGCAGCCAGCGAAGCAGTAGCAATGCTGGACCCGAGCGTGGTGAGCGCAGCGCCCTCCTCCCCGCCCGCGACACTCACCCACTGGGCTGCATTACCTTGACAGATGCAGAACCACTGGCTGAATGTAGGTGGTGGGTGGGTGTAGCACCCCTTGCCCCAGTCCAGGACCAAATAGCCCGAGCGGGTACGGTCTCTTTCAGGGGACCCACGTCCATGGGGAACCCCTGAACCCCCCGGAGGATCGCCACCAGTTACGGTAGTGGCGGGCCTGGGCCATCCATTCCTCCAAGCCCATCCTCCAAATCAGCCTCTCCGGAGGCGGTCACGGTAAATTTGCCAACATTTTTATTTACATGCCACAAGTTTGTGGTTGCCCTGCAAGTTCTCGGGCGTGTCCGTAAGCAGTTTCTTACGCAACGGTTGCAGAAAGTCCCTACGGGGACTAGTTGCCGGCAACGGCCGGTTCAATCACGGTGCCAATCTGGTAACTGTTCGGTTGATTCATTTTTCCTTATCATTAGTTTCATTTTTTAACAAATCACACATTCAACGGTTCTGGTGTTCCCAACGGGGACAACTGCTGGCGGGGGGACCGCTGACATCATTTCAGGTCCACCCCACTGACCGGGGGAGGGGGCTGAGCGGGTGCTTGAGGCCCCTGGCTTCCTCTCAGTCATACACCCAAGGCGTACCAGCCTCTCTCCCCACAGTGCCGGGTGTAGTTGACGAGGTCACCAGGGAGTAAGTTGCGGTCCGGGTGGTCCTCCGGCAGATAGTCATTCACGTCCGTCCGGGCCACAAAAACTTCGGCCTCCAGGCCCGGTTCATAAATGAAGCCGTATCCTCTACGTGTATCGAACCTCCTCACTTGCCCTTCATATCTTGGGCCCCGCACTCGGAAGGTGGCTCTGCGGAGACGCTCGTTCTCCTCGATAGTGCGGGCCACCAGCTCCGCTTTTCTCTTCTCCCTCTCGGCAATCTCCTGGCCCAGCGGTGGCGGCTCCCTGTCCCAGTAAGGGGCTGCTGCGGGCCCCTGCGCATGGGTCGGGCCCCACGAGACCTCCTTGATGCTGCCCACCACTGGCAATCTGGGTGGAAGGTCCCGCGGTGTCATGGCCTGGGGTGCTGCCTCACAGCGGCGACCCGGCGCAGCCTCAGCCGAGGCGTGGGGAACGGGTATAGGGATCCTCTCCCGCTGAGCCTCCGCCTCCTCCTGCACGAGACGGGCTGCCGGTGCCGGTACGGGGCCGGGCACGGTCACAGGTGCCTCCGGTGTAGCTTCGTTGACAGGCTCAGCTTTCGGCTTCTTCCATGGAAGCGGTTCAGGCCTCGGCTGCAGTTCGGTCCGCTTGGGCGGATAGGCAGGGTACCGCTACCGGTTGCGGTGGTAGCGGGCCTAGTGGCGGGGCAGCAACAGCCAACATGGGTAGCGGGGGAGGCAGCAGGGTGAGCGGGCGCAGATCGGGCCCCTCAGCCGCGATGACCGACCCACTACAGTTACAGGGGCGTGGGTCACTTACCTGCTCTTTCAGAACTCCCTCCACCTCGCGTCGCCGTATGGCCGCCACCACATCCGCTATGTCGGCCTCCCACTCCTCCAAGAGGAGCTGCACTCGGATCTGCAGACGGTTACGGAGCTGAGCGGTCCAGACCTCCACCCACGCCGCGGTGCCGGGCGCGGGCGTGACGGTGTTGCTAGTCAGACGGTGCATCGCTGCGGCGGCCTTTTCCAGGAACCAAAGATGGCCGCAAGGTCCTGGCGTCCCCGCTTTTATTGCCGTGGCTCACATGCGGCCGGCCGCCATCCGTGCCCCCTTGGTTTCTTTCCGTCACCTCCTCTTTTGGGGCGGAGCGTTTGCTTTCGGGCCTCCACTGCTCGGGAAGACGCTCGAGTGGGGAACTTTTCGCGCCCAATATGGCAGATTCTGAAATTTTTCGGCCGGACACCTCCGACGGGACACAAGGCGCACTTCTACCAGGCAGTAGAACGGTAAGATCCTGTTTGTGACGCCAAGTTGGCGCGGGCGGGGGGGTGCGCTGCTCGACCGCGCTTGCGGCTCGGGTCCGGCTGCTGCTGCTGCGGCTGCTGCTCGGTGGCTCTAGCGGTGGGCCGGGTCCGGGACTCGAGCGGCGCTCCTCGCCCGTGAGTGAAAGGGGTGGTTTGGTTTGGGGATGTAGTCCGTGACGCCACCCACGGTTTGTGGTGATAATGGGACACCACCGCTGCTCTGGACGGGGATTCCGGGAGCGATGACAGGGAGCAGCTGAGATGTTTCTCTCCCCTCCGTGGGTAGGGGGATTTGGTGGTCCCGGGGCCCGGTAAGGTGGACTGGAAGGTGGATGGCGGGAGTTGGGGAGGTGCAGGGTCGCGGGGGCAGTGCGGTGCCAGACGGCACAGTGGTATTCACTCAGCCAGTAATATACACGGAGTCTCTGGTCAAACAAACAGTTGGATGGACGGGTCCCACAGACGGCTGCTGTGGTCACTCCCGGTAGGTTGGCGGTGACTGTCTCTGCCTGCACCTCGGATGTGTTGTCGGCTCCGATGGCTTCTTACCGGTAGCCCGCTCCCCAGCGGTGTGTGTTGCTGGAGGAGCCCCCTTTTTGCGCGCAGGCTCTGGCCCTGGGAACTCTAGCTGTGGCGGTACCTGTATTTCCCTTCACGGTTGAGCGGTTGCCTTCAGTCGGGTCTTTGGTTGCTGAGGAACTCTGGAGGTTCCCGTCACTGACGGATTTGACCGGCTTAACGGCGACTCCAAGCCTGGTCGGGGTCCGTAGGCCCTGCCGAGTGGTGCTGGCGTTTCTTCGCTCCCCGATCCGGTACCGGCGGGCCACCGCCCGACCCCGGTCCTTATGGTTGTGCGTCAATCGGCCTCGCCTGCAGATGTTCACCACCGTCTGCCAACCTTGCTGTATGTGCCCGGGCCACATATCCGGACATGGTCAGTCAGCTCCTCTACTACCACTTCCCTCCTCAACTGTCAAACTCAAAACTCTACTCACTCCTTTTCCCGCCTCCAGGACTGTGAACTCCTCGATGGGCGGGGCCAACCGCCTGGCTCCATCCCACCTGGTATGGACATCAGCCCCTGGAGGGAGGCAACAAGGATTTTTGTGTGACTGATGTGCCTAACCGGGGTGTGGGGTGTGTTGTTGCAGTACCTGTGACATCCTGGCTTGTCCAGGGCACCACATTAGTATGTCCACATTGTCAGAGGACAGATGCGTGTGCTTATCTGTCAGCACACCCCCAGCAGCACTGAAGACAGGTTCAGAGAGAACGCTGGCTGCGGGACACGACAAGATCCCCAAGGCGTACGTGGCAAGCTCAGTCAATTTATCCAGATTGGAAGCCTAAAAGGAGCAAGGCTCAAGTTGCACAGTAATGGCATCGATGTTCCCTTGCATATACGCATTTATCTTGTCTCCTCCTCTTTTTCCTTGTCCAGCTCTTTTGTTTTCCCATGAGTATATGTCCTTCTCACTTTCCCATGTGTTTGTGTTGTGTTGTGAGTTGTTTGTCACCTTTTGGACACCTTTGGGTTGTTTTCTAGGTGTTTTTATGTGTTTGTGATTGCCTCCCATTATTTCCTATGGGGTTCGAGTGGTTCGTCGAACGGTTTGCCGAACTGAACTCGAACGTGACCTCCATTCGGCGAACCAAGCTCGAGCCGAACCGCGACCGGTTCGCTCTTCACTACTTCTAACGCTGCCTGAAACCCCTGACTAGATGTGGCCAGAATTGACGAGACTGTCACATCTTCAGTCGGTACCCCGGGACCTGTGTCCTGGCCTCCGCCTGACTCGGCTGCCAATTGGTCAGAAGGTGAAGAGCTATTGGACCTCCGGGAGTCCCCTTGGGTTCCAGCACTCCCACTGCGGGTGACAGAGGCCACGGCCTCTGTTACAGTGGGCCTTGCCTGCTCCTCCTCCATTCCTGACCAAGTTGCCGGTTTAGGCAGACCTACTTGGCTTTCTGACACCCCGCTTGTGGGGGAACCCTGCACCGAGATCTTACCTGAGAGCACTTCCGCTCCTGGGCCAGCCCCAATCTCACCTGCCTGCCCCCCCCCCCCCCCCCTGCAGAAGCAGAACCCTGCTGTGAAATCTCTGGGGACCCCGCATTTGCTGTGGTAGCCCCCACCTCACACACTGGCTCTCTCCCTGCAGTATCCTGCTCTTTGCTTATCCCTGCAGAGGGCAACAGATCCCAGCTCACTGGCTGATCACTTGTAAAAGCATTGTCACACCTTTCTCTGACCCCCTCCCCTGTCACGCAGAAGACCCAGAGCTCACTCCTTCCTCCCTTACATCATGTACAGTTAACACATCAACATCGCCAGGGGGTATGTCAGTACTGGCTGTCAGATCACCCCATGGGGATTTGGGGGCCTCAAACTGGGAGGTTATCCGCCCCAAATCTGTCCCAAGTAACACTTTGGAGGGAATCCTATCAGTTATTCACACCTCCCTCACCCCTCGTCCTGCGCCCCAATCCAAATAAATCTTGGCGACGGGCAGTGCTGGGTCAATGCCTCCAATCCCGGAGACAGCGAGGGTTTTCCCGGGTACCAAGTCTTGGGGGGACACCATCTCATGCCGTACCAGAGTCATCTCAGAGGCGGTGTCTCGCAGTCCCATGGTCATAGACCGGCCGACTGTGACGGGTTGTAAGTTGTCCAGGGACCTAGACCTATCACCACGCCCACCCACACACATCAATGTGGGCGGCCTTTGGGACAGGGACGAGGCCGGGGCCTTGGGCGGCTGAGGGCACATGGCCTTGAAGTGTCCAGTTTGGTTGCACTGGTGGCACCGTCTTGGTTCTGCCACTGGCCTGGAGAGGGGAGTCGAGAGGGACACCCCCTGCAGTCTAGGGGCAGGTGGGGCAGTCGCAGGATTCATCTTACCCCCTCTCCAGGTGCTGCTGGCGGCCGCTCTCTTGGCCTCAGGGGCCCGATTGTTGGTGTAGTCATCCACCAGGGCAGCTGTAGCAGTAGACCCCTTGGCTTCTGGTCTCAGATGAACTGGCGGAGATCCTCAGGGCAGTTCCAATGAGAGTTGCTCCGTTACGAACAAATCCATGATCTCCGGTCCAGTGGTAAGCTGCAGACCTTGGGTCCAGTGGTCGGCAGCTCTGGCAAGTGCCCGCCGGTGGTCAGCCCAGGTGTCTTTTGGTCCCTTCTGCAGGCTCCGGAACTTCTTGCGGTAGGACTCCGGAGTAAGGTTGTACTGTTGAATCAGGGCCCGCTTGATGGTGTCATAGCCCTGATCTGCCTCAGCAGGCAAGTCCCCAAGGATTTCCAGGGCCTTACCCCTTAGCACTAAAACTACTGAGGTAGTCATTTTGACTACTTCGCACTATGTATTTCTCCTCTGTGACTACGAGTCCAGTAGTTCTAGTGTTAAACGGGGGGTCAGGTACTTGGTCCACTTGTCCTTGTCCAGATGGTGCTGCAGGCAAGTCCGTTCAAAGGCCGTCAGAAAAGAGTCCAAATCTCCATCCTTCTCCAGCACTGGGAAAACCTCAGCACGGACCTTTGGAAGCTTGGCGTCTTGATGGTCACGGGTGGATGATGAGGGCTGGAGCTGAGCTAGCTGCAGCTGGTGGTCATGCTCTAACTGTCGCTCCGCAGCCTCATGCTCTGCCTGTCACTCTGCAGCCTCACGCGCTGGCTGTCGCTCCACAGCCTCCTGTGCTGCCAGACGCCCACGCTCTGCCATGAGCGTGTGCTAGGTGTTCTCATCTCCAGCTGGAAGACTGGCCACAGCAGGTTGAAGGAGGGCCTCCGAACCCCTCAGGCTGGAGGGATTGGCCAGTGGTGATCTGCGGCACGCTGCAGAGCCTGGTACTTCGCTGTCCACTGCAGAGTGGAGGACTGGCATCTGGTTCTTTGAGGATCCTTGGATGGGCTCCTCCTCGACTTGTCCATAATTGCCTGGTTGTGTGCTGTCCTCTGCAGAGCGGCTCTCTGACGCCGGGCTCCTGGAGGACTCATGAACAACCTCCTCATCGCTGGACACGACACCGTCCGCCACCTCTTCGGCTCCTGCCTTAGCATTGGCCAGTTGCATATCTCTGCTACTGGTGCTATCAGCCATTCTTGCAGACTTTGGTCACTGACACCGAACTGCCACCTGATGCACACACACCTTACAGTATCTGCACTCTGACACTCTAGTGTTGAGCTGGTCTTAAGACCCCAGCAGCCACAGCTGCTACTGGCAGTCTTTAGTGTCTGGGAGTATGGGCCTCACACTCACACAAGCTATTATCTCGATCCCACCGCTGGCCACCAATATGTCACGAACAGGGGGGTAGAAAGTGGAAGCTACAGCCCCCCTTTCCACCACCCTGCAGACCGAGCACGTGACGCGCTCTCTAGCGCCCCTCTTATAGTCAGGCCAATTATGGAATTGCCCGACAATAAGCAAGGAGGACACTATTCTACTATGACAATGATTGAAGGGTTCCCGGTGAGAGTAAGGTATGTATTCCCCCAACCTCAGCGGATGGAATATATATAAACCTCCCTCAGATCTCACTGGTTGCCCCACAATGATCCTTGGCATAAACTCGTTGCAGCCAATCAATTACAATAACTATTACGCCGAGCACACAGACGTGGAGTTCAGGATCGAGATAACAGAACAGCCCAAGATTAATTTATATATTTTAATCGGTCTAAGGCACACTAGAAACTACAAGATATACAATATGGAATTTACAGTGTATATATATATATATATATATATATATATATATATATATATATATATATAGGTCAGAGTACATTTACAGGTAAGCTATGGATCACAAGCAGGCATACAGTTCAAGCAGTTACCTTATGTGTCTGGCCACAGGAAGGCGCCGTTCGACCAGGGTTTCATGGACTTCCTCACATGTGTATCATACTTGTGACCCCCGAGCAAAGAAAAGCTAAAAATGGCTGTACTGTGTTTATCAACTGGCTACAATTCGTGTCCCCTCCCCTTTTGGTAACCTCACAGGAGTGTACAGCTCCACCCCTGTCCTGAGCCTAAAATAATATCCCAAAGGGAATATTATCCGCAACTCCGGACTGGGAGATCCGATCGGGACGGTTCTGGTGTCATCAGATCCGTCTAGATCCCCTCTGCATACTACGTCCATGCATGACTCCTCTACCGGACTCCTACTTGGAGTTCTCTGTATCTCGCCGCCCCAGGGCGCGACAAAGAATCCGAGGGTATCCAGAGGTGCGGCTCGAAGTCCCGATTTTAACGAAGTAGTGGGTGTATGGCTCAGACGCACAGTAATATCATAACTGTGTAGAATGTTACGGAGCCAGGAATATGAACTCCTGCTGGGAATGAGCGCCCATGATCTCTTTTGAAGCTTCTATTGTTTTGCTAGTTTCCTACCCACTCTCTTTGATGAATGGACATAACCCCCAGGGGGTCTTCCTCTACCCTGGCAGGGTAATTGGATTCGACACCTTCCCAGATGTGAACATCTGAGAAGGATCTCTGTGTGGGAAGGGAGGGGGGTGACATCAGGGAGTGCTGACTGACATGACTGAACATCATAATTCTCATCATATCTGAGGATTTCCCTCACACTCATTTTTAAAAACACCGCAAAGGAACGCCAAGCAGAGTCTCCCTTTTTTCCAAAAATCGGGCCCCACAGACACCACTTCAGTGGCATCACTTGTGCCCCAGTTACAAACTGGATGTTTTGATTTGCATCAAGCACATTCCAAAATACGCCAGCCTTAACTGTTCCCGGGATGACAGCGGGGTAGGTAGCAAAGTCCTTGCTGAACCAAGACTTGTTCATCTTGGCTCATTTTTAAAAGCACAGCAAGGAGAGTCCAACCAGAGTCTCCCTTTTTTCCAAACATTGGGCTATACATACCACTTTAGTGGCATCTGTTGTCCCCCAGTTGCAAACTTGACAGGTTGATTTGCATGAAGCACATTCCAAAAGACGCCAGCCTTTACTCTCCCCAGGATGACACAGGGGTAGTAAAGTCCTTGTGGATCCATGACTTGTTCATCTTGATGAACGTTAGTCTGTCCACATTGTCACTGGACAGTAGAGTTGAGCGCGGTTCGCGGTTCGAGGTTCTCCAGTTCGTGGCTCGAGTGATTTTGGGGGCTGTTCTAGATAGAACTCGAGATTTTTGCTAAAGCTCGATAGTTCTAGATATGTTCGAGAACGGTTCTAGCAGCAAAAAGACCAGTTAATTACTAGATGGCTTTCCGCTGTAATAGTGTAAGTCACTCTGTGACTCACACTATTATTAAATTTCAATGTATAGTGTGCGGGAACAGCGCATTCAGATCACTGCTGTATGGATAATGGCGATCGCCATTTTTTTTTTTCCTTGTCTCCCTTCCCTAAGCGCGCGCGTGTAGTGGGGAGGGCCATTATGGCAGCCAATCCCAGACACACACACAGCTAAGTGGACTTTTAGCCAGAGAAGCAACGGCATGTGTGATAGGATGTCCATGTCACATGTCCCTGCATTATAAAAACAAGTATCTGCCCGTCCGGACGCCATTATCTCTTCTGCGTCCTTGGTGTCAGTCACCGCTGGCGCAGCGCCTATCTCCGATACTGCTGTGTACGCTCTATACACAGCGCTGTACAGAATAGGGATAGCACTTTCTATCAGTCCTTTTAAGGGCTAATACTGGTAGGGTCAGAGCCATAGGTGACAGGTCCATGAAAACAGAGTTTAACAGCTACACAAGATGACAGCGTCTGTGTAGCTAAGGTCAGGGATTTCCTCGCTGCATTTCCCCATTAGGAGGGATAGAAAGGCAGGCTTCCTTTCCTCTACCCAGACCCACAACCCTGCCACTGTACCCTCCTGCCCTTTGCACACTCAAACTCATTGTTACTAAGCCATTATACTAGCAAACACTGAGTGAATTTAGTGGCATCCTAAACGTGGCTGTTGGACTTCTGTATTGTCCCACTAGTGCAAAGATATTTGCAGCAAGTCTGCCTGCATTGCACACTCAAACTCATTGTTACTAAGCCATTATACTAGCAAACACTGAGTGAACTTAGTGGCATCCTAAACGTGGCTGTTGGACTTCTGTATTGTCCCACTAGTGCAAAGATATTTGCAGCACGTCTACCTGCATTGCACACTCAAACTCATTGTTACTAAGCCATTATACTAGCAAACACTGAGTGAACTTAGTGGCATCATAAAAGTGGCTGTTGGACGTCTGTATTGTCCCACTAGTGCAAAGATATTTGCAGCACGTCTGCCTGCATCGCACACTCAAACTCATTGTTACTAAGTCATTATACTAGCAAACACTGAGTGAACTTAGTGGCATCATAAAAGTGGCTGTTGGACTTCTGTATTGTCCCACTGGTGCAAAGATATTTGCAGCACATCTGCCTGCATTGCACACTCAAACTCATTGTTACTAAGCCATTATACTTGCAAACACTGCTGCCAGTTTAAGGGCCGTAGTTGCATTGTCAGGGATAATTATTGTTGTTTATTCTGCTGTTAATAAAGCTAGACCACCGCTGAAATCTACACCACCTCTCAATTTTTACTACCACATTTTAAGTGCACAATCTTGTCGCTATCAAAATGAGTGGCAAAATGACAGATGAAGGTGGAAAGGGGAAGAGGCATGTTGGAAAAAGAAAAAAAGGGTTTGTCCGTGGGGAAGGTGGCAAAGCTCCATTAATATCTGCTGAAGATAGACCATCTTCCAGCAAAAGTAAGATGTCTACTACTTACCGTGGACAATCCGATGTGCTCCCTTTTTTACGGACACGAACAACTGGAACAAAGGTAGATGATGGCCAAAAAAGGAAAATGCTTGAATGGATCTCAAGTGGTCCAACAAGTGCCCTCTCCGCCACCTCAACTACCGCATCCAAAAAACACCAGTCCTCTGAGTTGTCATCCCAATCAAACTTGCTTTCTCCCAGCTCTGAAGTCTCCATCCGCCCTGCACAGTATGGTGGAACTGAGATGGCTGAGTCTGCAGAGCTGTTCAGTCACACTATAGCCTGGGAATCAGAAGTCTGCTCCCAAGCTACAGTGAGTACAGACCAGGAAATGCTCTGCAGTGATGCCCAGAAACTTTGTGACTCTGATTCAGGTCGTGAGGACCAAGTTTCTAAGCATAATATTGACCCTTTTTCACAAACTGTAACACCTGTTGTTATAGACAATGAAAAACATACTGATGACGATGAGACGCAGATACCAGATTGGGATGACAACTTAAATATTCGGTCAGGGCAAGAAGAGGCTCGGTCTGAGGGTGAGGGGAGTGCAAACACAACAATTGATGAGGAAGTTCTAGATCCCACCTACTGTCAACCCACAGTCAGGCACTCGAGGAGGTCAACAGAGGCGGTGGAGGAGGATGCAACTGACGACGAAGTTACCTTGCGCCTTCCTGGACAGAGTCGGAGCACTGGTAGCACGTCTATAACTGCATCCTCAGCCACCACTGTGCCTCTGAGCACTAGTCGGGGTGGATCAGCAGGGCGCATGCCCTCTAAGCCTTGCCTAGCCTGGTCCTTTTTTGACATAACAAAAGATCGCCCAAATTATGTGATCTGTAAAATTTGTAATGATTCTGTTAGTAGAGGGCAAAACCTCAGCAGTTTGATAATTTCTTCCATGAATCGTCACATGAATAAATATCATATGTCCCGGTGGGAAGCTCACCGTGCTGCAATGCGGCCTAGCGGAGCGAACCATCCACCGCCTGCCCCTTCTAGTGCATCCGCGCGCTCTTCATCTTCTAGGACTGTGGGGACAGCTGTCACACCTGGTTTTCCACGCACAACTTCCACCACTGTAACCGCAACAGGCAGTTTGCTTGGTAGGTCATCAGTTGGTTTGGAAGGGGAAACAAGTGCGTGTGTACAGCTCTCTCAGACATCGATAGCACCAACGTTGGATGAAGGCGACATCATGTCTACGCCTGCACTTTCCTCACAAACCTGCATTTTTCCAGGGACACCCTACTCACCACCGTCTACACACAGCAGCCAGATCTCTGTCCCTCAGATGTGGACAAATAAAAGGCCATTTCCTGCGACCCATGACAAAGCTAAGAGGTTGACTTTATCCCTCTGTAAGCTCTTGGCTACCGAAATGCTGCCTTTCCGCCTGGTGGACACACAGGATTTTAGAGACCTTATGTCTGTCGCTGTGCCCCAGTACCAGATGCCCAGTCGCCACTACTTCTCTAAGAAAGGTGTGCCTGCGCTATACCAGCATGTCGCACACAACATCACCGCTTTCTTGAGAAACTCTGTGTGTCAACGGGTGCATTTCACCACCGATACTTGGACCAGTAAGCATGGACAGGGACGTTACATGTCACTGACTAGGCACTGGGTAACTATGGTGATAGATGGTGAAGGGTCTGCTGCACAAGTCTTGCCGTCCCCAAGACTTGTGTGTCAATCCTCTGTCTGTCCAAGTTCCGCCACTGCTTCTGCCTCCTCCACCTCATCTGGGTCCTCCACCTGGGTCCCCAAGCCTGCCTGGTCAGGCCACCAGCTTTCGCATTGCGCAGAAGGAATCACGCGCCTCTCATTGCTATGCTGGCAGCAGAGCGCAACGGCATCAGGCGGTCTTTAGCTTGACATGTCTTGTAAATAAGAGTCACACAGAGGCTGAGTTGTGGGCAGCTCTGGAGACTGAGTTTAATAAATGGTTGTCTCCACTCAAACTGCAGCCTGGTAAGGCCGTGTGCGACAATGCTGCAAACCTGGGTGCGGCCCTTCACCTGGGCAAGGTGACACACGTGCCTTGTATGGCTCACGTGTTGAACCTTGTTGTCCAGCAATTTTTAACACACTATCCCGGCCTAGATGGCCTTCTGACCAGGGCACGAAAACTGTCTGCTCACTTCCGCCGTTCAACCGCCACAGGTGAGCGACTTGCATCGCTCCAGAAGTCTTTCGGCCTGCCGGTTCATCGCCTGAAATCCGATGTGCCGACATGCTGGAATTCGACTCTCCACATGTTACAGCGACTGTGGCAGCACCGCCGAGCCCTGGTGCAATACGTCATGACGTATAGCCTGGGCCAACGAGATGCAGAGGTGGGGCAGATCACCCTGATGGAGTGGTCTCAGATCAAGGACCTATGCACCCTTCTGCACAGTTTCCACATGGCGACGAATATGTTTAGCGCTGACAATGCCATTATCAGCATGACAATTCCAGTCATTTACATGCTGGAGCACACGCTAAACACTATTCGGAGTTAGGGGGTGAGACAACAGGAAGGGGAGGAACTACAGGAGGATTCATATGCGCAAGACACAACAACATCACTAAGGTCCAGACGTTCATCATCACCAACGCAGCAGGCATGGGACCATGGGGGACAGGGATCAACAAGGGCGCATGGTAGCAGGCGAAATGTTGAGGAAGGTGCAAGAGAACATGAAGAAATGGAGGATGAACTGTCCATGGACATGGAAGACTCAGCGGATGAGGGAGACCTTGGTCAAATTTCAGTTGAAAGAGGTTGGGGGGAGATGTCAGAGGAAGAAAGAACGGTTAGCACCTCTATGCCACAAACACAGCGTGGACTTGGTCCACATGGCTGCGCAAGACACATGAGCGCCTTCTTGCTGCACTACCTCCAACATGACCCTCGTATTGTCAAAATTAGAAGTGATGATGACTACTGGCTTGCCACACTATTAGATCCCCGGTACAAGTCCAAATTTTGTGACATAATTCCAGCCATAGAAAGGGACGCACGTATGCAGGAGTATCAGCAGAAGCTGTTACTCGATCTTAGCTCGGCTTTTCCACCAAACAACCGTGCAGGTGCAGGGAGTGAATCTCCCAGTTGTAACTTGACAAACTTGGGACGGTCTCGTCACCTTCAACAGTCTACCCGTACCAGTAGGACTGTATCTGGTGCTGGTAACAGCAATTTTCTGGAATCTTTTCATAATTTTTTTAGACCGTCCTTTGCAAGGCCACCAGAGACAACAAGTCTGACACATAGTCAACGGCTGGAGAGGATGATACAGGAGTATCTCCAAATGAACATTGATGCCATGACTTTGCAAATGGAGCCTTGTTCATTTTGGGCTTCAAATCTTGAAAAATGGCCAGAGCTCTCAACTTACGCCTTGGAGATTTTGTCGTGTCCAGCTGCCAGCGTTGTCTCTGAACGTGTCTTCAGTGCTGCTGGGTGTGTGCTGACAGATAAGCGCACGCGACTGTCCAGTCACAATGTGGACAGACTAACGTTCATCAAAATGAACAAGTCATGGATCCACAAGGAATTTACTACCCCTGTGTCATCCTGGGGAGAGTAAATGCTTGTGGATTTTGAATGTGCTTGATGCAAATCAAAACATCCTGTTTGCAACTAGGGCACAAGTGCTGCCACTGATGGGGTGAGTGTCTGTGTGGCCCAATTTTTGGAAAAAAGGGAGACTCCGCTTGGAGTAACCCTTGCTTACATTGTTTTTAAAAATGATCCAAGATGCACAGCGCTGGGATCAGGAAAGACTTTGCTACCTACCCTGGGGTCATCCTGGGAACGGTTAAGTATGGCGTATTTTTGAATGTGCTTGATGCAAATCTAGCTGTGAAGTGTACAACTGGGGCACAACTGCTGCCACTGAAGGGGTGGGTGTCTGTGGGGCCCAATTTTTGGAAAAAAGGGAGACTCCGCTGGGAGTAACCCTTGCTTACAGTGTTTTTAAAAATGATCCAAGATGAACAGAGCTGGGATCAGGAAAGACTTAGCTACCTACCCCGGTGTCATCCTGGGGACGGTTAAGGATGGCGTATTTTTAAATGTGCTTGATGCAAATCTAGCTGTGAAGTGTACAACTGGGGCACAAGTGCTGTCACTGAAGGGGTTAGTGTCTGTGTGGCCCAATTTTTGGAAAAAAGGGAGACTCCGCTTGGAGTAACCCTTGCTTGCCGTGTTTTTAAAAAGGAGCCAAGATGAACAAGTCATGGTTCAGCAAAGACTTTGCTACCTACCCCGGTGTCATCCTGGGGACGGTTAAGAATGGCGTATTTTTGAATGTGCTTGATGCAAATCTAGCTGTGAAGTGTACAACTGGGGCACAAGTGCTGCCACTGATGGGGTGTGTGTGTGGCCCAATTTTTGGAAAAAAGGGAGACTCCGCTTGGAGTCACCTTGCGGTGTTTTACATGCCTATATCTGTGTCTCCTCCTCTTTTTCCTTGTCCAGCTCTTTTGTTTTCGCATGAGTATATGTCCTTGTCACTTTCCCATGTGTTTGTGTTGTGTTGTGAGTTGTTTGTCACCTTTTGGACACCTTTGAGGGTGTTTTCTAGGTGTTTTTATGTGTTTGTGATTGCCTGCCATTGTTTCCAATGCGGTTCGAGTTCGGTTCGTCGAACGTTCGACGAGCTGAACTCGAACAGGACCTCCGTTCGACGAACTGAACTCGAGCCGAACCACGACTGATTCGCTCATCTCTACTGGACAGACGCGTGCGCTGACCAGTCAGCACACACCCAGCAGCACTGAAGACGCGTTTAGAAACAATGCTGGCTGCAGGACACGACAAGATCTCCAAGGCGTAAGTGGCGAGCTCAGGCCATTTTTCAAGAATTGAAGCCCAAAATGAGCAAGGCTTCAGTTGCAAAGTCATGGCATCGATGTTCATTTGGAGATACACCTCTCCAGCCGTTGACTATGTGTCAGACTTCTTGTCTCTTGTGGCCTTGCAAAGGATGGTCTAAAAAAATTATGAAACGATTCCATAAAATTGCTGTTACCAGCACCAGATACGGTGCTGCTGGTATGGTTTGACTCATAATGACGAGACAGTCATATGCTTGGCAAGTTACAACTGGGAGATTCACTCCGTGCACCACTGGTGTTTGGTGGAAAAGCCGAGCTAAGATTGAGTAACAGCTTCTGCTGATACTCCTGCGTATGTGCGTACCTTTCTATGGCTGGAATTATTTCACCAAATTTTGACTTTTACTGGGGATCTAAGAGTGTGGCAACCCAGTAGTCATCATTACTTCTAATTCTGAGAATCCGAGGGTCATGTTGTAGGTAGTGCAGCAAGAAGGCGCTCATGTATCTTGCGCATCCACGCGGACCAAGTCCTCGCTGTGTTTGTGGCGGCGAGGGGATAACCGTGCTTCCTTCCTCTGACATCTCCCCCCAACCTCGTTCTACCAAAATTTTACCAAGGTCTCCCTCATCTGCTGGGTCTTCCATGTCATCGAGAGTTCATCCTCCATTTCTTCCTTGGCTCCTGCACCTTCCTCAACATTTCGGCTGCTACCATGCGCCCTTGTTAAACCCTCTCCCCTACCGTCCCATGCCTGCCGCCTTGGTGATGATGAACGTCTGGACCTTGTAGATGTTGGTATCCCTTGCGCATATGAATCCTCCTGTAGTTCCTCCCCTTCCTCTTGTCCCACCCCCTGACTCCGGATAGTGTTTAGCGTGTGCTCCAGCATGTAAATTGTCATGCTGGTAAATGCCATTGTCAGCGCTAAACATATTCGTCGCCATGTCGAAACTGTGCAGAAGGGTGTATAGGTCCTTGATCTGAGACCACTACCACTCCATCAGGGTGATCTGCCCCACCTCTGCATCTCGTTGGCCCAGGCTATACATCATCACGTATTGCACCAGGGCTCGGTGGTGCTGCCACAGTCGCTGTAACATGTCGAGAGTCGACTTCCAGGGTGTCGGCACATCGCATTTCAGGTGATGAACCGGCAGGCCGAAAGACTTCTGGAGCGATGCAAGTCGGTCAGCTGCAGCGGTTGAATGGTGGAAGTGAGCACAGAGTGACCGTGCCTTGTGCAGAAGGCCATCTAGTCCGGGATAGTGGGTTAAAAATTGCTAAACTACAAGGTTCAACACGTGAGCCATACAAGGCATCTGTGTCACCTTGCCCCGGCAAAGGCCCGCACCCAGGTTTGCAGCATTGTCGCACACGGCCTTCCTTGGCTGCAGGTTGAGTGGAGACAACCGTTTACTAAACTCGCTCGCAAGAGATGACCACAACTCCTCCGCTGTGTGACTCTTATTTCCAAGACATTTCAAGGTAAAAACCACCTGATGCCGTTAAGCTCTGCTGCCAGCATAGTAAGGAGGTGTGTGGGATTCCTTGTGCGCAGTTATAACGCAGGTGGCCAGACTAGGCATGCTTGGGGCAGAGGTGGAGGACTCAGACGAGGTTGAGGAGACAGAAGCAGTGGAGGAACTTCGATATACAGAGGATTGACGCACAACTGGTGGGGACGGCAAGACTTGTACAGCAGACCATTCTCCATCTATCACCATAGTTACCCAGTGCCCAGTCAGCGACATGTAACGCCCCTGTCCATGCTTACTTGTCCAAGTATCGGTGGTGAAATGCACCCTGTCACACACAGAGTTTCTCAAGGAAGCGGTGATGTTGTGTGTGACATGCTGGTGTAGCGCAGGCACACCTTTCTTGGAGAAGTAGTGGTGACTGGGCATCTGGTACTGGGGCACTGCGACTGACATAAAGTCTCGAAAATCCTCTGTGTCCACCAGGTGGAAAGGCAGCATTTCGGTAGCCAAGAGCTTACAGAGGGATAAAGTCAACCTCTTAGCTTTGTCATGACTTGGAGGAAATGGCCTTTTATTTGTCCACATCTAAGGGACCGAAATCTGGCTGCTGTGTGGAGACGGTGTTGAGTAGGGTGTCCCTGGAAAACTGCAGGTCTGTGAGAAAAGTGCAGACGGAGACATGATGTTGCCTTCATCCAAATTTGATGCTCTCGATGTCTGAGAGAGCTCTACACCTGCACTTGTTTCCCCTTCCAAACCAACTGTTGACCTGCCAAGCAAACTGCCTGTTGTTGTTAAAGTGGTGGAAGGTCTACGTGGAAAAACATGCGTGACAGCTGTCCCCACATTCATAGAAGATGAAGAGCGCATGGAGGAACTTGAAGGGGCAGACGGTGGTTGGACCGCTTCGCTAGGCCACATTGCAGCACGGTGAGCTTTATGCTGGGACTTATGCTTGTTATTCATGTGACGATTCATAAAAAAAGTTGTCAAACTGGTGAGGTTTTGGCTTCTACTTATAGATTGCCGACAAATTTTACAGATCACATGATTTGGGAGATCCTTTGCAAGGTCAAAAATTGACCAGGCTAGGCAAGGCTTAGAGCCCATGCGACCTGCAGAGCCACCCCGACTTGTGCTCAGAGGCAGAGTTGTGGCTGAGCATGCAGTTGTTGATGTGCTTCCAGTACTCCGACTCTGTCCAGGAACGCGCAAGGTAACTTCATCGTCAGTTGCATCCTCCTCCACCGCCTCTGGTGACCTCCTCGAGTGTATGACTGTTAGTTGACAGTAAGTGGGATCTAGAACTTCATCATCAAGCGTTGTGTTTGCACTCGACTTGCCCTCTGACCTAACCTCTTCCTGCCCTGACTGAATAGTTAAGTTGTCATCCCAATCTGGTATCTGCGTCTCATCATCATCAGTATGTTCCTCATTGTCTCCACCAACAGGTGTTACAGTTTGGGAATGAGGGTCTACATTATGATCAGAAACTTGGTTATCACGGGCTGAATCTGACTCACAAAGCTTCTGGACATCACAACAGACCATTTTCAGGTCTGTACTCACTGTAGCTTGAGAGCAGACCTCTGATTCCCAGGCTATAGTGTAACTGAACAGCTCTGCAGACTTATCCATCTCTCTTACACCATATTCTGCAGGGCGGGTGGAGACTTGAGAGCTGGGAGAAAGCAAGTGCAATTGGGATGACAACTCAGAGGACTCTTTTTTTTATATGTTGAGCTTGAGGTGGAGGAGAGGGCACTTGTTGGAGCACTTGAGATCCATTCAAGCATGTTATTTTTTTGTGCATCATCTACCTTTGTTACAGTTGTTCGGTTCCAATAAAAAGGGAGCACATCGGATTGTCCACGGAAAGTAGTAGACATCTTACTTTTGCTGGCAGATGGGCTATCTTCAGCAGATGTTCATGTAGCTTTTCCACCTTCCCCATGGACACAAACTTTTTTTCCTTTTCCAACAAACATGCCTATTCCACTTTCCACCACCTTTTGCCACTCATTTTGTTAGCGACAAGATTGGACACTTTAAAATGTGGTAGCAAAAATTGAGAGGTGGTGTAGATTGCAGAGGTGGTCTAGCTTTATTGACAGCTGAAGAACCAACACTGACTATCACAGACAATGTTTGTATGCCTCTAACAGTGAATGGGACTCAGCACCAATATGAGTGAATAAAAATCTTCATGCTTTATTTGAATAATTTTAAAAAATAGAGAAAGGGTCACAGATCATCCAAAACCGCCATGCGGCTTGCCGTGCGGCTTGACGCGTTTCGGACACAAAGGGGGAATTAAAAACAGTCCTTAATCATAAGCCATGTAAGATAGAAGGCAAGAGGTATATATGGCACTTTGAGAGGCAATGAAACACAAAAGCAAGATGGGAAACAGGAAGGGAGTTCACCCAAAAAAAATGCAAATTAGTAAGAGGGTTAGTATGTCATTGGATTCTATTAACCCTATATATGCATATATATGCATTAGAGTGTTCACAGAGAAAAAAAAATAAAAAACAACAATTCATTGGATTATAAAAAGACCACAAAATAGCAAAAAATGATAGATAATAACATATATGCGTCCACACGTGTGCGCACGTGCAGCATCCGATTCCTCCAAATGTCTTGTTATTTCGCACATGCCACTATTATATTAGGGGGACAAAGAATTTATGTTGTTGAATCATAAAAAGATGTTCTTATTAATATCATAATAGATTGGTATATATAAGTAGATGTTGCCCTCCAAAACACATATATGAGTGTATGTGCACATGCACACACATGCAGACGCACATACCCTATGGATATGAGAAAAAGAGGGGAAGAAAAGCTGGACATGCATATGCATGGGTTAAACATTATATAGTCTCAAATATGGATAAGCATTTATGTGTTACATATATATTAGTGGATTCTGTTATATATGTATGGTTATGTATATACGCGTGTATGTTGTATATATGCATGTATACAATGCAGAAAGCATATAAACATAGAATGCCAAAAAACCCGGTCATGAAATGGTTAAAGAGATCTATACTCTATTCTGAGTTATAACTGGTTCACTAATGAATCACTTATGTCTTTCTATTATTATATATATAAAAAATTTTTGTTTATATGTGTATTTTTTGTGTATTTTTTTATATTTTTTTAATATTTTTCAACTCTATTAAATTGATTTTTTCGTTGTTTCACTATATTTTAGTGTTATTATATTATTTATTATTTGCTATATATTTATCCCTATTCTTATATGTTTATGTGAAATTTTATATTAAAAGTTTTTCTTATTAATCTATTATTATTGTTTTATATATATTTGTTAATCAGAAAATTCATGTAACCGTTAATATTGAGAATAGAACAGAATAAAAAAAAAACATCAGAGGTGCGGCAAAATTCACTCCTCGACGCACCAACAGAAACCGGCACCAGAGGTATTAAATATATCTAATCATGCTGAGTTCTCTGTTATAAATTTATCTGCATGTTCTATCAGCTCTGCTCAATTACAAGTTCTTAAAAAGGGCTTGAATTTTGCCCCTACATCCCGGGCTGACTTGTTCCAAACCATTAAGGACATCAATATATTTATTAGAAACCTCACGGTTAAAAAACATTTCTTTTCATCTGAACAGAGCCAGGCAGACACTACTTCCATCTCCAATACTACTACCGAAGCTCCATCTTTCCCATTACAAATGAGTCTCAAGGAACATGTTTCCATAAAAATCTTGTCTGAAATGGACAATTTTAACAATCCTGAGTTTCATATTCCTTCTTTCAAAACTACGAATAAGAATTTCTACCCAGTGGCCTCACGTGTTCCCATCATGGACACATATCAGGACCTAATGGAAGCTGAAATCAAAAATATCCTTTCTTCCAGTCCTGCATCCTCTAACAATCTTACCACCCATGAATGTAAAGCTCTAAAGGATTTGAGTAAAAACCCTTACATCACTATAAGAGCAGCAGACAAGGGTGGCTCAGTGGTCATTCTCGACAGTTCACTGTACGAGAGGGAGATCATGAATATGTTGAAGGATCCTACTACTTATAAACGGCTTACATCTGATCCTACAGAAGCCTTTTCCAAAAAATTGGATACTATTCTTGACCAAGGACTATCTTTAGGCATTTTTGACAAATCAACCCGTGACTACCTGACTAACGACGTTCCTGTGTGCCCAAACTTCCAAGGACTCCCCAAAACCCACAAGGGTCTTTTTCCACCACCATTACGACCTATTGTAGCCAGCACTAATTCCCTTACCAGTCGGATCTCAGACTGGCTGGATAACATCTTACAGCCTCTTGTTAAAGATTCCGCCGGCTACATTAGGGACTCTAAGCATATGCTACAAGTTCTTCCTGATATTACCTGGACTGATGACCTGTTCTGGGTCACAAGTGATGTTGCATCACTATATTCATGCATTCCACACATCTTAGCTCTTAAATCCTTGTCCCATCATTTGAATCGGCTGACTGATTTGAGTGACATATTCAAAGACTATGTCATTCTAGTCTGTGAATTTCTTTTAAAACATAACTTTTTCAGTTTCAATCAACAATTCTTTTTACAAGTAAATGGTTGCCCTATGGGTGCTAGTTTTTCTTGCATTCTAGCTAATTTATATATGATTTCTTGGGAAGCTATGTACATACACACTCCCAACAATCCCTTCTTGGACCAAATCTTTTGGTATGCGAGATACATAGACGATCTCATTATGATCTGGAAACGCAAGAAAAAGGCACCCTCACCAAACCTATCAGATATTTTTCTTTCTTATTTGAATTCAAACTATATGAACTTGAGCTTTACTGTGGTAATTTCTGAAAATTCTACTCCATTTTTAGATATATACCTCACCGGTGACTCCAGAACAGGTCTTATTAATACTTCTTTATACAGGAAACCGCTTAGTGAGAACACCATCCTGCACGCAAACAGCAACCATGCTAAACACACCATAAATAATCTTCCCCTTGGTGAATTCCTCAGAGCACGCCGTCTTTGTTCTACAGACATTGCCTACTCTTCTGAATTGGAAATTATGAAAAAGCGTTTACAATGCAGAGGTTATAAAAATAAAATCCTTTCTCGTGCTGAAAAAACCGCTGGAAAGAAAACTCGCAGTGATTTACTTTCTAACAAAAACACATCTGATGCCAAAAATTGTCGTATTGTTTTTTCCACTCCCCACAATGCTGATTTTTTTAAAATAAGGCTATGTGCGCACTTACCGGATTTTGCCGCTGATTTTTTGCGGATTTGCTGCATGTTTCGCTGCAGAAAATGTTCATAACATCTCTGCAGTGAATCACCAGCAAATCCTATGGAGAAAAAAAATCCTGTGCGCACTGGGCGGAATTTGACAGCTGCATGTTTTGCTGCCGGAATCCCGCAGCAAAAACAAGTGCATGTCACTTCTTTTCCGCACATCGCTGCGGGATTTCACTCCATTGACTCCAATGTAATCGTGAAATCCCGCAGGGAATAACGCAGGCAGCAAATTCTGTGCGGTTCACTGCGTTTTCCTGCGTTATTCCCTGCGGTATTTCGCGGTTTACCTCCGGTAATGTGCATCGCTTGTCTGCGGTTTTGCAGGGAAGTGATGTCATTACAGGAAGAGGAAGCCGTGCAGAGAATAAACACACACACATCACACACACACAGATATCACAGACATAGAACACATAGACACAGACACATAGAACACACATAGAAAGAAAACGGAAATATAGAAAAAAAAGAACGTGGGCTCCGCCGTATTTTTACCTTCCAGCCGAGGTAAGCACACAGCGGCGGCCCGGTATTCTCAGGCTGGGGAGGGAGAGGGGCAGGGTTAATGTCCCCCGCCTCACTCCCCCTTAGGCAGCCGAGAATATCAGCCGCAGCTGCCCCGGCACTGTCGCATGCATTATGCGGCACTACCGGCGTGTCCCCGGCTCTTCTTGCCACCGTGTAGCAGTGGTGGCAAGGTAATACAAGGGGTTAATGGTGATGGGGGACCACCGCCATTAACCCCAGGCTTGATCATGGCAGCGTCTATGTGACAGCTGACATGATCAACCCGTAAGTAAAGTGAAAAAACACACACACACACACAGAAAAATCCTTTATTTTAAATAAAACCAACAAGCCTCGTTCACCATTTTATTAACCCCCCCCAAGCAAAGCTCCGACATAATCCACAGCTCCGGCTCCGGCGTCCTGCACTGCTGACATCCAGCCGCGACTGTCACAGACACAGGCTGAATGCAGCAGACAGCAGAGGTAATTACCGGTCATTTCCCACGGCCGGTAATGTGAACTCACTGCCGACCGTGGGAAATGCAGCGATCTGTCATCTATCTATCCCTCTATCTATCCCTCTATCTATTCTTCTGTCTCTTTATCTATCTATCTACTATCTCAGAATTAAATGACTTTTTTTTTTCTTTTTTTTTCAATGTGCTTTATTGCATTGAATGCAATAAAGCACATCCCAACCCGCACGCGGCAAAACCGCGGCAATACCGCGAATAATACCGCGGTAAAACCGCAGCAAACCGCGGCAAACCGCATGCGGTTTTCGGGTGCGGTTTCCCGCGTTTTTTTACCGCGGGTGCGGTAATCTTTGAGAGCATGCGGAATTTTCTCAAGGAAATTTCATTTCCCAGTGCGCACAGAGCCTAAAAGAAGTTTTTTTACGCTATATCCCCCTCCTTCATCAAGATCCGGAGTTAGCTCAAATATTATCAAACGGTGTCAATGTCGTAGCTAGGAAGGCTAAAACCATAGGCAATATGATATCTCCCAGTCTATTCATCTCCCAGAATAAAACCGAGACCTGGCTAAGCACAAAAGGTTCCTATAAGTGTGCTTTGCCACGATGCGGACTTTGCAAATTCATGAAGAAAACAGTATCTTTCACAGTGGGCAATACTTCTCACAATATTTCTGCTTTTATAAACTGTTCCACTACATATGTTGTATACAAAGCTTCCTGTACCACATGCTTGAAAGATTACATAGGCTGTACTTCCAGGCCTCTCAGAAAAAGGATATCTGAGCATACTCACATCCCACTTCCAACCCTTTCCTCGGACCCTCCGAAATATAAAAGATCTATTTCAGGTCTCACCAGACATTTTCTTGATTTTCATCACGGCGATTTTTCCACCATGGATATTGCAGGCATCGAGCAAGTAAAGAAACCTATGAGAGGAGGCGATTGGTTTCGTGAACTTCTCTACACCGAAGCCAAATGGATATTACGGCTCGATACCCGGCATCCAAAAGGACTTAATTATCGTTCTGATCTACGTTATGTTATCTGACCCCCCCCTTTTTTTTTTTTATTCTGTTCTATTCTCAATATTAACGGTTACATGAATTTTCTGATTAACAAATATATATAAAACAATAATAATAGATTAATAAGAAAAACTTTTAATATAAAATTTCACATAAACATATAAGAATAGGGATAAATATATAGCAAATAATAAATAATATAATAACACTAAAATATAGTGAAACAACGAAAAAATCAATTTAATAGAGTTGAAAAATATTAAAAAAAAAATATAAAAAAATACACATAAAAAATACACATATAAACAAAAAAAATGTTTTTTATATATATATATATATATAATAGAAAGACATAAGTGATTCATTAGTGAACCAGTTATAACTCAGAATAGAGTATAGATCTCTTTAACCATTTCATGACCGGGTTTTTTGGCATTCTATGTTTATATGCTTTCTGCATTGTATACATGCATATATACAACATACACGCGTATATACATAACCATACATATATAACAGAATCCACTAATATATATGTAACACATAAATGCTTATCCATATTTGAGACTATATAATGTTTAACCCATGCATATGCATGTCCAGCTTTTCTTCCCCTCTTTTTCTCATATCCATAGGGTATGTGCGTCCGCATGTGTGTGCATGTGCACATACACTCATATATGTGTTTTGGAGGGCAACATCTACTTATATATACCAATCTATTATGATATTAATAAGAACATCTTTTTATGATTTAACAACATAAATTCTTTGGCCCCCTAATATAATAGTGGCATGTGCGAAATAACAAGACATTTGGAGGAATCGGATGCTGCACGTGCGCACACGTGTGGACGCATATATGTTATTATCTATCATTTTTTGCTATTTTGTGGTCTTTTTATAATCCAATGAATTGTTGTTTTTTTTTTTCTCTGTGAACACTCTAATGCATATATATGTATATATGCGTATATAGGGTTAATAGAATCCAATGATATACTAACCCTCTTACTAATTTGCATTTTTTTTTGGGTGAACTCCCTTCCTGTTTCCCATCTTGCTTTTGTGTTTCATTGCCTCTCAAAGTGCCATATATGCCTCTTGCCTTCTATCTTACATGGCTTATGATTAAGGACTGTTTTTAATTCCCCCTTTGTGTCCGAAACGCGTCAAGCCGCACGGCAAGCCGCATGGCGGTTTTGGATGATCTGTGACCCGTTCTCTATTTTTTAAAATTATTCAAATAAAGCATGAAGATTTTTATTCACTCATATTGGTGCTGAGTCCCATTCACCTTTTGCTGTTACTTACCCTGGAACCGGACCTGCCTGTCCGAGGGACTACGTGCATCTGTCGCAGACTGGAGGACTTTACATGGGTGAGCTGAATACTCTTTTTTTTCTATGCCTCTAACAGTGGTAGCACAGTTTGCAATTAGAATAGCAAATAATGTCTGTGTTTTATACTGACGTGTAAAACGGGCCTAAAACGGCGTTTGTGGACTCTAGGAAAACCTAAATAGAAGGAATAAAAGTCTAATTAGTGCCTGCAAATACAGAGTAGCAATACAAGACAACTATAAATAGTGAATTGAGGTATTGTGTGGCAGCAACGGTTTATGCGCCCCCCCCCACCCACGGATTCATGATTGCCCCTATAAAGTATTTGTATGAACACACCAAATGGTGAGATTGCGTCATTCTTTATGTATACAGTCAGCCTTTTTTCCTGTTGATCTATATTTGCAGGCCCTAATTAGACTGTTATTCCTGCTGTCAGGCTTCAGGTTGACTTTTGTGTAGATTCTCTGATGAGATCACTAACACTATTTGGGTTTTCCTAGAGTCCACAAATGCTGTTATGTTCATTGTATGTTTGTCACACCCAGTGGCGTAACTACCGCGGTCACAGCGATCGCGACCGGGCCCGGGAGGTTAGGGGCCCGGCGGCCGCCAGGCAGATCAGCAGCCAGATCCTGTCAGTGTGAGAGGAGCTGCGCTAATCTGTCACAGACCTCGCGGCCGCTATTTGACCCGCCGACACCGGGCCCCCCTGCCTGATGTCAGCGGTGGCACCGGGGCCCCCTGCCTGGTGTCAGAGGCTGCAGCGTCTCCCCCGTCACCTCGCACAGTAATGATGAAGCATAGCGCGGCCGGTGCCGCGCTATGCATCACCATTCTCCTCCTGTGCGATGACGTCACTCCCGAGCGACTGCTGTGCTGAGTGCACAGAGTGCAGGACGGGAGGACGCCGACCGCAGCATCGGGAGAACGAGCAGCGGTGAAGACAGCAGCGGTGGAAGGAAGAGAGAAGGTGAGTAGTTGTTTTTTTTTTAATATAAGTGAGTAAACGGTGGCCAGAGGCTTGGGAAGGCAGTTCTGGGGAAGCTGCATTATTGTATATGGAAGCCTGGAGAGGCTGCTTTATACATGGAGGTCTGAGGAGGCTGCATTATATATGGAGGCCTGGAGAGGCTGCTTTATACATGGAGGCCTGGAGAGGCTGCTTTATACATGGAGGTCTGAGGAGGCTGCATTATATATGGAGGCCTGGAGAGGCTGCTTTATACATGGAGGCCTGTAGAGGCTGCTTTATACATGGAGGTCTGGGGAGGCTTTATTATATATGGAGGTCTGGGGTGGCTGCATTATTATACATGGAGGCCTGGAGAGGCTGCTTTATACATGGAGGTCTGGGGAAGCTGCATTATTATACATGGAGGCCTGGAGATACTGCATTATACATGGAAGCCTAGAGATACTGCATTATACATGGAGGCCTGAGGAGGCTGGGTGCATTGTTATACATGGAGGCCTGGAGAGCCTGGCTGCTATATTATACATGGAGGCCTGAGGAGGCTGGGTGCATTGTTATACATGGAGGTGGTCTGGAGAGACTGGGTGCTATATTATACATGGAGGCCTGAGGAGGCTGGGTGCATTGTTATACATGGAGGTGGTCTGGAGAGACTGGCTGCTATATTATACATGGAGGCCTGAGGAGGCTGGGTGCATTGTTATACATGGAGGTGGTCTGGAGAGACTGGGTGCTATATTATACATGGAGGCCTGAGGAGGCTGGGTGCATTGTTATACATGGAGGCCTGGAGAAGCTGGCTGCTACATTATACATGGAGGCCTGATGAGGCTGGCTGCATTATTATACATGGAAGCCTGGAGAGGCTGGCTGCATTATTATATATGGAGGTCTGGGGGAGCTGCATAATACAAAATGAAGGACACCTTATACATGGAATATAGGGGTGCCTTATGCATGGAGGAGTATGGGGTTGCATAATGCAATATGAAGTTTTATGGGATTGCGTTATAATACATATAGGACTATGGGGGCTACATTATAATATATGGAGGACTATGGAGGCTACCTTATACATGGACTATGGGGGTGCATTATAAAACATTGGGGACTATGTGGTGCAGTATAATATATGGAGAACTATGGGGTGAATTATAATATATGGAGAACTATGAGAAATTCATTATAATAATTGGAGGGCTACTTTATACAAGGAGGACTATAGGGCTGCATTATAATGGAGGCCTATGTGGTGCTGTATAATACATGGAGAACTATGGGGTGAAATATAATACATAGAGAACTATGAGAAATTCAAGATAATAATTGAAGGGCTACTTTATACATGGAGGATTATGGGGGTGCATTATAATATATGGAGGCCTATGTGGTGCAGTATAATACATGGAGGCCTATGTGGTGCAGTATAATACATGGAGAACTATGGGGTGAAATATAATACATAGAGAACTATGAGAAATTCAAGATAATAATTGAAGGGCTACTTTATACATGGAGGATTATGGGGGTGCATTATAATATATGGAGGACTATGTGGTGCAGTATTATATATTGAGTACTATGGGGTGAATTATAATGCATGGAGAACTATGGGAAATGCATTATAATACATGGAGGACTATGGAAGTGTATTCTAATATATGAAGGGTTATGTGGGACCCTTTATACTATTTGGAAGGCTATGTGGGTGCCATTATTGTATTTGGAGAACTATATACAAGGGGGGACAAAGATACAAGCAGGGGATGGGAATGTTTTGTGCTGAGGGAAAAAGGCTCTTTTCCCTCAGCACCCAGCTTTTCCATGCTCTGCTATACATCTTCTCTCAGCACCCAGCTTTCCCATGCTCTGCTATACATCATGTCTCAGCACCCAGCTTTCCCATGCTCTGATATGGGAAAGCTGGGTGCTGAGGGAAAGATGTATAGCAGAGCATGGGGAAGCAGTGTGCCGAGGACAAGATGGATATCAGAAAATAGGAAAGCTGGGTGCTGATAGTGGGATTTCAGATCATGGGAAATCTGGGTGCTGTGGGTAAGAGCCAAGTGTCAGCATCATTATCCTGTACCCAGAGTGTCAGTGTCATTATCCTGTACCCTAAATGTCAATGTACGTGGAGGGGGGGCCCAGGTCTGAACTTTGCACCTGGGCCCATCAAACTCTAGTTACGCCCCTGGTCACACCTGTATGTCATTTGGGTACCCGAATTTTAACTTTAGTATTTAAAGTTATGTTTTATATTCACAACTCTACCCTGCTGAATTAGACCTAATTAGAGATGAGCGATGTTCGAGGTTCTCCAATTTCATGTTCGAGTGATTTTGGGGGTGCTCGAGATCGAACTCGAACGCGAGCTTTTTGCTAAAAGCTCGACAGCTCAAGTTACGTTCGAGAATGGTTCGATCAGCAAAAAGCCTAGCTAATTACTAGCTGGCTTTTCACTGTAATAGTGTGAGCCATTCTGTGATTCACACTATTATCAAATTTCAGTGTATAGTGTGCGGGGGGGACGCGGTTTACATCTGTGCTGCTGAGAGAATGCCGATCGCCATTTTTTTTTTTCCCCCTAAGAGCGCGTGCAGTGGGGCGGGCCAGGATGTCAGCCAATCACAGGCACACACAGCTAAGTGGATTTTTGCCAGACAAGCAAGGGCATGTGTGATAGGCTGTGAATGTCACATGTCCTTGCCTTATAAATACGGCCATTTTCCCTCATGCCGCCATTATCTGCCTTCTGCGTGTGGGTGATAGTCACCGCTCACACTGCTGCTGCCACCGATCCTGCTATGTGCACTATAGACATAGTGCAAGCTACACAGTGCTGTAGGGATTAGGGACTGATGGTTATTTCAGCCCTTTTCAGGGCTGATTTCCAGGCCTTCATAGCCATAGCTGCTAGGCAGGTCCGTGCAAACGCTGTGTACAGCTTTAGATAAGTGTCTGGCTACCTCAGCTCAGAGAATTCCTTGCTGCATTTCATCATTAGGAGGGATAGAAAGTGAGGCTTCCTTTCCTGTCCTGGTACCCACAGAACCTGGGCACTGTACCCACCTGCCCACTTTTGCCACGCTATTTTATTTGCCCAAAGAGCTGACACTTTCTGCCATCCTAAAAGTGTCTGGAATACTAAGTTAGTGTTCCTTTTCTGTCCACTGATCCACAGAACCCGGGCACTGTACCCACCTGCCCAGTTTTGCCACACTATTTTATTTGCCCAAAGAGCTGACACTTTCTGCCATCCTAAAAGTGTCTGCTATACTAACTTAGTGTCCCACTGGTACCAAGCAAGTTCCACCACCTCTGCATTCTACCCTCCTGCCAATTTTTGCTACGCTATTTTTATAGCAAACAGTGCTGAAAGTTTGTGGTATCCAAAAAGTGTCTGCTATACTAACTTAGTGTCCCACTGGTGCTAAGCAAGTTCCACCACCTCTGCATTCTACCCTCCTGCCCATTTTTACTATGCTATTGTTATAGCAAATGTGACGCCCTCGACTAGCCAGGGGTCACAGATAACAACACACACACACACACCCACCCTAGGCAGTTACAGCAGTCAGACAAAAATCCTTGTTGCCTCCCTCCAGGGGCTGATGTCCACACCAGGTGGGGCGGAGCCAGGTGGTTGGCCCCACCCATCGAGGAGTTCACGGTCCTGGAGGCGGGAAAAGCACAGCAGATAGTGTTTGGAGGTGAAAGTGAAAGGAGTAAACTTCAGACATGCCTGGGTTGGAGCCCACGCACCTACAGCAAGGTTGGCAGATGGTGGTGGCCGTCTGAAGGAGTGACGGATCTCTGCAGAACCGTAGGACCGGGTCTGGGCGGTGGCCCAGCGGTACCGAACCAGGGACCGGAGTGAAGTTAAGCACACAGGCAGGGCCATCGGACCCCGACCAGGCATGGAGCCGCCGTTAATAGTCAAATCCGAGAGTGACAGGAACCCCAGGGGTTTCCTAACTACCCAAGTCCCGTCAGAAGGCAACCGCTCACACCGTGAGGATATACAGCCACCGCCACAGGCTAGAGATCCAAGGGCCAGCGCCTGTGGGCAAAAGGGCTCCTGCGGCACCTATACGCCGGGGAGCGGACTACCTTGAGGGAAAACCATCGGAGTCAACACAGTACACCAAGGTGCAGGGAAAGACAGCCACCATCAGCCATCCGGGGAGAGCACAACATCAGCACTGCAGCCGGCTGCGGGACCCGTCCATCCGGCCGTTTGGTTTACCAGAGACTCTGTCATTGATTATCTGAGTGAGTACACCAGTGCAGTCTGGCACCACGCCGCGCTGTCCCTGCGACCCTGCACCTCACCAACCGAGCCTCCCCGTCACACCACCGGGACCACCAACCACTACCCACGGAGGGGGAAAACAACATCCCAGCTGCTCCCTACCATCGCTCCCGGGATCCCAGTCAGCAGCAGCGGTGGTGCCCACCTTCACTACGACCCGTGGGTGGCGTCACGGACACTCTCTCTCCCCAAACCAATCATTCCCCTTTTCACTCACGGGCGAGGAGTGTTGCTCAAGTCCCCAGATCCGGCCCACCGCTCGAGCCACCGAGCAGCAGCAGCAGCGCCGGACCCGAGCGTTAGCGAGCGCAGCGCCCCGCCGCCGGAGACACAAACTGTGCTGAAACTTCGTGACATCCAAAAAGTATCTGCTACAGTAACTTAGTGTCCTATTGGTGCCAAGCAAGTTCCACCACCTCTGCATTCTACCCTCCTGCCCATTTTTGCTATGCTATTTTTATAGCAAACAGTGCTAAAACTTAGTGGCATCCAAAAAGTGTCTGCTATACTAACTTAGTGTCCCACTGGTGCCAAGCAAGTTCCACCACCTCTGCATTCTACCCTCCTGCCTATTTTTACTACGCTATTGTTATAGCAAACAGTGCTGAAACTTCGTGGCATCTAAAAAGTATCTGCTATAGTAACTTAGTGTCCCACTGGTGCCAAGCAAGTTCCACCACCTCTGCATTCTACTCTCCTGCCCATTTTTGGCACGCTATTTTTATAGCAAACAGTGCCGCCAGTATTAGGGCCATAGTTGCATTGTCACGGATAGTCAGTGTTGGTTCTTCAGCTGTCAATAAAGCTAGACCACTTCTGCAATCTACACCACCTCTCAATTTTTGCTACCACATTTTAAGTGTCCAATCTTGTCGCTAACAAAATGAGTGGCAAAAGGATAGATGTTGGTGGAAAGGGGAACAGGCGTGTTGGAAAAGGAAACAAAGTTTGTGTCCATGGGGAAGGTGGGAAAGCAACATTAACATCTGCTGAAGATAGGCCATCTTCCAGCAAAAGTAAGATGTCTACTACTTTCCATGGACAATCCAATGTGCTCCCTTTTTTAAGGAACCGAACAACTGTAACAAAGGTAGATGATGCACAAAAAAAGCACATGCTTGAATGGATCTCAAGTGCTCCAACAAGTGCCCTCTCCTCCACCTCAACTACCACATAAAAAAACAGTCCTTTGAGTTGTCATCCCAATCGCACTTGCTTTCTCTAAGCTCTCAAGTCTCCACCCGCCCTGCAGAGTATGGTGTAACAAAAATGGCTAAGTCTGCAGAGCTGTTCAGTCACACTATAGCCTGGGAATCAGAGGTCTGATCCCAAGCTACAGTGAGTACAGACCAGGAAATGGTCTGCGGCGATGCCCAGAAGCTTTGTGAGTCACATTCAAGCCCTGATGACCAAGTTTCTGAGCATAATGTAGACCCTCATTCCAAAACTGTAACACCTGTTGTTGGAGACAATGAGGAACATACTGATGATGATGAGACGCAGATACCAGATTGGGATGACAACTTAACTATTCAGTCAGGGCAGGAAGAGGTTAGGTCAGAGCGCAAGTCGAGTGCAAACACAACGCTTAACGATGAAGTTCTAGATCCCACTTACTGTCAACCCACAGTCGGGCACTCGAGGAGGTCATCAGAGGTGGTGGAGGAGGATGCAACTGACGACGAAGTTACCTTGCGCCTTCCTGGACAGAGTCAGAGTACTGGAAGCACGTCAACAAGTGCATCCTCAGCCACCCCTCTGCCTCTGAGCACAAGTCAGGGTGGCTCTGCAGGTCGCATGTTCTCTAAGCCTTGCCTAGCCTGGTCCTTTTTTGACCTTGCAAAGGATCTCCCAAATCATGTGATCCGTAAAATTTGTCGGCAATCTATAAATAAACCTCACCAGTTTGACAACTTCTTCCATGAATCATCACATGAGTAAGAAGCATAAGTCCCAGTGGGAAGCTCATTGTGCTGCAATGCAACCTAGCGGAGCGGGCCAACCACCGCCTACCCCTTCCAGTGCATACGCGCGCTCTTCATCTTCTATGACTGTAGGGACAGCTGTCAGAACCTATTCTTCCACACAGACCTTCCACCACTTTAACCGCAACAGGCAGTTTGCTTGGCAGGTCGTTAGTTGGTTTGGAAGGGGAAACAAGTGAGTGTGTAGAGCTCTCTCAGACATCGAGAGCACCAACTTTGGATGAAGGCAACATCATGTCTCCGCCTGCACTTTCCTCCCAGACCTGCAGTTTTCCAGGGACACCCTACTCACCACCGTCTCCACACAGCAGCCAGATCTCGGTCCCTCAGATGTGGACAAATAAAAGGCCATTTCCTCCGAGCCATGACAAAGCTAAGAGGTTGACTTTATCCCTCTGTAAGCTCTTGGCTACCGAAATGCTGCCTTTCCGCCTGGTGGACGCAGAGAATTTTTGAGAACTTATGTCCGTCGCAGTGCCATAGTACCAGATGACCAGTCGCCACTACTTCTCCAAGAAAGGTGTGCCTGCGCTACACCAGCATGTCGCACACAACATCACCGCTTCCTTGAGAAACTATGTGTGTGACCGGGTGCATTTCACCACTGATACTTGGACCAGTAAGCATGGACAGGGGCGTTACATGTCGCTGACTGGGCACTGGGTAACTATGGTGATAGATGGAGAAGGGTCTGCTGAACAAGTCTTGCCGTCCCCACGAATTGTGCGTCAATCCTCTGTATGTCGAACTTCCTCCACTGCTTCTGCCTCCTCAACCTCATCTGGGTCCTCCACCTCCGCCCAAAGCTGCATGGTCAGGCCACCCGCTTTGCAACTGCACAAGGAATCCCGTACACCTCCTCCTTACTATGCTGGCAGCAGAGCTCAACGGCATCAGGTGGTCTTTACCTTGAAATGTCTTGGAAATAAGAGTCACACAGCGGAGGAGTTGTGGTCATCTCTTGCGAGTGAGTTTCGTAAATGGTTGTCTCCACTCAACCTGCAGCCAGGGAAGGCCGTGTGCGACAATGCTGCAAACCTGGGAGCGGGCCTTCGCCGGGGCAAGGTGACACACGTGCCTTGTATGGCTCACGTGTTGAACCTTGTTGTCCAGCAATTTTTAACACACTATCCCGGCCTAGATGGCCTTCTGCAGAGGGTACGAAAACTGTCTGCTCACTTCCGCCGTTCAACCGCCGCAGCTGAGCGACTTGCATCGCTCCAGAAGTCTTTCGGCCTGCCGGTTCATCGCCTGAAATGCGATGTGCCGACACGCTGGAATTCGACTCTCCACATGTTACAGCGACTGTGGCAGCACAGCCGAGCACTGGTGCAATACGTTATGACATATAGCCTGGGCCAACGAGATGCAGAGGTGGGGCAGATCACCCTGATGGAGTGGTCTCAGATCAAGGACCTTGGCACCCTTCTGCACAGTTTCAATATAGCGACGAATATGTTTAGCGCTGACAATGCCATTATCAGCATGACAATTCCAGTCATTTACATGCTGGAGCACACGCTAAACACTATTCGGAGTCAGGGGGTGGGACAACATGAAGGGGAGGAAGTACAGGAGGATTCATATGCGCAAGACACAACAACATCACCAAGGTCCAGACGTTCGTCATCACCAACGCGGCAGGCATGGGACGGTGGGGGAGAGGGATTAACAAGGGTGCATGGTAGCAGCCAAAATGTTGAGGAAGGTGCAGGACACCAGGAAGAAATGGAGGACAAACTCTCGATGGGCATGGAAGACCCAGCAGCTGAGGGAGACCTTGGTCAAATTTCGGTTGAACGAGGTTCGAGGGAGATGTCAGAGGAAGAAAGCACGGTTATCACCTCGCCGCCACAAACACAGCAAGGACTTGGTCCGCATGGCTGCGCAAGACACATGAGCGCCTTCTTGCTGCACTACCTAAAACACGACTCTCAGATTGTCAAAATTAGAAGTGATGATGACTACTGGGTTGCCACACTATTACATCCCCAGTACAAGTCCAAACTTTGTGAAATAATTCCAGCCATAGAAAGGGACGCACGTATGCAGGAGTATCAGCAGAAGCTGTTACTCGATCTTAGCTCGGCTTTTCCACCAAACACCAGTGGTGCACGGAGTGAATCTCTCAGTTGTAACTTCACAAACATGGGACTGTCTCATCTTTAACAGTCTACCCGTACCAGTAGGACCGTATCTGGTGCTGGTAACAGCAATTTTATTGAATCGTTTCATAATTTTTTTAGACCATCCTTTGCAAGGCCACCAGAGACAACAAGTCTGACACATAGTCAACGGCTGGAGAGGATGATACAGGAGTATCTTCAAATGAACATCGATGCCATGACTTTGCAAATGGAGCCTTGCTCATTTCGGGCTTCAAATCTTGAAAAATGGCCTGAGCTCGCCACTTACGCCTTGGAGATCTTGTCGTGTCCCGCTGCCAGTGTTGTCTCTGAACGTGTCTTCAGTGCTGCTGGGTGTGTGCTGACAGATAGGCGTACGCGTCTGTCCAGTGACAATGTGGACAGACTAACGTTCATCAAGATGAAAAAGTCATGGATCCGCAAGGACTTTGCTACCCCGGTGTCATTCTGGGGACAGTTAAGGCTGGCGTATTTTTGAATGTGCTTGATGCAAATCTACCTGGGAAGTTTGCAATTGGGGCACAAGTGATGCCACTGAAGTGGTGTCTGTGGGGCCCAATTTTTGTAAAAAAAGGAAACTCTGCTTGGTGTCGGCTTGCTTGCTGTGTTTTTAAAAATGATCCAAGATGAACAAATCATGGATCAGCAAAGCCTTTGCTACCTACCCCGGTGTTATCCTGGGGACAGTTAAGGCTGGTGTATTTTGGAATGTGCTTGATGCAAATCAAAACATCCAGTTTGCAACTAGGGCACAAGTGATGCCACTGAAGTGGTGTCTGTGGGGCCCAATTTTTGGAAAAAAGGGAGACTCTGTTTGGAGTCCCCTTGCTGTGTTTTACATGATTTTAGAAGGGCATGCCATGCCTATATCTGTGTCTCCTCCTCTTTTTCGTCGTCCAGCTGTTTTGTTTTAGCATGAGTATATGTCCTTGTCACTTTCTCATGTGTTTGTGTTGTCTTGTGAGTTGTTTGTCACCTTTTGGATACCTTTGAGGGTGTTTTCTAGGTGTTTTTATGTTTTTGTGATTGCCTCCCATTGTTTTCAATGGGGTTCGAGAGGTTCGTCGAATGGCTCGCCGAACTGAACTCGAACGCGGCCTCCGTTCGACGAACCAAGTTGAAATCGAGCCTCTAGAGGTTTGCTCATCTCTAGACCTAATATATTTGGTAGCCTTCATTATAACACGCTGTTAATGTGTCAGCAGTATCGCGGCATTTCAGATCTTGCCATAACAGGGACAATTCTAATTTCAGATTTATGGGCATTGAAAAAGTTTTAAACCTATAAGAAGTGGGGATATAAAAAGGAAAGTTCTCAACCGCGAATCTTAGTGGATTTTAAAGTGTCGCGGGCGGAGGAGGTGACGCTGCGCTCTCCCACTGCTCGGGTCCGGCTCTGCTGCGGCCTGCTTGCTCGCTGCTCGGTGGTGGCTCGAGCGGCGTGCCGGATCCCGGGGACTCGAGCGGCGTTCCTCGCCCGTGAGTTAAAAGGGGGTTTGATTGTGGGGATTTGGTTATTGTCTGTGACGCCACCCACGGTTGTGGTGAGATTGGTGACACCACCTCTGCTCTGGACGGGGATCCCGGAAGCGATGACAGGGAGCAGCCTGGATGTTAGTTCTCCCCTCCGTGGGTAGGGGGTTGGTTGTCCCGGGGCCCGGTGAGGGTTGGTAGGTAGGGATGGATGGCAGGCGGGTTACAGGGCCTGGTGAGGTGCAGGGTCGCGGGGGCAGCGCTGTGCCGCACGGCACGGTGGTACTCACTCAGCCAATGATGAGGACACAGTTCTCGGTAAAACACACGGCTGGATGGACGGGTCCCACAGACGGCTGCGGTGTTGTTTCTCCCAGCAGGTTGATGGTGACTGCCTTTCCCTGCACCTATGTACTGTAAACGGTTCCAATGGGTTCCCACCGGTAACCCGCTCCCTGGCTTGGATATGGGCCGGAGGAGCCCCTTTTGCCCGCAGGCGCTGGCCCTGGGAAATGGTTGCCGTGGCGGTGTCTCCCTCTCCTGGTTGGACTGTTGCCTTCTGTCGGGACTTGGCTGCTGGGAAACCCAGGAGGTTCCCTTCGCTAACGAATTCGGCAAATTCACGGCGACTCCTAGCCTTGCCGGGGTCCATAAGCCCCTGCCAGATGGTGCTGACTTCTCTTTGTGTACCGGTCCGGTACCGCTGGGCCACCGCCCGTCCACGGTCCTTACGGTAAACTCCGATAGGCCACTCCTGCAGACGGTCACCACCGTCTGCCAACCTTGCTGCTCCGTCCGGGCCACACACCCGGACCACTTCAGACTGCTCGACTGCTACTTCACTTGCTCTCACTTTCACCTCTCCAACTAGACTGACTGTTTTCCCTCCTCAAGGACTGTGAACTCCTTGGTGGGCGGAGACCAACCGCCTGGCTCCACCCCCTGGTGTGGACATCAACCCCTGGAGGAAGGCAACAAGGGTTTTGTGTCTGACCTTGATGTGCCTGCCGGGAGTGTGGGGTGTGTTGGTGTTGTTCTCTGTGGCCCCTGGCTTGTCCAGGGCGCCACATTCCCTCTTAGTTAAATGCAGACCGTCCGCGGGCTGCCCGTCCATCACCGGTTTTATTTTCACAAACTGGAAAAATAGAAAAACGGTAACATATTACAATTATAATAACATCTTCCCACATCGGGAGGTACTCTTACTTAAACGTTACTAACGGTACGGCTTCCGCTCTCTCCCACCCAAGCATCCTGGCCCTGATTGAGCAATTGGGCAGCACCCCTTGACCCCAGTCCTGCACAAGCTGCCCAAGCGGGTTCAGTCCTTATCAGGGGACCCATGTCCATGGGGAACCCCTGAACCCCTCCAGAGGATGGCCACCGGTTCCGGCGGTGGCTGGGCCCCAGCCTGCTCCACTGCGGGCCCTTCCTCCAATCTGCCTCTCCGGAGGTGGTAACGATAAAAGCCAACAACATTATTATTTACATGCCACATGTTTGTGGTCGCCCTGCTAGTTCTCGGGCCTGTTCATAAGGAGTTCCTTATGCGTAACTGTAAAGGGGGTCCCAACGGGGACCAATTGCAAGCAACGACCGATTTCAAATCAAGTAGCAAATCAAGTAACTTTTCTTCTGTTTCATTCACTTATCATTCTTTTCATTTTCAAAACTTGCAAACGGTACTTTTAACATACTGGTGGTCCCAACGGGGACAACGACAACGGTATTCCGCTGCCATTACTCTGAGTCCTCAGCATCACTTGGGGGAGGGGGCGCGGTGCACACACGGGCCTCCTGGCTGCCCCTCAACTTCGCATCAAGCGCAAACCACCCCCTCTCCCCGCAGTGCCGGGTGTATTGTACCAGGTCCCCTGGCATCAGGTTGCGGCCTGGGTGCTCTTCTGGCAGGTGGGCGTTAACGTCCCGCCGGGCTATGAAGACTTCGGCCTCCAGGCCAGGTTCATATATAAAGCCATAGCCCCGGCGGACATCAAACCGCCTCATCTGCCCTTCATACAGGGGGCCCTGGACGCGGAAGGTCGCTTGCCTCAGGCTCTCCTTCTCCCGGATCGTACGGGCCACCATCTCTGCCTTCTTCTTCTCCCGTTCTGCGATCTCCGGGCCCAGCGGTGTCGGCTCCCTTTCCCAATATGGTGCTGCTGCGAGCTCCGGCGCACGGGTCGGGCCCCGCGAGACCTTTTAGACACTGCCCACCGCTGGTGATCTGGGCGGAAGGTCCCGCGGTGACTTGGCCTGGAGCGCTGCCTTGCAGCGACAACCCGGTGCAACCTCAGCCGAGGTGTGGGGGATGGGCACAGGGGCTTTCCTCCGCTGGGCCTTCGGCACGGAGCGGTCTGTCGGCTCCGGCTCGGGGAGTCTTTCGGGGTATGCCTCCGGCTCAGGCTTCTGGGCTTTACAAGGTAGCACTTCCGGTCGGCTACGGGCTCCGGCTACAGGTCGGTCCGCCTGGGCGGACATGCGGGGTATCGCTGCCGGTTGCGGGGGTAGCGGGCCTAGTGGCGGGGTCACGGCAGCTGGGACGGGTAGCGAGGGAGGTAGCAGGGCGAGCGGGTTCAGACCGGGTCCCGCAGCCACGATGACCGACCCACTAGGGGTACCGGGGCGTGGGTCACTCAAGCTCCCTTCCGCAACTTCCTCCTCGCGTCTCCGCACGGTCGCTATGACCTCCGTCATGTCGGTCTCCCACTCCTCCAAGAGGAGCTGCATCTTGACCTGCAGCCTCTGTTGGAGCTGCGTGGTCCGGATCTCCACCCACGCCGTGGTTCCAGGCGCAGGGGCTACGGTGCTACGGGACGGCATGTACATCTTGCTGACGGCCTCTTCCAGGAACAGCAAAATGGCCGCAGGGTCCTGGCGTCCCCTCTTTTATAGCCACGCTCACATGCGACCAGCCGCCATTTCGTCCCCCTCAGCCTCTTTCCGGCTCCTCCTCTATAGGGGTGGGGTTTTGGCCTTCACGCCTCCACTACTCGGAGACACTCGAGCGGGAATTCTTCGCGCCCAAGATGGCGGCTTCTCAAAATTTTCGGACGGACACCTCCGGCGGTCACACAAGGCGCACTCCCACCAGTCGGTAGAACGGTAGGATCCTGTTCGTGACGCCAAGTTGTCGCGGGCGGAGGAGGTGACGCTGTGCTCTCCCACTGCTCGGGTCCGGCTCTGCTGCGGCCTGCTTGCTCGCTGCTCGGTGGTGGCTCGAGCGGCGTGCCGGATCCCGGGGACTCGAGCGGCATTCCTCGCCCGTGAGTGAAAATGGGGTTTGATTGTGGGGATTTGTTTATTGTCCGTGACGCCACCCATGGTTGTGGTGAGATTGGTGACACCACCGCTGCTCTGGACGGGGATCCCGGGAGCGATGACAGGGAGCAGCCTGGATGTTAGTTCTCCCCTCCGTGGGTAGGGGGTTGGTTGTCCCGGGGCCCGGTGAGCGTTGGTAGGTAGGGATGGATGGCAGGCGGGTTACAGGGCCTGGTGAGGTGCAGGGTCGCGGGGGCAGCGCTGTGCCGCACGGCACGGTGGTACTCACTCAGCCAATGATGAGGACACAGTTCTCGGTAAAACACACGGCTGGATGGACGGGTCCCACAGACAGATGCAGTGATGTTTCTCCCGGCAGGTTGATGGTGACTGCCTTTCCCTGCACCTATGTACTGTAAACGGTTCCAATGGGTTCCCACCGGTAACCCGCTCCCTGGCTTGGATATGGGCCGGAGGAGCCCCTTTTGCCCGCAGGCGCTGGCCCTGGGAAACGGTTGCCTTCGCGGTGGCGGTGTCTCCCTCTCCTGGTTGGACTGTTGCCTTCTGTCGGGACTTGGCTGCTGGGAAACCCAGGAGGTTCCCTTCGCTAACGAATTCGGCAAATTCACGGCGACTCCTAGCCTTGCAAGGGTCCATAAGCCCCTGCCAGATGGTGCTGACTTCTCTTTGTGTACCGGTCCGGTACCGCCGGGCCACCGCCCGTCCACGTTCCTTACGGTAAACTCCGATAGGCCACTCCTGCAGACGGTCACCACCGTCTGCCAACCTTGCTGCTCCGTCCGGGCCACACACCCGGACCACTTCAGACTGCTCGACTGCTACTTCACTTGCTCTCACTTTCACCTCTCCAACTAGACTGACTGTTTTCCCTCCTCCAGGACTGTGAACTCCTTGGTCAGCGGAGACCAACTGCCTGGCCCCACCCCCTGGTGTGGACATCAGCCCCTGGAGGAAGGCAACAAGGGTTTTGTGTCTGAACTTGATGTGCCTGCCGGGAGTGTGGGGTGTGTTGGTGTTGTTCTCTGTGGCCCCTGGCTTGTCCAGGGCGCCACAAAAGCTTAATACCAGGTCACCCAATAGATTAAATGGAGACAGGACTTAATTTTGCAATACTCTTGAATCATTAATGTGTACAATATTTATGATGTATTTATCATCTGGAGTTAATTTTTGCATCCTTGTAACCTTTTCTCTGTGTTCTATTATTACACACAGTTTCTTTACTTTCCATATACCTGCATAAATCTGCACTTTGGATATGCAAATTAAGGGAGTATCTACTTACCAATTAATGGCATCACAAATTAATTTGCTCCTCTAGCAGGATGTAGGAAATATAAAGGCTCTGTGTTTTTTAATTTGTTATCCGTGACTAAGGCTACCTATAGCTGAAATGCGTGGGAGGGTTGTTCCTATAGCCTATGCCTCTGGCTGCACCATGCTGCACTGTATTTTAACGTGTCTAAAATAAACGGGACGTTTTAAGAAAAATTCTACTACCCGCTGTAGCTGGATTATCCTCTGTTATTTTGTATTCTACTATTTGGCTGGTGCCAAGGCTTTAAAGGGAACCTGTCAGCAGAAATTTTGCCCAAAACCTAAAAGATTCCCCCTCTGCAGCTCCTGGGCTGCATTCTAGAAAGGTCCCTGTTATTATTGTGCCCCATGTGAGACCAAAATAAAGACTTTATAAAGTGGTACCTTTTTGTATTCAGATACTGTAAATGTGACACGGGGGCGGGCTCTCTGCCGTCCGTTATTCTGCCTCCTGGTCCTGTATGCCGCCCCCATCGCTCCTTTCCATATCTGATGCACCGCCCACTGCTCCAGCCATCCCCGCGTATGCCCAGTGCCAATCTCACGGGTCTGAGCAGTGTGACCGCTGGTGACATGTGCGCAGGCAAGTGATTATGGGCGGGGCTGTGATTGTTATCAGCAAGTACCCGCCCATAATCTCATGAGCGCGCAAACCTCACCAGCGGTCACACTGTGCTCAGGGTAGTGCTAGACTGTATGGGCTGCTTCCAGGGATGACGTCCCTTTTGTCACGTGATAGGGGCATGTTCAAAATACTATCACGTGACAAAAGGGACGTCATCCCTGGAAGCAGCCCATACAGTCTAGCATCTACCCTGTGCACAGTGTGACCGCTGGTGAGGTTTGCGTGCTCATGAGATTATGGGCGGGTACTTGCTGATAATCACAGCCCCGCCCATAATCACTTGCCTGCGCACACGTCACCAGTGGTCACACTGCTCAGTCCCGTGAGACTGGCACTGGGCATGCGCGGGGATGGCTGGAGCAGTGGGCGGTGCATCAGCTATGGAAAGGAGCGATGGGGGGCGGCATACAGGACCAGGAGGCAGAATAACGGACGCCAGAGAGCCCGCCCCCATGTCACATTTACAGTATCTGAATACAAAAAGGTACCACTTTATAAAGTCTTTATTTTGGTCTCATATGGGGCACAATAATAACAGGGACCTTTCTAGAATGCAGCTCAGGAGCTGCAGAGGGGGAATCTTTCAGGTTTTGGGCGAAATTTCTGCTGACAGGTTCCCTTTAATCCTTGAGCAAAGGGGGAGAATCTGCAGCATAAGATGTCTATCAAGAAGGGGTGAACTGAATTACTTTTCTATTTTTTCCAGTCTACAGGGGACGGTGCTATAGGTGAAGACAGAGCTGGTTGCGCAGTGGTGTGCTAGTCTGAGGATTGTTGTAGGTGTCGCAGGCGGGGTCCAGACCTCAGCATGGGGGCTGCTTGGGACGCTCGGATCTGGGGTTTCTGCTGTGGCTCGAGTGGAGACCGGACCCGGGATTCGAGCAGTGGTCCGCCGCCCACGAGTGAAAAAGGGGTTATTTACAGGGGATAGAGTTTTTGTTAGTGACGCAACCTGTGGATTGCCGTGATGGATGGTAGCACCACCGCTGCCTTTGTATGGGACGCCCTGGGCTGAAGGAGCGGGGCAGCAAGGTGGTATCCCCTCCATGGGTAGGGGAGGTGTTGTCCCGGGGCCAAGGTGTTGGTGAAGTAGATGGACAGGGCGCCGGCTGCAGGGATGGATCGGAGGGTACCAGTGTACTCACTGTTTAGATCAAAGTCACACAGAGTCCAGATAGTAAACCAAGGCCGGATGCCAGTAGCCTCTGTAGGGCTGTGCTCGGGTCCCACACCCAGGTAGACAACCAGGGGCCCTTCCTCCTGCATTTTAGTGTTTGTCTCTCGTGTTGGACTAGTCCGCTTGAAACGGGAGAAGTCTACTTTTGGTTTATTGATGTTGGGAACTGTGGCCTGCGAGAACTGACCCTTGGGATTTCTGTAGGCACATGCAGATACCCTATCCTCCGCATTGGGCTTCAGTCTCGCTCAATTGGGGCAGTAGTTGGAACAAGGCCTGAAACCTTTTCCCCGGCTGGTCAATTAACAAGGAGCTTTAAGCTTGCCTCGTCCTAGGGTCCAGGCACCCCATCTGTGCACTGCCTCAAGACCGGATTCCCTCTGTCAGCACTGGCGGGCTAAAACCCTGTCCTGGTCCACCTTGGGTCTCCCGTGACCAGATCTCTGTCGCCTGTGGCCCTGACTGTCATCTGCCACCTAGCTAGGTAGGTAGTCCGGGAGCTACAACCCCCCAACTACTGCTCACGCCCACTCCTCAACTTCCCCTCCTTACTACTTGGCTCCCCAAGCTCAACTGACTTGTTCCCACCCATGATACCTCAGAGCTCCTAGGTGGGCGTCACCATCTGCCTGGCCCCACACACTGGTGTACTCCTATTGTCCTGGGTGGGTGACTAGGATTTGAATGGCTGGTGTAACCTGTGTGTGGGACGGTGTTGGAATTTCAAGGAGAAGGTGACTCCTGCACCCAGGTGGGGGCGCAGTCATCTGTGACTACCTGGTTTTGCCAGGGCGTCACACTCCCCCCTTGGTAAAACACAGCCCGTCCTCGGGCTGTACGGCACCGGTATTTATTAAACAGCAACTGCATAAAGGTAAAAACAGGGTAAATATCAACATTTGATATAATATATTTACATTTTCTTCCCTTTACAGGGAGGCACTTTTCTTGAACGTTGCAAACATTTGTAAACATATATCTACATTACCCAGTTTCACCCGCCACCCAAAACACCTGAACCCACCCTTGATGCCACCGGTAATCAAGTGCACACTGTCCCGGGTTCCTGGGGGCGTTTGCAATGTCCGGGCAAAAGTCCCTCACCCGCCAATTCACCCCAAGAGTTCCATAGTCCGGGAACCCTGGACCTGGAGGTTAGCCACCGGTTTTGTTAGTGACTGGGCCTCAGCCGACTCTACCGCAAGCCCTTCCTCCAACCAACCTCTACAGAGGTGCTGCAGTCCTGACGGTGGGGCCACAAGAAAGTAGATGGGGCGTATTTACAAGACCCAAGAAAGTTTTTGGGTTGGCTCTGCCAGTCCTGAGCCATGGTCCATTTTTAGCAGCAGAGAAATGCAACAAAGGAAATTAGGTGAGATATACGGTTAATTAGCATTTTAACATAACAAGTAATCAACATTTACAGTTTCTATGTACTATATATATAGGCATCACTTATCCCTGTACCTGAGTGGCAACCGACCTAGGTTAGGGCGTGTCGACCTCCTCAACCCTAAACTCCCCTCTAGGCTCTTTGGGTCAGTGCTACCTATGGATTCCTTACTCTCCGTGATGGGTGCGGTAGGTGGGAGCCTACGGGTGCGTGGCATGGGTACAGGCGTGACTCTAAGGGGTACTTTGCACACTACGACATCGCAGGTGCGATGTCGGTTGGGTCAAATTGAAAGTGACGCACATCCGGCGTCGCTGTCGATATCATAGTGTGTGAATCCTTTTTGATACGATTAACGAGCGCAAAAGCGTCGTAATCGTATCATCGGTGTAGTGTCCGGCATTTTCATAATTTTTCTGCAGCGACGGCACGATGTTGTTCCTCGTTCCCCTGCGGCAGCACACATCGCTGTGTGAGAAGCCGCAGGAGCGAGGAACATCAGCTTACCTGCGTCACTGCGGCTCATGCCGGCTGTGCGTAAGGATGGAGGTGGGCAAGATGTTTATGTCCCACTCATCTCCGCCCCTCCGCTTCTATTGGCCGCCTGCCGTGTGACGTTACTGTGATGCCACACAACCCGTCCCCTTAGGAAGGAGGCGAGTTGCCGGCCAGAGCGACGTCGCAGGGAAGGTGAGTGCATGTGAAGCTACCGTAGCAATAATGTTCGCTACGACAGCAATCACAAGATATCGTAGCTGCGACGGGGGTGGGGACTATCGCGCTCGGCATCACAAGCATCGGCTTGCGATGTCGTAGTGTGCAAAGTACCCCTAAGTGTGTGTACTGGTGCAATGTCAGTAGGCCTCTCTGGGTCTGTCTCTTCCACGGGTTGTGGGAATGTTAGAACGGGAACAATCACTGCTCCATTTTGCATAGGCCAATCTGCTGGGAAGTCACCTAGAATGGTGTGGATCACCTTCTCCTCTTTCTCAACACCTGGAGATGGAATGGGAACTTCTTCTCGGATTTTCAGAGGTTCCGGGCACTTTTTCAAGTGGTCTCTGGAGACGGTAGCCGTAGTTCTCCCTTGATCTTTACTAATTAGACAGGTCTTTTGGCTGTCAAATTCAGATGGTTGTATGACATAAGGGATCTTTTCCCATTGGTCGTTCAATTTGTGTAACTTCCTTTTTTCGCTTTAGCACCACTTCTCCTGGTGCAAAGGGAGCGGCTTTTGATTGTTTGATGAAGTGTTGTTCCTGCTTCTCTCGGCTTTGTTCAGGTTTCGTTCCACGTACTCCTGAATCTGCCGGTACTGCCTCTGCCGCTTGGAATCCCAATCTGTGGTTGGAGAGATGGTTTCAGGTACCTCCACATCCATATATAGACAAAGTTCCAGAAAACCATACTCAAGAAAATCCCGGGGGTCCTAAATGTCTGAGGGCCACACAGATAGCACAAACTCATGATTATGCAATAACAATGAGAACAAGCGAGTTTTTAAAGTGCAAAAAATACATGTTTATTAAGGATGAGGGTGACAATACTTGTAAGCGTTGGTAAAAGGATAAAACCTAGACCACTCCAGGGGCTACATACAGTTAGGTCCAGAAATATTTGGACAGTGACACAAGTTTCGCGAGTTGGGCTCTGCATGCCACCACATTGGATTTGAAATGAAACCTCTACAACAGAATTCAAGTGCAGATTGTAACGTTTAATTTGAAGGTTTGAACAAAAATATGTGATAGAAATTGTAGGAATTGTCACATTTCTTTACAAACACTCCACATTTTAGGAGGTCAAAAGTAATTGGACAAATAAACCAAACCCAAACAAAATATTTTTATTTTCAATATTTTGTTGCGAATCCTTTGGAGGCAATCACTGCCTTAAGTCTGGAACCCATGGACATCACCAAACGCTGGGTTTCCTCCTTCTAAATGCTTTGCCAGGCCTTTACAGCCGCAGCCTTCAGGTCTTGCTTGTTTGTGGGTCTTTCCGTCTTAAGTCTGGATTTGAGCAAGTGAAATGCATGCTCAATTGGGTTAAGATCTGGTGATTGACTTGGCCATTGCAGAATGTTCCACTTTTTTGCACTCATGAACTCCTGGGTAGCTTTGGCTGTATGCTTGGGATCATTGTCCATCTGCACTATGAAGCGCCGTCCGATCAACTTTGCGGCATTTGGCTGAATCTGGGCTGAAAGTATATCCCGGTACACTTCAGAATTCATCCGGCTACTCTTGTCTGCTGTTATGTCATCAATAAACACAAGTGACCCAGTGCCATTGAAAGCCATGCATGCCCATGCCATCACGTTGCCTCCACCATGTTTTACAGAGGATGTGGTGTGCCTTGGATCATGTGCCGTTCCCTTTCTTCTCCAAACTTTTTTCTTCCCATCATTCTGGTACAGGTTGATCTTTGTCTCATCTGTCCATAGAATACTTTTCCAGAACTGAGCTGGCTTCATGAGGTGTTTTTCAGCAAATGTAACTCTGGCCTGTCTATTTTTGGAATTGATGAATGGTTTGCATCTAGATGTGAACCCTTTGTATTTACTTTCATGGAGTCTTCTCTTTACTGTTGACTTAGAGACAGATACACCTACTTCACTGAGAGTGTTCTGGACTTCAGTTGATGTTGTGAATGGGTTCTTCTTCACCAAAGAAAGTATGCGGTGATCATCCACCACTGTTGTCATTCGTGGACGCCCAGGCCTTTTTGAGTTCCCAAGCTCACCAGTCAATTCCTTTTTTCTCAGAATGTACCCGACTGTTGATTTAGCTACTCCAAGCATGTCTGCTATCTCTCTGATGGATTTTTTTCTTTTTTTTCAGCCTCAGGATGTTCTGCTTCACCTCAATTGAGAGTTCCTTAGACCGCATGTTGTCTGGTCACAGCAACAGCTTCCAAATGCAAAACCACACACCTGTAATCAACCCCAGACCTTTTAACTACTTCATTGATTACAGATTAACGAGGGAGACGCCTTCAGAGTTAATTGCAGCCCTTAGCGTCCCTTGTCCAATTACTTTTGGTCCCTTGAAAAAGAGGAGGCTATGCATTACAGAGCTATGATTCCTAAACCCTTTCTCCGATTTGGATGTGAAAACTCTCATATTGCAGCTGGGAGTGTGCACTTTCAGCCCATATTATATATAGAATTGTATTTCTGAACATGTTTTTGTAAACAGCTAAAATAAGAAAACTTGTGTCACTGTCCAAATATTTCTGGCCCTGACTGTATGTGTAAAAAGCTAGATCACAATCAATGGAACAATCAAATAGGTATATACAATCAAGTATTCTGTATAAAAATGTAACACTGTCTCATATGTGGCAAAGTATAATGATTATCTACAAAATGTAAGGCATATAAGGCTTAAATAGCATGAGAGCCACAAATAATGCTAGTAGGTGACATTATAATAACATTATAACAATAACCAATGACTGCAACCATACAGATCACAAAACAGCAATTTAAGGCATGACTAGATTATTTGCCTTAGGGGATCCAGAGTCTTTCACTCATATAATGTCAATCCTGCAAAGGCAGGGGTCATACCCTTAGATGCTGAATGGAGTCCGAATAATAAAGTGCAAAAGCACGCTGGTGGTCCAGGGTCGTGGTCCCCAGGCTGCCCGACGTACGTTTAAGATGGAAGTGTTGTTTTTCTTCTTCAGGGGATGGCACCAGGCATTGCCTGATAATCTTGTCCACGGGAACCTACTGCGGCCCTACACCAAATCATCATTTCACTTCGCTGAGGCACCACAAGGGGAGACACATCCATCACTCTCACACCACCAATCTCTCCACCAGACAGATTCACCTGTTACCGCTGCAGGAGGGCTCAAATCTCACGCTGCAGGACTCTCTGCTGGCCCGCAGAAAACTGTTGAAGTACTGTAAATACAATACTTCCCCCATGCAATTTTCAATAACATTGGATCCTAGCATCATTTTCGGGTTACGATCACTGGGGTCGTTCTGCACCACTATAAGCCCTTGGTGCTGCAACTCCACATGCCCCACCTTGAGAGTCATTTCCTTAAACACCATCTGAGTCATCGGGAGTCCATTAGGTGCAATAATGGTAAGGCTAGAGTCTGGTGGGATGAGGTCATCATCGGACCAGTTATGCATATACAGTACATGAGGTATAGTCGTTACCTGTGAGCCGGTATCGAGGAGTGCAGACGTCGGAATCCCATCTACGGTGAGGGATATGGTGGGACAACCTCCGACATACCGCTCACGCCAATCAGCTGGGCCTTGTGGGTCTATTCCTGAGGATTGGCCCTTGGCCTCAGGGACTGCCCGTTTAAAGGACATCGGCTATAGAGATGGCCGGTCTTGTTGCACCTAAAACAAACGGTTGGTCGATACCGGTTGTTGTTCCTCTTCTGCATTCAGAGGACATCCTCAGGGCTGTCAGCGAGCTGGATCTTCTCCACCGGCTAAAGCCTGCTTTACATGCTACGACATTGCTTTAGAATTTGTGGCGCACATCAGGCAGCGTTAGCGATGTCGTTGCATGTGACACCTATGAGCGATTTTAAATCGTCGCAAAAACGTGAAAAATTGCTAATCCATGACATGCTTCCCTATTCCCAATTATCGTTGCTGCTGCAGGTACGATATTGTTCGTCATTCCTGCGGCAGCACACATCGCTATGTGTGACACCGCAGGAATGAGGAACATCTCCTTACCTGCCTCCACCGGCAATGAGGAAGGAGGGAGGTGGGCGGGATGTTACGTCCCGCTCATCTCCGCCCCTCCGCTTCTACATGGCAGCTGCTTAGTGACATCGCTGTGACGCCGAACGAACCGCCCCCTTAGAAAGGAGGCAGTTCGCCGGTCACAGCGACGTCGCTAGTCAGGTAAGTAGTGTGACGGATCCGGGCGATGCTGTGCGCCACGGGCAGTAATTTGCCCGTGACGCACAAACGATGGGGGCGGGAACGCATGCTAGCGATATTGGTAACGCTATCGCAGCGTGTAAAGCGGCCTTTAGTTTTTGGCTGGAGCTGCATAGCCTCGAGAATCCTGGCGACGTCCTTGCTAAGTTGTTGGATTTGAGATGATAAGTCACCGGGAGCTCTAGGGGGCGCTGTTGGGACTGCAGGCGCTGGTGAGGCCAATTGGGGAGGCTTCACCAGCAGGTGAGAGTGGTTGGCTGGCCAGGAGGGTGGGCTTAACTCATTAGCCTCAGAGGTCTGCAGGGCTTTTATGGCCCAGTCCTTTAAAACTGCAAAGTCCAAGTCCGGGTGTTCCAGGGCCCACAGCCACAGTTGCTTGCAGTCCTCTGCTGACCCCAGCCCCTGCAAGAACTGCTCCACCAGCATTTTTTTTATAAATTCTTTATTTAAATTTTTTAAGTCATAACAAGGTATAGGACAAAAAAAAAGGATTTTTTCCTTTTCATTTTTTCCTTTTCCTTTTCAGCATTTCATATCTTCTCAGGCATCAAAGCTTTCTCTTTTGTACTCTATTGATATAGAATCATATGTGTTGCAATGTGTATTACACTCCGTGTATGTATATTATTTCATCTCCACCAGCATTTTATTGCTTTCTTGTAGAGATGAGCGATGTTCGAGGTTCGCCAATTTCATGTTCAAGTGATTTTGGGGGGTGTTCGAGTCGTTCGACGAACTCGAATGATTTGCTAAAAGTTCGTCAGTTCAAGTTACGTTCGAGAACGGTTCAATCACCAAAAGCATGGCTTTTCACAGTAAGGCTATGTGCACACGTTGCTATCTGTATGCGCCCTGCGTCCCCAGAACAATCCCTCTCTCTTTCCGACTCATCAATCACAGGCGCCTCGCTGCACGGCTGTCACAAATCTACAGTGTCTTTTCCTCTTTTGAAAATGGCTGCCGCTTCATTATTCAATCAGTTATTCCATGCTTTCCCCGCCGACCAGCGCCCATGATTGGTTGCAGTCAGACACGCCCCCACGATGAGTGACAGCTGTCTCACTGCAACCAATCACAGCCGCCGGCGGGCGGGTCTATATCGTGCAGTAAAATAAATAAATAAATAATAAAAAAAAGCGGTTCCCCCTATATTTTGATACCAGCCAGGATAAAGCCACACGGCTGGAGGCTTGTATTCTCAGGATGGGAAGAGCCACATTATGGGGAGTCCACCACCCTAACAATATCTCCCAGCAGCCACCCGGAATTGCCGCATCCATTAGTTGCGGCAGTCCCGGGACTCTACCCAGCTCATCCCGAATTGCCCTGGTGCAGTGGCAATCGGGGTAATAATGAGTTAATCATGGCAGGCGTCTCCCTGAGATACCTTCCATGATTAAACTGTAAGTGAAAGTAAAGAAATACACACAGCGAAAAATCCTTTATTTGGAATAAAAGACAAAAAAACACCCTCTTTCACCATTTTATTAAAATCCCCAAATACCCCTCCAGGTCCGAAGTAATCCACACGACACTGTCAGCTCTGCTACATGAATATGTAGGAGCACCGTAGAACACGATCGCTCTGTATAAGCTCCAAGTAGCACCTGAAGTGAACCGCGCTGTCACCAGAGACTTCAGTCTGCAGTGCAGACGTCAAGATTACCAAATCTTCCTATGTTTCTCATTTGAGCCAGTAACTCAATGGATAGAGCACTCGCCTAAGAAGCATTAGTTCACGAGTTCAAGTCCTGGCTATCCCGGTAAAGAATTTAATAAATTTTTAAAATTATAATTATTATTTATTTATAATTATAATTTAATTATGCACTGAGGGGAGGATGATGGGGATTGTAGTGCCTGCGGTGATGAAGGTGGTTGTAGTGCCTGCGTGTGTGCGGTGATGCCAGTGTTTGCTCGCCCATCCGCCCATCCATCCTTGCAGCTGAACAATCTGTTCCTAGATTTTCTACTGCAGCATAGAGCTAAAGATTACTAAATCTGCATATATTTCTCATTAAAACCAGTGGCTCAATGGTTAGAGCTCTCGCTTCAGAAGCATTAGTTCACGAGTTAAAGTCCCGGCCGTGTCGGTAAAGAATTTAATTTATTTATATTTTAAATTATAATTATTATTTATTTATAATTCTAATTTAAATTAATTATGCACTGAGGGGAGGAGCCGGACATCAGCTGTGCGCCGCGGGACACACCTCTAAAATCGGAGCAGTTCACGGAATGAGGCTGTATTGCTCTCTCTCTCTCTCTCTCTCTCTCTCTCTCTCTCTCTCTCTCTCTCTCTCTCTCTCTCTCTCTCTCTCTCTCTCTCTCTCTCTCTCTCTCTCTCTCTCTCTCTCTCTCTCTCTCTCTCTCTCTCTCTCTCTCTCTCTCTCTCTCTCTCTCACACTTTTTCTCTCTTCTTTCTCTCTCTCTCCCTCTTTCTCTCTCCTTCTCTCTCCTTCGCTCTCTCCTCTCTTTTTCTCTCTCTTTTTCTCAGTCTACCTTTTTCTCTTTTTCCCTCTCTCTCCTCTCTCTTCTCTCTTCTCTCTATCCTTTCTCTCTCTCTTCTCTCTCTCCCATTCTCTTCGCTCTCCTCTCTCTCTCCTCTCTCTCTTTTCTCTCTCCCTCCTCTATCTCTTCTCTCTCCTCTCTCTATATCTCTCTTTTTACCACCCGGCTGGCTAAAGTATCAGCTGATGCTGTCGGACAGGAGTCTGCATTGAAGTGAGTAGTTTTTTTTTTTGCACTGATGCATCAGCTGATTGTATAAAAGCCGTTTATACAATCAGCTGCTGTGTCATGTGATCCAGACCCTTGAACCTGACACATCATCTGATCGCTTTGCCTTCCTGCAAACCGATCAGATGATATTGGATCCGGATTGGACGGCGTGGGACCCTTTAGCCAGGATTACTGCGGAGGGGGGTTCTTTATTTCAATAAAGATGGAGTCACTAATTGTGTTGTGTTTTATTTCTAATAGAAATATTTTTCTGTGTGTTGTGTTTTTTTTATCTGTACTAGAAATTCATGGTGGCTATGTTTAATATTGGAGTGACACCATGAATTTCGGGCTTAGGGTCAGTTGATAATATAAAGCTAGCCCTAACCCTATTATTACCCAGCGAGCCAGCCGTCACCAGGGCTGGAAGAGTTGGATACAGTGCCAGAAGATGGCGCTTCTATAAAAGTGCCATTTTCTGGGGCGGCTGCAGACTGCAATTCGCAGCAGGGGTGCCCAGAAAGCTTGGGCACCCTGAGCTGGGGATTCCAATCCCCAGCTGCCTAGTTGTACCTGGCTGGACACAAAAATTGGGCGAAGCCCACATCATTCTTTTGTTTTAATTATTTCATGAAATTCATGAAATAATTAAAAAAAAAAAGGGCTTCCCTATAGTTTTGGTTCCCAGCCGGGTACAAATAGGCAGCTGGGGGTTGGGGCAGCCCGTAGCTGCCTGCTGTACCTGGCTAGCATACAAAAACATGGCGAAGCCCACGCATTTTTTGGGGGGGACAAAAATCTCCTGCATACAGTCCTAGATGGAGTATGCTGAGCCTTGTAGTTCTGCAGCTGCTGTCTGCTACCTGTCTGTATGGAGGAGAGCAGACAGCAGCTGCAGAACTACAAGGCTCAGCATGCTCCATTCACTAGTGTATGCAGGAGAGCAAACAGCAGCTGCAGAATCACAAGGCTCAGCATACTCCATCTAGGACTGCATGCAGGAGTGTTTTGCCCACCAAAAAAATGACATGGGCTTCATCATATTTTTGTATGCTAGCCAGGTACAGCAGGCAGGTACAGCTGCCCCCTACCCCCGGCTGCCTATTTGTACCCGGCTGGGAACTAAAAATATAGGGAAGCCCTTTTTTTAATTATTTCATGAATTTAATGAAATAATTAAAAAAAAAAAATCGACATGAGCTTCGCCCCATTTTTGTCTCCAGCCTGGTACAACTAGGCAGCTGGGGATTGGAATCCTCAGCACAGGTTGGCCCAAGCTTTCTGGGCCCCTCTGCTGTGCATTGCAGTTCGCTGTCGCCCCAGAAAATGGCGCTTTCATAGAAGCGCCATCATCTGGCGCTGTATCCAACTCTCCAGCAGCCCTGAAGCCAGGTGGCTTGCTGGTTTATAATGGGTTAATACTACCTTTGTTTTACTAGTTAGTATTAAGCCAGAGATTCTTAATGTCAGGCAGGGTTGACCCGGCCATTAAGAATCTCCAATAAAGGGTTAAAAAAAAGACACCACACAGAGAAAATATACTTTAATAGAAATAAATACACAGACACACTTATAGACTCCATGTTTATTACTCCCTCTCATCCCTCGACGATCCATGGTCTTCTGCCTCTTTCAACCCATGCAGCTCTGCCACATCAGGCTGCACTGCATGGGAGGAAGAACGCTGCTGATCCCCGTGCAGTCTATTCACTCAGTGAGTGAGCAGAAGTTGCGTTGTGTAAGTGGTGACATCACCACTGACAGGCGGGTTGCTATAGCAACGGTGATCTCCGTTATTCACCGGCTGTGGCATCCAGTCCTTGCATGTCTGCTGACTCTGTGCCGACATGCAGGAACCTGGAAGCCGACCATGTGCCAGAGCATCTCGCCGGTACACGGAGAAACTCAAACAAGCACCGCGTCCTGGAGAAATGCACTGACAGGACCTAGCATGACATCTAGCCATGTGACTAGTCTGTAGCCAATGAGATAATGGACACGTGACTGGTCACATGCTTTTTTGACATCACAGAAGGTCCTATCATCAGTGCTGGTTACCAGGAGGACACAGCGATAATCAGAAGGAAAAGTGGTGGGAGACTGAGTGCAGGACGCGTCGCGGGGACCTGTAAGTGTTATGGCAATATTTATTAACTGTATGTGTACATGTATAATGTGTTTTTATGTGTTTGTGTTTGCCTGCCATTGTTTTCAATGGGGTTCGAGTGGTTCGTTGAACGGTTCGTCGAACGTTCGACGAACGGAGCCTCCGTTCGACGAACCGAACCGAACTCAAACACTAGGGGGGTGGCTCATCTCTACTCTCTTGTGCACTCATAGAATCTACTAGTTTCAGGGTGCGCAGTGCAGTTTGTAGTCTCAGGGCATAGTCTCTAATGCTGTCCTGGGGACGCTGCCTGCAGTTATAAAATTGCATTCGTAGCTCCGCCTCCGTGCGGGTTTCAAAAGCCACTTGCAGTTTGTCTAATATGGCGGGTGCCGAGGCCCGATCCTCATCAGTCCATGTCTCTACCTGATGCTCCGCTGCGCCTGTCAGCTGTCCAAGCACCACGGAAGAGCGCTGCCAGCTGGTCATTGCATACATATCAACAAGAAGTAAATGGCACTTCCTCTGTGCTGATGATAATTGATGTAGGAGTGCGCTTCAGGTTCCAAGGCCTTATGTCAATAGAAGTATACAAGGCACTCCCAAGATTGGCTGCAACGTGTGATTTTATTTAATGTGCATAACAACAACAGAATGTTTTCGGTCCGTGGACCTTCCTCAGTAAGCACATTCGTGAAGAGGAGTTCAGCGTGGGTGATTAGCGCGGTGTCCACCGCCGCATGGAGGCTGCCAACAGCCTCCAGCCTCCATGCGGCGGTGGACACCGCGCTAATCACCCACGCTGAACTCCTCTTCACGAATGTGCTTACTGAGGAAGGTCTACGGACCGAAAACGTTCTGTTGTTGTTATGCACATTAAATAAATCACACGTTGCAGCCAATCTTGGGAGTGCCTTGTATACTTCTATTGCATACATATCAAGCACAATGCATAACTTTTTCTTAAATACCTGCAGGGCATCGGGTCGGCCATCATACTGGGACAGCCAGGCGCCACTAGGCACGTAAGGTAGGGTGATCGGCATTACCTGCGTGACCGCTGGGACCTCAGGCACCGCTGCTCCTGCGACCGGAGCGGGGCCTGCCGCTCCTGTGTCATCCTGCACCATCACGGGAGCCGCGGCTCAATCATCAGCATTGGGTGACGACATCTTACGGGTTTTTCCCCCTTGGTTTTCAACAGCAGTCTCGCGGGACCCACTGTCCCTTGCGACTTCCTACTTTTGAGTCACTTGGTTCCGCCCGCATTCTTGGGGAGCGGGGCTTAAGCTTTGCGCTCTTTTCTGGGATGAAGACAGCATGGTTGTTGTTTTTGGCGCCAAAATGGCGGGCAAAATGGCGACAGTCCGAAAAATTTTCAAACAGTTCACGGATTACAAGTTCAAAAAGGCGCACTTCACCCAGGTTAGTGGATGTGGCAGATATCCTGTTCGTGACGCCAAGTTGTCACGGGCGAGGGGCAAGACCTCAGCAAGGGGGTTGCTCGGGATGCTTGGATCCGGGGTTTCTACTGTGGCTCGAGTGGAGACCGGACTCGGGACTCGAGCAGCGGTCTGCCGCCCACGAGTGAAAAAGGGGTTATTTACAAGGGATAGAGTTTTTGTCAGTGACGCGACCCATAGCTTGCAGTGATGGATGGTAGCACTGCCGCTGCCTTTGTATGGGATGCCCAGGGCTGATGGAGCGGGGCAGCAAGGTGGTATCCCCTCCATGGGTAGGGGAGGTGTTGTCCCGGGGCCCAGGTGTTGGTGAGGTAGATGGACAGGGCGCCGGCTGCAGGGATGGACCGGATGGTACCGGTGTACTCACTGTTTAGATCAAAGTCACACAGAGTCCAGATAGTAAACCAAGGCCGGATGCCAGTAGCCTCTGTAGGGCTGTGCTCGGGTCCCACACCTAGGTAGACAGCCAGGTGCCCTTCCTCCTGCACTTTAGTGTTTGTCTCACTTGTTGGACTAGTCCGCTTGAAACAGGAGAAGTCCATTCCCAGTGTATTGATATTGGGAGCTGTAACCTGCAAGAACTGACCCTTGGGATTTCTGTAGGGAAATGCAGACGCCTTATCCCCCGCGTTGGGCTTCCGTCTTGCTCAATTGGGGCCGTAGTTGGAACAAGGCCTGAAACCTTGTCCCCGGCTGGTCAATTAACAAGGGGCTTGAAGCTTGCCTCGTCCTAGGGTCCAGGCAACCCCGTCTGTGCACGACCTCCGGACCAGATTCCCTCTGTCAGCACCGGCGAGCTACAACCCTGCCCCGATCCACCTCGGGTCTCCTGCGACTGGATCTCCGTTGCCTGTGACCCTGACTGTCATCTGCCACCTAGTCAGGTAGGTAGTCCGGGAGCTACAACCCCCGACTACTGCTCACACCCACTCCTCAACTTCCCCTCCTTACTACTTGGCTCCCCAAGCTCAACTGACTTGTTCCCTCCCATGACACCTCAGAGCCCCTAGGTGGGCGTCACCATCTGCCTAGCCCTGCCCACTGGTGTGCTCCTATTGTCCTGGGTGGGTGACTAGGATTTGATTGGCTGGTGTAACCTGTGTGTGGGATGTTGTTGGAATTCTAAGGAGAAGGTGATTCCTGCACGCAGGTGGGGGCGCAGTCATCTGTGACTACCTGGTTTTGCCAGGGCGTCACGTAGGCTTGTCGGAAGAGGTGAGTCTTCAGGTTCCTTTTGAAGCTTTCCATGATAGGAGAGTGTCTGATATACTGGGGTAGAGCATTCCAGAGTATGGTGGAGGCAGAAATCTTGTATGTGATCGTGTGAAGAGGAAATAGGAGAGGAGTAGAGAATGAGGTCTTGTGAGGATCTGAGGTTGCGTGCAGGTAGGTACCGGGAGACTAGCTCCTAGATGGAAGGAGGAGTGTTATGGTCAGGAGACCACTGCAAATGATCTTGCAAAAATCCCATACGAGGTAAAAAATAATGCACAAGAGTAGTTGGAAGCTTAGCTGACTGCAATCCGCTGACTACACAACACAACTAGAAGTAGCGGTGAAGCGTTTCTAACCAAACTAGATGCCTCGTCACCACTGGAGAACTAACTAGACTCAAGGATGGAATAAGGAATCCTGACTTGCCTCAGTGAAGCCCAAAAAGGATAGTAAAGCTCCCAACATATAAAAATGGTGATGTAAGGAAAAAAACAGCACACAGATGGTTAATGTAGGATTAAGTAATGTGAGGCCCTGTTAGCTAGATACAAAAGATAAAAATAGCAACAAGAAGAGGAATAAATATACTCCAAAAATTAAGCATTACTTACAGCAAAGATGGGCTGCAGTTGTACATCACCCAGGCCAAAAACTAGTACTCTAGCAGGATGCAGCTAAGCCCCCACTAGTGAAGGCATCACAGGTGCAGGAGCAAATCACACACACACTTCCAAAAAAATGGAGGGGGCGATTCCTAGATGGTAAAATTGCACACTGATGGCTTGCATAGAGCGCTGTTCACACATGCACAATCACAAATCCGCAGCCTATTAGGCGACGCCCATACTATCAGATCAGGTGGGCTGCCAAGTCGTATTTATTCCTTTTATGGTTGCTATTTTTATATTTAGTGTAGGGACCTACAAGCATGAGGTTCCCGTAACTAGGGTTGTATGCTTCCGTATTCGGGCCATAATACCAACTAAAACCTCATTTTTTTGTACAGGATACAGCCAGACCCCTTTCTGTTAGGCCTTGCATATAAGAGTTTCTGTCCCTGTATGGAGCACAGATGGAGTACGACTTGGCAGCCCGCCTGATCTAATAGTATGGGCGTCACCTAATAGGCTGCGGGTTTGTGACTGTGCATCTGCATGTGTGAACAGTGCTCTATGCAAGCCATCAGTGTGCAGTTTTATCATCCAGCAATCGCACCCTCCATTTTTTTGGCAGTGTGTGTGTGATTTGCTCCTCCTGCAACTGTGATACCTCCACTAGTGGGGGCTTAGCTGTATCCTGCTAGAGTATTAGTTTTTGCATTACAAAAGGTACCCTAAGGTAAACTACCTAGGTGTTATGAAGCAATGCTAGAAAAATCACAACTATTGTAGAATAAATTCAAATATTTTTATTATGACATTTTGCATTCAAACAGAAACCACACACCATATTACATCCAAAAATGCCTCAGGTTCAAGAAAGTTCAAAAGTAAACAATCTTTATAAATAATTTCATTAATCATATAACTTTCATTTTATATCATTTCATATGGTGAAAAAAGACTCATCATAGTGTCCTGAATATACCAATTTGCAGAATATTAACTGCTATAAAAAAAAAAAAATTATATATATATATATATATATATATATATATATATATATATATATATATATATATGCCAATGTAGTAGATAATATTTCACATCGGATACTGATTTTTCACGAAGAAAAACAGGAAGGGGGGTGAAGGGGGGGTTAAATAGCCTATAAAACTGCCCTTATAGGAGGCATCATTATGAGAAAATTACTCATCAAGATATACAATATAGGATTTTTCTGTGCCTCACCACCTTACCTGTTTGTATTAAATATATGTGGAAAAATCGGAAAGGTAAAAAAATACACAATTGATACTAGTATAAACAAGAGATATTCCTCCTATCAGCCAATAGACAGGCAGAGTCCCATAATTTTTCTCCTTAAATGAGGCATATTGTACAAAAACAGGGCACCTACCCGTCGATCGACTGATAAGTCCACACAGCTGAGAATCATCTGTAAAGCAGTAAATATAGAAATGGGGTATAAACATCTAGACTCCGGATACGTGTCCGGCAATAGCCCGCACCATTGCGAAGTCCAATGTTCAACACCTCATCAAAAAGGAAATGTAACAGTATTAAAAATTGAACACTTTCCGAACATCAATAAATACAATAGCAGTGGATGACTCTCTCTTTTCCCCGACGTACGTTTCGCGCCAGCTTTTTCAAGAGGGGCATGTCGGGTAGGGAGGAAGTTGCCAGTAATATATCAGTTCGTAACCAATAAGGCAAGGGGGGGGTGTAAAAACAAGCCAATGAAATACTAAAGAGGCGTGTGAGTATATGTCACTACTGCAGTGAGGATGTGTTTATAGAACGTCAGTATGGGATTTTGATTGCGCATGTCAGCGCTATCGCCTGCCTTCAAGTAAATTTCAAGGCTGCGCGTGCTGAAACACATGTTTGAGACGCATACAGTCCCATAATGCACCTGTTTCGGAACTCCACAAATATATTATAATACGTTAGTATGGCTTTAGAGTTTTAAGTGCGCATGCCGGTACAGTCATCTGCTTAAATGAATTTACAATTTGTGTGCGCCGAAGCGCATATTTGAAACACATACAGTTTCATAAAAGAACGAGGAACCGGCATGCGCAATACTATCATAGTTAAGTCAAAAACTCTCGTGAACATATGGTTTCCAAATACCATCATAGGTCTAAGGCGGACTTTGCACACTACGACATCGCAGGTGCGATGTCGGTGGGGTCAAATTGAAAATGACGTACTTCCGGCATCGCATGCGACATCGTAGTGTGTAAAGGCTCGATGATACGATTAATGAGCGCAAAAGCGTCATAATCGTATCATCGGTGCAGCGTCGGCGTAATCCATAATAACGCTGGCGCGATGGTCCGATGTTGTTCCTCGCTACTGCGGCAGCACACATCGCTGTGTGTGAAGTCGCAGGAGCGAGGAACATCTCCTACCGGCGTCACTGCGGCTTCCGTAGGATATGCGGAAGGAAGGAGGTGGGCGGGATGTTTACATCCCACTCATCTCCGCCCCTCCGCTCCTATTGGCCGCCTGCCGTGTGACGTCATAGTGACGCCGTACGACCCGCCCCCTTAATAAGGAGGCGGGTCACCGGCCAGAGCGACGTCCCAGGACAGGTGAGTTCATGTGAAGCTGCTGTAGCGATAATGTTCGCTACGGCAGCTCTCACAAGGATATCGCAGCTGCGACGGGGGCGGGGACTATCGCGCTCGGCATCGCAGCATCGGCCTGCAATGTCGCAGCGTGCAAAGTACCCCTAAGTGTGCCCACATAATTCATAAAGTACATCCAATGTATTATAACACAAATAAACATAATTGTCATTCCATAAACACCTAATAATTTAAGGAATTTATATATATCACCACTCTACACCTCAATAAGGCATGAGGATGGATTACGTGCGGTATCGTGGTTTTTGAATGAAAGCAATATGGACGCATCCACTTCTGGTCTCCTGTTAACATTGCTGGAATACATTTTATATCATATTTTTTACATTTAATGGTCGGATTTATTTACAGCAACAAGGTACAGCAATGGGGGCGGCATGTGCCCCCTCATATGCAAATTTATTTTTAGGTTTTTGGGAGTGTCAGATTTTTTTAGGTGATTTTTTTCCCAGCAATGTCGGAAGTCCAGGAGTGGATGTGATACATAGATGACATTTGGTTTTTGTGGTCAGGACCTATCCCTGAGTTGGAAAAATTGATGACCAATTTGAATAAAAATAAATTTACCATCAAGCTTACTTACAAGTAGAGTTGAGCGCGGTTCGCGGTTCTCCAATTCGCGGTTCGAGTGATTTTGGGGGGTATTCTACATAGAACTAGAACTCGAGCTTTTTGCTAAAGCTCGATAGTTCTAGTGACGTTCGAGAACGGTTCTAGCAGCAAAAAGCAGGGCTTTTTACAGCTACAGTGTGCAGGAGCCATCGCTGGCAGCCTGCCAGAAGCTGGTAACCAAGATAAACATCGGGTATCCAAGCAAAGCGCTTTGGTTAGTAACCCGATGTTTATCCTAGTTACGTGCAGGAAGCCCACACTTCCCCGCTCAGCTCACTCCGCCCCCTCCTGCACGCGGCATGTACACACACACACACACACACACACACTCACCTGTCCCCAGCCAAGCAGTCCACGACACTGACGTCCTCAGCACCACATGACCCCGCTAGGCTCCACCCACTTCGCACTCCGCCGCCAGCACAGATGGCTCCGCCCACCTGTCACTCTGCACACATGGTCCCGCTAGGCTCCGCCCACCTGTCACTCTGCACACATGGTCCCGCTAGGCTCCGCCCACCTGTCACTCTGCACACATGGTCCCGCTAGGCTCCGCCCACCTGGCACTCTGCACACATGGTCCCGCTAGGCTCCACCCACCTAACACTCTGCACACATGGTCCCGCTAGGCTCCACCCACCTAACACTCTGCACACATGGTCCCGCTAGGCTCCACCGACCTAACACTCTGCACACATGGTCCCGCTAGGCTCCACCCACCTGACACTCTGCACACATTACCCCACTAGGCTCCGCCCACCTGGCACTCTGCACACATGGTCCCGGTATGCTCCGCCCACCTTTCACTCTGCACACATGGTCCCGCTAGGCTCCGACCACCTGTCACTCTGCACACATTACCCCGCTAGGCTCCGACCACCTGGCACTCTGCACACATGGTCCCGCTAGGCTCCGCTAGGCTCCGTCCACCTGGCACTCTGCACACATGGTCCCGCTAGGCTCCGCCAACCTGGCACTCTGCACACATGGTCCCGCTAGGCTCCGCCCACCTGTCACTCTGCACACATTACCCCCGGTAGGCTCCGCCCACCTGTCACTCTGCACACATGGTCCCGCTAGGCTCCACCCACCTGACACTCTGCACACATTACCCCACTAGGATCCACCCACCTGTCACTCTGCACACATGGTCCCGGTATGCTCCGCCCACCTTTCACTCTGCACACATTGTCCCGCTAGGCTCCGCCCACCTGTCACTCTGCACACATTACCCCGCTAGGCTCCGACCACCTGGCACTCTGCACACATGGTCCCGCTAGGCTCCGCCAACCTGGCACTCTGCACACATTGTCCCGCTAGGCTCCGCCCACCTGTCACTCTGCACACATTACCCCACTAGGCTCCGCCCACCTGGCACTCTGCACACATGGTCCCGGTATGCTCCGCCCACCTTTCACTCTGCACACATGGTCCCGCTAGGCTCCGACCACCTGTCACTCTGCACACATTACCCCGCTAGGCTCCGACCACCTGGCACTCTGCACACATGGTCCCGCTAGGCTCCGCTAGGCTCCGTCCACCTGGCACTCTGCACACATGGTCCCGCTAGGCTCCGCCAACCTGGCACTCTGCACACATGGTCCCGCTAGGCTCCGCCCACCTGTCACTCTGCACACATTACCCCCGGTAGGCTCCGCCCACCTGTCACTCTGCACACATGGTCCCGCTAGGCTCCACCCACCTGACACTCTGCACACATTACCCCACTAGGATCCACCCACCTGTCACTCTGCACACATGGTCCCGGTATGCTCCGCCCACCTTTCACTCTGCACACATTGTCCCGCTAGGCTCCGCCCACCTGTCACTCTGCACACATTACCCCGCTAGGCTCCGACCACCTGGCACTCTGCACACATGGTCCCGCTAGGCTCCGCCAACCTGGCACTCTGCACACATTGTCCCGCTAGGCTCCGCCCACCTGTCACTCTGCACACATTACCCCCGCTAGGCTCCGCCCACCTGTCACTCTGCACACATGGCCCCGCTAGGCTCCGCCCACCTTTCACTCTGCACACATGGTCCCGCTCGGCTTACCTGCGGTGATGAAGTCCCGACCTCAGCGCTGTCACTGTCCTCCATGGCCGCCGCTTGTCACATCACCTTCTCTCGCTTCCGACCCGAGACTGACTAGTGGTGACGTCACGGGCCTCTCGCGATACTTGGTGTGAAGGCGGCGGTCATTGAACTCAGTGACCGGTGCTGTCAGCAGTGCAGGAGATCAGCGCAGGTAATGTACCTCGCTGACAGCAGCACTTGTCATCCCCTGCAGTGACCTGGGCTGACCCATTGATGTTAGCTCAGGTCACTGCATTGCTCTCCCAGCCAATGGGGAACATCCTGCTCTTCATTGATTGGGACAGTGTGGATGGTCATGGCAACCCCTTGGATTACAGCAGACCTGGATTTGTTTTTCTTTCTAATAAATTGGTTAAAGAGGGAATGTATTGGGGAGTGTGTTTTCAAATAAAAATGTGTTTGTCTATTTTTTTTTATTACTGACTGGGTTGGTGATGTCGGGTATCTGAGAGACGCCTGACCTCACCAACCCCATGGCTTGGTGCCAGGTGACATTACACATCTGGTATTAACCCCATATATTACCCCGTTTGCCACCGCACCAGGGCGCGGGATGAGCTGGGGCGAAGCACCAGGATTGGCGCATCTAATGGATGCGCCACTTCTGGGGCGGCTGCGGCCTGCTATTTTTAGGCTGGGGAGAGTCCAATAACCATGGACCTCCCTAGTCTGAGAATATCAGACCCCAGCTGTCTGCTTTACCTTGGCTGGTGATCCAATTTTGAGGGGACCCCTACGTGTTTTTTTTTTTTTTTTAATTATTTATTTAATTTAAAATAACAGCGTGGGGTACCCTCAGTTTTGGATTACCAGCCAAGGTGAGGTTGCCAGCTGTGGTCTGCAGGCTGCAGCCGCGTGCTTTACCCTAGCTGGCTACAAAAATCATTCGTCATTTTTTTTTTTCATTTTTTTTTGGCTAAATACAAAGCTAAGCACCCCTTAGTGCCACATGAAAGGCACCAAAGGGTGCAAAATTACAAAATGCAGGAGAGTGGGACATTATGTGTCTTTCTGCCATTATAATGACAGAAAAGACTGATATGAAGTGTACAAGCACAAGAAAATCACCAGAGCGCTCTACGCTGTGAAAAGCAGTAGAAAATGGCACTGGAGTGAACATGTGACCGCCTCATGTAGGATGAAGCTATGGATCCTGGGTAAATTTATGTATTTTCCCTCCTTCAGTTTTTTTGCAGTACACAAAAAAAACGGAAGGCACACGGATGACAAACAGATGACATACGGACCGTCTACGGAACGGAAACGGATGCCACACGGATGCACCCGTGAAAAAAAACGGACTGTTTTTTGCAGACCACAAAAATGGATCGGTCATGTGAATGTAGCCTTATTCTGATCTGCCGTTTATAAACAGCAGGCAGAAATAAGTGAATAACGCCCCCCACCGTCAGAAAATCTCCGGGGTTTCAGGGCTAGCTGAGACCCTGGAGATCATGATTCAGGACGGTTTTTCCGGTCCCCGCTCACGCGATCACAGGTATACACCGTACACCGATGATCACGTTACAGTAAATGACAGCGCTGGTAAAAAATTATTTATCTCCCATCTGGCATGAACAAACATGATAAATCTTCTCCCCGGTCCCCCGGTGTCGCCAAAGTGCCCCCCCTGATGCCCTCCCAGAAATCCAAGATGGCCGCGCGCACAGCAGCGCGCCAGCCACATTCACCCTACTCCTCTGATTTCTGTCGCATGTGCCATGTACCAAACTCCTCCCCAGGCCCTGCCAGGTCACCCCCTATAACCCCACCGGTGTTCCCCGGTGTCCCACGGTACCTGTGCAGCGTTGATCCCCCCACAGCCCTCTCCTTCACAATAGACGCTGCCGCATGCACAGAGCGGCTGTCAGCTCAGCTTCCTGTGTTCAGACACAGTGAGTGGTGGTTATGCATCTGTAAGCTAAATGGGCGGCACGGTGGCTCAGTGGTTAGCACTGCAGTCTTGCAGCGCTGAGGTCCAGGGTTCAATTCTCACCATGGGCACCAACTGCAAGCAGTTTGTATGTTCTCCCTGTGTTTGCGTGGGTTTCCTCTGGGTACTCCGGTTTCCTCCCACACTCCAAAGACATACAGCGCTATGGAATTAATAACGCTATGTAAATGAATAAATTATTATTATTACTGCAATGCCCTGCTCATGAGGTAAGGAACATAATTGATCAGGAGAGCTATATACTACATTTCCAAATGGAGGGATTTGCTTTTATAGTTTCCCTGCTGAACGACTATAAAACATGAGAGTCCGTTATACGTCACAAGTAGAGTTGAGCGCGGTTCGAGGTTCTCCAGTTCTAGGCTCGAGTGATTTTGGGGCCTGTTCTAGATCGAACTAGAACTCGAGCTTTTTGCAAAAGCTCGATAGTTCTAGAAACGTTCGAGAACGGTTCTAGCAGCAAAAAAACAGCTAATTCCTAGCTGGCTTTCCGCTGTAATAGTGTAAGTCACTCTGTGACTCACACTATTATGACATTTCAGTGTATAGTGTGCGTCAACAGCGCCTTCAGATCACTGCTGTTTTTTTTTTTTTTTCCTTGTCTTCCTTCCCTAAGCGCGCGCGTCTTGTGGGGCGGGCCAGCATGTCAGCCAATCCCAGACACACACACAGCTAAGTGGACTTTTAGCCAGAGAAGCAACGGCATGTGTGATAGGATGCCCATGTCACATGTCCCTGCATTATAAAAACGAGTATCTGCCCGTCCGGACGCCATTATCTCTTCTGCGTCCTTGGTGTCAGACATCACTGGCGCAGCTCCGTCCTTTGTCCTATCGCCAATACTGGATACGCTGGACAGCTTAGGGATAGCACTATCTATCAGTCCTTTTAAGGGCTCGTACCGGAAGGGTCAGAGCCATAGGTGACAGGTCCTGAAAACAGCGACAGCGTCTGTGTAGCAAAGGTCAGGGATTTCGTCGCTGCATTTCCCCATTAGGAGGGAATAGAAAGGCAGGCTTCCTTTCCTCTACCCAGAGCCCCACAATCCTGGCACTGTACCCTCGTGTCCTCTGCACACTCCAACTCATTATAACTAAGCCATTATACTAGCAAACACTCAGTGTACCTAGTGGCATCCTAAACGTGGCTATTGGACTTTTGTCTAGTCACACTAGAGCAAAGACATTTGCAGCACCTCTACCTGCATTGCACACTCCAACTCATAACTAAGCCATTATACTAGCAAACACTCAGTGTACCTAGTGGCATCCTAAACGTGGCTATTGGACTTTGCTATAGTCCCACTAGTGCAAAGACATTTGCAGCACCTCTACCTGCATTGCACACTCCAACTCATTATAACTAAGCCATTATACTAGCAAGCACTCAGTGTACCTAGTGGCATCCTAAACGTGGCTATTGGACTTTGCTATAGTCCCACTAGTGCAAAGACATTTGCAGCACGTCTGCCTGCATTGCACACTCAAACTCATTATAACTAAGCCATTGTACTAGCAATTTTTGCTGCCAGTTTAAGGGCCGTAGTTGCATTGTCAGGGATATTTATTCTTTATTATTCTGCTGTTAATAAAGCTAGACCACCACTGCAATCTACACCACCTCTCAATTTTTACTACCACATTTTCAGTGCACAATCTTGTCGCAATCAACATGAGTGGCAAAATGACAGATGCTGGTGGAAAGGGGAAGAGGCGTGATGGAAAAGGAAAAAAAGGTTTTGTCCGTGGGGAAGGTGGCAAAGCTCCATTATCATCTGCTGAAGATAGACCATCTACCAGCAAAAGTAAGATGTCTACTACTTACCGTGGACAATCCGATGTGCTCCCTTTTTTACGGACACGAACAACAGGAACAAAGGTAGATGATGGCCAAAAAAGGATAATGCTTGAATGGATCTCAAGTGGTCCAACAAGTGCCCTCTCAACCACTTCAAGTACCGCATCCAAAAAACACCAGTCCTCTGAGTTGTCATCCCAATCAAACTTGCTTTCTCCCAGCTCTGAAGTCTCCATCAGCCCTGCACAGTATGGTGGAACTGAGATGGCTGAGTCTGCAGAGCTGTTCAGTCACACTATAGCCTGGGAATCAGAGGTCTGCTCCCAAGCTACAGTGAGTACAGAACAGGAAATGGTCTGCAGTGATGCCCAGAACCTTTGTGACTCTGATTCAGGCCGTGAGGACCAAGTTTCTGAGCATAATATTGACACTTTGTCACAAACTGTAACACCTGTGGTTATAGACAATGAGGAACATACTGATGAAGATGAGATGCAGATACCCGATTGGGATGACAACTTAAATATTCGGTCAGGGCAAGAAGAGGCTCGGTCTGAGGGGGAGGGGAGTGCAAACACAACAATTGATGATGAAGTTCTAGATCCCACCTACTGTCAACCCCCAGTCAGGCACTCGAGGAGGTCAGCAGAGGCGGTGGAGGAGGATGCAACCGACGACGAAGTTACCTTGCGCCTTCCTGGACAGAGTCGGAGCACTGGTAGCACGTCTACAACTGCATCCTCAGCCACCACTCTGCCTCTGAGCACTAGTCGGGGGGGCTCAGCAGGTCGCATGCCCTCTAAGCCTTGCCTAGCCTGGTCCTTTTTTGACATAGAAAAAGATCGCCCAAATTATGCGATGTGTAAAATTTGTCGTGATTCTGTTAGTAGAGGTCAAAACCTCAGCAGTTTGACAACTTCTTCCATGAATCGTCACATGAATAAATATCATAGGTCCCGGTGGGAAGCTCACTGTGCTGCAATGCGGCCTAGCGGAGCGAACCATCCATGGCCTGCCCCTTCCAGTGCATCCGCGCGCTCTTCATCTTCTAGGACTGTGGGGACAGCTGTCACACCTGTTTTTCCACGCACAACTTCCAACACTGTAACCGCAACAGGCAGTTTGCTTGGTAGGTCGTCAGTTGGTTTGGAAGGGAAACAAGTGAGTGTGTACAGCTCTCTCAGACATCGATAGCACCAACGTTGGATGAAGGCAACATCATGTCTCCGCCTGTACTTTCCTCACAAACCTGACTTTTTCCAGGGACACCCTACTCAACACCGTCTACACACAGCAGCCAGATCTCTGTCCCTCAGATGTGGTCAAATAAAAGGCCACTTCCTGCGACCCATGACAAAGCTAAGAGGTTGACTCTATCCCTCTGTAAGCTGTTGGCTACCGAAATGCTGCCTTTCCGCCTAGTGGACACACAGGATTTTAGAGACCTTATGTCTGTCGCTGTGCCCCAGTGCCAGATGCCTAGTGGCCACTACTTCTCTAAGAAAGGTGTGCCCGCGCTACACCAGCATGTCGCACACAACATCACCGCTTCCTTGAGAAACTCTGTGTGTGAACGGGTGCATTTCACCACCGACACTTGGACCAGTAAGCATGGACAGGGACGTTACATGTCGCTGACTGGGCACTGGGTAACTATGGTGATAGATGGTGAAGGGTCTGCTGCACAAGTCTTGCCGTCCCCACGACTTGTGTGTCAATCCTCTGTCTGTCCAAGTTCCGCCACTGCTTCTGCATCCTCCACCTCATCTGGGTCCTCCACCTCCGCCCCAAGCCTGCCTGGTCAGGCCACCAGCGTTCTCACTGCGCAGAAGGAATCACGCACCCCTCATTACTATGCTGGCAGCAGAGCGCAACGGCATCAGGCGGTCTTTAGCTTGACATGTCTTGGGAATAAGAGTCACACAGCTGAGGAGTTGTGGTCAGCTCTGCGGTCCGAGTTTAATAAATGGTTGTCTCCACTCAACCTGCAGCCTGGTAAGGCCGTGTGCGACAATGCTGCAAACCTGGGTGCGGCCCTTCGCCTGGGCAAGGTGACACACGTACCTTGTATGGCTCACGTGTTGAACCTTGTTGTCCAGCAATTTTTAACACACTATCCCGGCCTAGATGGCCTTCTGAACAGGGCACGAAAACTGTCTGCTCACTTCCGCCGTTCAAGCGCCGCAGCTGAGCGACTTGCATCGCTCCAGAAGTCTTTCGGCCTGCCGGTTCATTGCCTGAAATGCGATGTGGCGACACGCTGGAATTCAACTCTCCACATGTTACAGCGACTGTGGCAGCACCGCCGAGCCCTGGTGCAATACGTCATGACGTATAGCCTGGGCCAACGAGATGCAGAGGTGGGTCAGATCACCCTGATGGAGTGTTCTCAGATCAAGGACCTATGCACCCTTCTGCAGAGTTTCGACATGGCGACGAATATGTTTAGCGCTGACCATGCCATTATCAGCATGACGATTCCAGTCATTTACATGCTGGAGCACACGCTAAACACTATTCGGAGTCAGGGGGTGGGACAACAGGAAGGGGAGGAACTACAGGAGGATTCATATGCGCAAGGGACAACAACATCACCAAGGTCCAGACGTTCATCATCACCAACGCAGCAGGCATGGGACCATGGGGGACAGGGATCAACAAGGGCGCATAGTAGCAGGCGAAATGTTGAGGAAGGTGCAGGAGAACATGAAGAAATGGAGGACGAACTGTCCATGGACATGGAAGACTCAGCGGATGAGGGAGACCTTGGTCAAATTTCAGTTGAAAGAGGTTGGGGGGAGATGTCAGAGGAAGAAAGAACGGTTAGCACCTCTATGCCACAAACACAGCATGAACTTGGTCCGCATGGCTGCGCAAGACACATGAGCGCCTTCTTGCTGCACTACCTCCAACATGACACTCGTATTGTCAAAATTAGAAGTGATGATGACTACTGGATTGCCACACTATTAGATCCCCGGTACAAGTCCAAATTTTGTGACATAATTCCAGCCATAGAAAGGGACGCACGTATGCAGGAGTATCAGCAGAAGCTGTTACTCGATCTTAGCTCGGCTTTTCCACCAAACAACCGTGCAGGTGCAGGGAATGAATCTACCAGTTGTAACTTGACAAACATGGGACGGTCTCGTCATCTTCAACAGTCTACCCGTACCAGTAGCACCGTATCTGGTGCTGGTAACAGCAATTTTATGGAATCTTTTCATAATTTTTTTTAGACCCTCTTTTGCAAAGCCACCAGAGACAACAAGTCTGACACATAGTCAACGGCTGGAGAGGATGATACAGGAGTATCTCCAAATGAACATCGATGCAATGACTTTGCAAATGGAGCCTTGCTCATTTTGGGCTTCAAATCTTGAAAAATGGCCAGAGCTCTCCACTTACGCCTTGGAGATTTTGTCGTGTCCAGCTGCCAGCGTTGTCTCTGAACGTGTCTTCAGTGCTGCTGGGTGTGTGCTGACAGATAAGCGCACGCGTCTGTCCAGTGACAATGTGGACAGACTGACGTTCATCAAAATGAACAAGTCATGGATCCAGAAGGAATTTACTACCCCTGTGTCATCCTGGGGAGAGTAAATGCTTGTGGATTTGGAATGTGCTTGATGCAAATCAAAACATCCTGTTTGCAACTAGGGCACAACTGCTGCCACTGAAGGGGTGGGTGTCTGTGTGGCCCAATTTTTGGAAAAAAGGGAGACTCCGCTTGGAGTAACCCTTGCTTGCTGTGTTTTTTAAAAATGATCCAAGATGAACAGAGCTGGGGTCAGGAAAGACTTTGCTACCTACCCCGGTGTCATCCTGGGGACGGATAAGAATGGCGTATTTTTGAATGTGCTTGATGCAAATCTAGCTGTGAAGTGTACAACTAGGGCACAAGTGCTGCCACTGAATGGGTGGGTGTGTGTGGGGCACAATTTTTGGAAAAAAGGGAGACTCCGCTTGGAGTAACCCTTGCTTGCTGTGTTTTTTAAAAATGATCCAAGATGAACATGACCATTGAGGAAGGATTCTCCAGTCGTGCTGTATGTGTGTTACCCACCAATACCATCTGTAAATAATACACGAACTGCATGTGACTTGGTTTAAAATTGGCCACAGCAGCCTTTATTACCTATTATTTACATACTAACACAAGGGGGCGCCGTCCAACGGGCGACCCCAACAAATAACAATAGGTAACACAGTAACCAATACAGTAAATATACAACCCTGGGTAGGCCCGGTCCAGGAACCACTTCTCACTCCAGTATCCCTGGCCGCAACACACCGACCCAGAGATGAGGTATTAATCACCTACGGATTAACCCCCCAACTTTGCAGAACCCCGTGCCTGCAACATCCCGGAACCTGGAGCCACCATACCAAGATGGTGTCTCTCTGTCCAGTTACCATTGCCTTCAACCGCCTCTGGACCAGACCTACCCCCCGCTGCTGTGACAAAGAAACAACCCAGACAAAATTCCCCTCGGTATTAAACACAAGGGAGGGTGGGCGGGGATCGTTCCATATCCGGAAGTCAAGAGAGAGGGGGGTAAGTCAAGGTCCTTTACTTACACCCCTCAACTGTCCCACCTCTTCCTCCAGGGAACTCCTCCTACCCACCAATCCCTCTATTCTGCCTTATAAACAAACCATTCCTGTTTCCATTAACCCCATCACTCCTTCCCTTCCCTCTAGTCATGTCGCCCCTCCACCCTATGGGTTCCATGGCTTTCTGAGCTGGGGTCAGGAAAGACTTTGCTACCTACCCCGGTGTCATCCTGGGGACGGATAAGAATGGCGTATTTTTGAATGTGCTTGATGCAAATCTAGCTGTGAAGTGTACAACTAGGGCACAAGTGCTGCCACTGAATGGGTGGGTGTGTGTGGGGCACAATTTTTGGAAAAAAGGGAGACTCCGCTTGGAGTAACCCTTGCTTGCTGTGTTTTTTAAAAATGATCCAAGATGAACAGAGCTGGGGTCAGGAAAGACTTTGCTACCTACCCCGGTGTCATCCTGGGGACGGATAAGAATGGCGTATTTTTGAATGTGCTTGATGCAAATCTAGCTGTGAAGTGCACAACTGGGGCACAAGTGCTGCCACTGAATGGGTGGGTGTGTGTGGGGCCCAATTTTTGGAAAAAAAGGGAGACTACGCTTGAAGTCACCTTGCGGTGTTTTACATGATTTTAGAAGGGCGTGCCATGCCTATATCTGTGTGTCCTCCTCTTTTTCCTTGTCCAGCTCTTTTGTTTTCGCATGAGTATATGTCCTTGTCACTTTCCCATGTGTTTGTGTTGTGTTGTGAGTTGTTTGTCACCTTTTGGACACCTTTGAGGGTGTTTTCTAGGTGTTTTTATGTGTTTGTGATTGCCTGCCATTGTTTCCTATGCAGTTCGAGTTCGGTTCGTCAAACGTTCGACGAGCCGAACTCGAACGGGACCTCCGTTCGGCGAACCGACCTCGAGCCGAACCGGGACCGGTTCGCTCATCTCTAGTCACAAGAAAACACATCTAAATAGCGAGCTCTGTTGTTAAGTATTCATTCAGCTGGGTAACTGGACTTAAAGGGGTATTCCATCTCCAAGATCCTATCCCCAAAATATAGTAGGTGGAATAGCAATAATATCAGCAAATACCAATATTTGGAAATGTAGAATAGTTCTCCTGATTAGGCATGCCCTTACCTCATGAGCAGGGCATTGCAGCTTTGGTAGCAACCATTACGACATGGACTCTGCTGCTGTGGACCCGGGGAGACTGAGTGCAGATTCATTGCACCCACACTCCTCACATGAAGGGTCCGCACTCCTAGAAAATGGGGGATACGTTCCCTGAGTGTCTCCCCCCCATATTCTAGACGGTCCAGAGTCGTCGTGGGACCCCTTTATTTTTTTTCTTACAATAAATTGGTGAAAGAGGAAATGTTTTGGGGACTGTTTTTTCAAATAAATTTCTTTTGTCGATTTTTTTCTTTTTTTTTTTTTTTTGTTAGTACTGACAGTTTATGATGTTGGGTATCTAATAGACGCCATGACATCACAAACTGCTGGGCTTGATCTCAGGTGACTTTACAGCTAGTATCAACCCGATTTATTACCCCGCTTGCCACTGCACCAGGGCACGGGATGAGCTGGGGTGAAGCGCCAGGATTGGCGCATCTAGTGGATGCGCCACGTCTGGGGTGCCTGCGGCCTGCAATTTTTAGGCTGTGAAGGCCCAATAACTATGGACCTTCCCACCCTGAGAATACCAGACCACAGCTGTCCGCTTTACCTTGGCTGGTGATCCAATTTGGGGGGGACCGTACTTTTTTTGTGTAATTATTAATATTTATAAAATAATTATAAAAAAAGAGCCTGGGGGGACCTCCACATTGGATCCCCAACCACGGTAAAGCTGCCAACTGTGGTTTTCAGGCTACAGCCGTCTGCTTTACCCTAGCTGGCTATCAAAAATGGGGGGACCCAACGTCATTTTTTTTTTAACTATTTTTTAAATAGAAAAAATTAATGGGCTTCCCTGTATTTTGATTGCCAACCAAGGTAACGGCAGGCAGATGGGGGTGGCAACCCATAGCTGTCTGCTTTATCTGCGCTGAGAATCAAAAATACCGCGGAGCGCTACATCAGTTTTTTTTAAAGATTTATTTTTACAGCACTGTGATGTCCAGCAATCAAAATAAAGGGAAGCCCATTTTGTTTTTAGTTATTTAAATAAATAATTAAAAAAAATATATATGGGCTCGCGCTGCATTTTTTGTATTGCTAGCTAAGGGTAATCCAAGCAGCCACTGGCTGCTAACCCCCACTGCTTGGTGTTACCTTCACTGGCAATGGAAAATCCAGGGAAGCATTTTTTATTTTTTTGCCAAAAAACTACAAAAAAAGGACGTGAGCTTCGCCATATTTTTGTATGCTAGCCAGGTATAGCAGGCAGGTGCTGGAAGAGTTGGATACAGCGCCAGAAGATGGCGCTTCTATGAAAGCGCCATTTTCTGAGGCGGCTGCAGACTGCAATTCGCAGCAGTGGGGCCCAGAAAGCTCAGGCCAACATGTGCTGCGGATTCTAAACCCCAGCTGCCTAGTTGTACCTGGCTGGACACAAAAATGGGGCGAAGCCTACGTCATTTGTTTTCTAATTATTTCATGAAATTCATGAAATAATAAAAAAAGGCTTCCCTTTATTTTTGGTTCCCAGCCAGGTACAAATAGGCAACTGGGAGTTGGGGGCAGCTGTACCTGCCTGCTGTACCTGGCTAGCATACAAAAATATGGCGAAGCCCACATAATTTTTTCAGGGGGCAAAAAACTTCTGCATACAGTCCTGGATGGAGTATGGTGAGCCTTGTAGTTCTGCAGCTGCTGTCTGTCTGTATGGAGAAGAGCAGACAGCAGCTGCAGAACTACAAGGCTCAGCATACTCCATCCAGGACTGTATGCAGAAGTTTTTTGCCCACCAAAAAAATGACGTGGGCTTCGCCATATTTTTGTATGCTAGCCAGGTACAGCAGGCAGCCACGGGCTGCCTCCAACCCCCAGTTGCCTATTTGTACCCGGCTGGGAACCAAAAATATAGGGAAGCCCCTTTTTTTTAATTATTTCACTTATTTCATGAAATAATTAAAAAACAAATGACGTGGGCTTCGCCCCATTTTTGTGTCCAACCAGGTACAACTAGGCAGCTGGGGATTGGAATCCCCAGCACAGGTTGGCCCAAGCTTTCTGGGCCCCTCTGCTGCGAATTGCAGTCCGCAGCCGCCCCAGAAAATGGCGCTTTCATAGAAGCGCCATCATCTGGCACTGTATCCAACTCTTCCAACAGCCCTGGAGCCGGGTGGCTTGTTGGGTAATCATGAGTTAATACTGGCGTTGTTTTACTAGCCAGTATTAAGCCAGAGATTCTTAATGTCAGGCACGTTTGACCCGGCCATTAAGAGTCTCCAATAAAGGGTTAAAAAAAAACACCACACACAGAAAAAAGACTTTAATAGAAATAAATACACAGACACATTAGAGACTCCATCTTTATTACCCCCTGTCAGCCCTCCACGATCCATGGTCTTCTGTCTTTCTCGTTCAACAAATGCAGCTCTGCTACATCACTGCTGCATGGGGGAAGACGCTGCTTCCCGTGCAGCCTTCACTCCGTGAAGGCTGCACGGGAAGCAGCGTGCAGCCTTCACTCCGTGATAGATCAGTGCCGCTAGCGGTAACAGCGGTAACGCTGACAGATGCGTTACCATAGCAACAGGGCTCCGATCATGTGATTCCCGGAGCCGCGGTTAGCGGTGACGTCACCACTAACTGCGTTGCTATGGCAACTGTTATCTCCGTTAATGACCGGCTGTGTCAGCCGGTCCCTAACGGAACGGGGAGTCGACCGTGTGCTAGAGCATGTCGCCGGTACACGGCGATACACAAATGTGCACCGTGTACCGGAGAGTGCAATGACAGGTCCTACATGACGCGTCATAGTCATGTGACCAGTCTGTAGCCAATGAGATAATAGCCACGTGACTGGTCACATGGCTATTTTGACGTCACGATAGGTCCTGCATCACTGCTGGCAGTGCTGGTTACCGGGACGATTCAGCTATCATCGGATGGAATAGCGGCAGGAGACAGAGTGCAGGAGGGATCGCGGGGACCGGTAAGTGTTATGGCAATGTTTATTAACTGTATGTGTACATTTATAATGCGTTTTTATGTGTTTGTGATTGCCTCCCATTATATCCTATTGGTTCGAGTTCGGTTCGTCGAACGAGACCTCCGTTCGACAAACCGAACTCGAGCCAAACCACGGCTGGTTCGCTCATCTCTACTTACAAGTATGGAAAACAACTCGATTTTTTGGACATCGAGATTTCAGCTTTAGATAGTGGTGATATTGTGACGGATATGTTCCGAAAATCAACCGCAATGAACTCCTTGCTTCATGCAACTTCGTCTCATCCTCCAGCTACTGTCAATAGGATTCCCGTTGGTCAATTCCTCAGAGCTAGGAGGATATGTACACAAGATGATGATTTTCATAGGAAAGCTAAAGACATTGCTCGTAAATTTGAGGATCGGGGATACAGCCGGCGATGTATCAAGCGAGGCTATAAACGAGCCCAACAATCCAACAGAGATGATCTCCTCTTTGGCAAGAAAAATGTTAGTGAAAAGGATTCCTCTAAGATTACACGATTGGTTGTCACTTACAGTTCCCAGTGGAGTGATTTCAAGACAGTAATTGAAAAACATTGGGATGTCTTATTAACAGATCCTATCTTGAGGAATTATATACCTACTAGAAGGTGGCCCGATTCTACGCATCGGGTATTCTATAGATATAGATAGATATATATATATATATATATATATATATAGATGTTGTTGTGTGTAGTTACCAAGTGTTTGTGTAGGGTGCTGTACATGTTCTGGGTGTTGTCTGGGTGTGGCGGGGGGTGAGAGCGGTGTTGTATGTGTGTTGCGTGTGTTGCGTTGTTTGTGGAGCGCTGTGTGTCTGTCGCGTTGTGTGTGTGTGTGTGTTGCGCGGATTGTGTGGGTGTGGTGTGTTTTGGGGGGAGGTATGTTTTGTGCAATGTGTGTGTTGTGCGGTATGTGCGTATATTTATGTATGCCGCGGTGTTTGTGTGTTTGGTGTTGTGTGTGGGCAGCGTTGTCTGTGTGTGTGGGTGTCTGTGTATGGCGGTGTTTGTGGTTCCCTGTGTGTGTGTGTGTGTGTGTGTGTGTTGGGGGGAGGTGCGCACCTCCCCATCGTGCTACATCCCCCATGCTGAGCACTCCCCATCGTGCTACATCCCCCATGCTGCGCACTCCCCATTGTGCTACATCCCCCATGCTGCGCACTCCCCATCGTGCTACATCCCCCATGCTGCGCACCCCCCATCGTGCTACATCCCCCATCGTGCTACATCCCCCATCATGCTACATCCCCCATGCTGCGCACTCCCCATCGTGCTACATCCCCCATGCTGCGCACCCGCCATCGTGCTCCATCCGCCATGCTGCGCACTCCCCATCGTGCTCCATCCGCCATGCTGCGCACTCCCCATCGTGCTACATCCCCCATGCTGCGCACTCCCCATCGTGCTACATCCCCATCGTGCTACATCCCCCATGCTGCGCACTCCCCATCGTGCTACATCCCCCATGCTGCGCACTCCCCATCGTGCTACATCCCCCATGCTGCGCACTCCCCATCGTGCTACATCCCCCATGCTGTGCACTCCCCATCGTGCTACATCCCCCATGCTGCGCACTCCCCATCGTGCTACATCCCCCATGCTGCGCACTCCCCATCGTGCTACATCCCCCATGCTGCGCACTCCCCATCGTGCTACATCCCCCATGCTGCGCACTCCCCATCGTGCTACATCCTCCATTCTGCGCACCCCCCATCGTGCTACATCCCCCATGCTATAATAGTTCTCCTATTATACTCAGAGAGGAGTATAATAGGAGGACTGTAATAGGAGGAGTAGTCCTGGGGGGAGAGGAGTATAATGCCGGCTCCCTGCACATGTGTACCGGGAGCCGGTGTACGCTGGTAACTATGATACACATCGGGTAACCAAGAGACCTTAGTTACCCGATGTGTATAATGGTTACCAGCGTTCACCGCCTCCGTCAAGATCCCAGCATCGCAAGGTTATGTCTGGCGCTGCTGGGATCGTGACGGAGCCGGTGTAGAAGCAAGCGATATCCCAGGATGTTGTGAGTGTGTGGATGTGATGTGTGAGGTGTGTGTGAGAGTGAGTGTGATCTGATGTGTGTGTGTGTGTACTCACCTGGGAGTCGGAGCTCCGTGTCAGTTGGGCAAGAGCGAGCGTGCATTGCGTGAGGGGGGCGGGGCCTGCAGAGAGCCGGGGCGAGAGGCCAATCCGTGGGGGGGGGCGGGGCCATGGCGAGCCCAGCGGCCAATCAGCTTTGTGTCACCGTAACACAATTTTGGAGCATGACAGACAGACAGACAGAATAAGGCAATTATATATATAGATGAAGCCATCAATTGTGGCCAGACGCTCAAAAAATCTGCGAGATTTGCTCGTACATAGCCATTATGAGAAAAAACAAGGCCATAAAAAACCTAACAATACACTATGGGGATTTTTCCCATGTGGCCTTTGCAAGGCGTGTGGCAACTGTACTAAGGCTAGAGATGAGCGAACTGGCCGTGGTTCAGCTCGAGTTCGGTTCGCCGAACGGAGGTCTCGTTCGAGTTCGGTTCGTCGAACGTTCGACGAACCAAACTCGAACCTATAGGATATAATGGGAGGCAATCACAAACACATAAAAATGCATGATAAATGTACACAAACAGTTAATAAACATTGCCATAACACTTACCGGTCCCCGCGATCCCTCCTGCACTCTGTCTCCTGCCGCTATTCCATCCGATGATCGCTGAATCCTCCCGGTGACCGGCACTGCCAACAGAGATGCAGGACCTATCGTGACGTCAAAATAGCCATGTGACCAGGCTATTATCTCATTGGCTACAGACTGGTCACATGACTATGACGCGTCATGTAGGACCTGCGAGTGCATCTCTCCGGTACACGGTGCACATTTCTGTATCGCCGTGTACCGGCGACATGCTCAAGCACACGGTCGACTCCCCGTTCCGATAGGGACCGGCTGACACAGCCGGTCATTAACGGAGATCACCGTTGCCATAGAAACGCAGTTAGCGGTGACGTCACCGCTAACCGCGGCTCCGGGAGCACCGTTGCTATGGTAATGCGTCGGTCAGCGTTACCGTTGTTACCGCTAACAGCCAGCAGCACTGATCACTCACGGAGTGAAGGCTGCACGCTGCTTTCCGTGCACCCTTCACAGAGTGATTTCTGCACGGGAAGCAGCGTCTTCCCTCATGCAGCAGTGATGTAGCAAAGCTGCATTTGTTGAACGAGAAAGACAGAAGACCATGGATCGTGGAGGGCTGACAGGGGGTAAAAAAGATGGAGTCTCTAATGTGTCTGTGTATTTATTTCTATTAAAGTCTTTTTTCTCTGTGTGGTGTTTTTTTTTAACCCTTTATTGGAGGGTTAAGAATCTCTGGCTTAATACTAGCTAGTAAAACAAAGCTAGTATTAACTCATGATTACCCAACAAGCCACCCGGCTTCAGGGCTGTTGGAAGAGTTGGATACAGCGCCAGATGATGGCGCTTCTATGAGAACGCCATTTTCTGAGGCGGCTGCGGACTGAAATTCGCAGCAGAGGAGCCCAGAAACCTCGGGCTAACCTGTGCTGCGGATTCCAATCCCCAGCTGCCTAGTTGTACCCGGCTGGACACAAAAATGGGGCGAAGCCCACGTCATTTGTTTTTTAATTATTTCATGAAATAAGTGAAATAATTAAAAAAAAAACGGGCTTCCCTATATTTTTGGTTCCCAGCCGGGTACAAATAGGCAACTGGGGGTTGGAGGCAGCCCGTGGCAGCCTGCTGTACCTGGCTAGCATACAAAAATATGGCGAAGCCCACGTCATTTTTTTGGTGGGCAAAAAACTTCTGCATACAGTCCTGGATGGAGTATGCTGAGCCTTGCAGTTCTGCAGCTGCTGTCTGCTCTTCTCCATACAGACAGACAGCAGCTGCAGAACTACAAGGCTCACCATACTCCATCCAGGACTGTATGCAGAAGTTTTTTGCCCCCTGAAAAAATTATGTGGGCTTCGCCATATTTTTGTATGCTAGCCAGGTACAGCAGGCAGGTACAGCTGCCCCCAACCCCCAGTTGCCTATTTGTACCCGGCTGGGAACCAAACATAAAGGGAAGCCTTTTTTTATTATTTCATGAATTTCATGAAATAATTAGAAAACAAATGACGTAGGCTTCGCCCCATTTTTGTGTCCAGCCAGGTACAACTAGGCAGCGGGGGATTGGAATCCGCAGCTAAGGCTAGAGACCCAAGGGCCAGCGCCTGTGGGCAAACGGGCTCCTCCGGTACCCATACACCGGGGAGAGAGACACTGCAGCCGGCTGCGGGACCCGTCCATCCAGCCGTTTGGTTTACCAAGGACTTTGTACCTTTCTTGCTGAGTGAGTACACCCGTGACATCCGGCACCGTGCCTCGCTGTCCCTGCGACCCTGCACCTCACCGACCCTGCCTCCCCGTCACAACATCATCGGGCCCCGGGACCACCGACCCCTACCCACGGAGTGGAAAAACAACATCCCAGCTGCTCCCTACCATCGCTCCCTGGATCCCCATCACCAGAAGCGGTGGTGCCTATCTTCACCATGACCCGTGGGTGGCGAGACGGATAAATCCCCCAAACCAACCACCCCTTTCACTCACAGGCGAGGAGCGCCGCTCGAGTCCCCGGATCCGGCCCACCGCTCGAGCCACCGAGCAGCCATCGCAGCAGCGCCAGACCCGAACATTAGTGAGTGCGTGGCGGCGGCGTCCTCCCCGCCCGTGACACCCATATAGCTGCCATCTTATGCAGCCCCTCTCCCCATATAGCTGCCATCTTTATGCGACTCATCTCCCCATATAGCTGCCATCTTTATGTGGCTTCTCTCCTCATATGTCTGCCATCTTTTGTGGTTCCTCTCCCCATATAGCTGCCCTCTTTATGCGGCTCCTCTCCCCATATAGCTGCCTTCTTTTGTGGCCCCTCTCCCCATATAGCTGCCATCTTTTGTGGCCTCCTTTTCCCATATAGCTGCCCTCTTATGCAGCCCCTCTCCCCATACAGCTGCCATCTTATGTGGCCTCCTTTCCCCATATAGCTGCCATCTTTATGCAGCTCATCTCCCCATATAGCTGCCCTCTTTTGCGGCACCTCTCCCCATGTGGCGCCCTGGCCTAGCCAGGTCGTCACAGATAACACACACACACCCCCACCCCCATTAGACAGGGACACCAGCCAAACACAAAACCCTTGTTGCCTCCCTCCAGTGTCTGATGTCCACACCAGGTGGGGCGGGGATAAGTGGTTGGCTCCACCCACCGAGGAGTTCACAGGCCTGGAGGCGGGAAAAGTGACAGAACAGTTGTGGAGAGTGAACAGTGAGGAGTAAACACTTGGGTGTCTGGATTTGTGGCCAAGGCACTGACAGCAAGGTTGGCAGATGGGTGGTGGCCGTCTGCAGGAGTGGTGGAGCGACGCGGAACCATAGGACCGGGGTCGGGCAACGGCCCGCCGCTACCGACCGGGGATCGAAATGGAACCAGCACACACAGTCAGGGCCATCAGGCCCCGACCAGGCTTGGAGCCGCCGACAATAGTCAGATCCGAATGTGACTGGAACCCCAGGGGTTTCACAACAGCAAAAGTCCCGATTGAAGGCAACTGCCCACATCGTGAGGGTATACAGCTACCGCCTAAGGCTAGAGACCCAAGGGCCAGTGCCTGCAGGCAAACGGGCTCCTCCGGTACCCATACACCGGGGAGAGAGACACTGCAGCCGGCTGCGGGACCCGTCCATCCAGCCGTTTGGTTTACCAAGGACTTTGTACCTTTCTTGCTGAGTGAGTACACCCGTGACATCCGGCACCGTGCCTCGCTGTCCCTGCAACCCTGCACCTCACCAACCCTGCCTCCCCGTCACAACATCATCGGGCCCCGGGACCACCGACCCCTACCCACGGAGTGGAAAAACAACATCCCAGCTGCTCCCTACCATCGCTCCCGGGATCCCCATCACCAGAAGCGGTGGTGCCTATCTTCACCATGACCCGTGGGTGGCGACACGGATAAATCCCCCAAACCAACTACCCCTTTCACTCACAGGCGAGGAGCGCCGCTCGAGTCCCCGGATCCGGCCCACCGCTCGAGCCATCGAGCAGCCATCGCAGCAGCGCCAGACCCGAACATTAGTGAGTGCGTGACGGCGGCGTCCTCCCCGCCCGCGACACCCATATAGCTGCCCTCTTATGCAGCCCCTCTCCCCATATAGCTGCCATCTTTATGCGGCTCGTCTCCCCATAGAGCTGCCCTCTTTTGCGGCCTCTCTCCCCATATAGCTGCCCTCTTATGCGGCCCCTCTCCCCATATAGCTGCCATCTTTATGCGGCTTCTCTCCCCATATAGCTGCCATCTTATACAGCCCCTCTCCCCATATAGCTGCCATCTTTGGCGGCCCCTTTCCTTATATAGCTGCCATCTTTTGTGGCCTCCTTTCCCCATATAGCTGCCCTGTTTTGCGGCCCCTCTCCCCATATAGCTGCCCTCTTATGCGGCCCCTCTCCCCATATAGCTGCCATCTTTATGTGGCTCCTCTCCCCATATAGCTGCCCTCTTATGCGGCCCCTCTCCCCATATAGCTGCCATCTTTTTGCGGCTCCTCTCCCCTCTCCCCATATAGCTGCCATCTTATGCAGCCCCTCTCCCTGCATCTTCGGCTCTATGAGCGCTTACCTATTCCAAACACCGGCGGCTGCTTCTCTGTCTTCCGTCCTCCTCCGCGGCTCTCTGCAGTGACGCTGACACTGACAAACGACAGTAGGAGGAGCTACCTCCTCACACTGACGTGACCTCTGTAGCGTCAGCACGTCACTGCATGCCGGGTCAGGGAGCCGACAGGCTTCACTGAACCCAGAAGTGCGGCGCGGAGGTACAGGATTCATTTGTGCTAGTGTCTTAAAAAGACACTAACACAAATGAATACAGGGAACCGGATCGCTGGAGCTGTTTCTTGCTGGTTTGGGGAACCGGCTGCTATTTTAACAACCGGTTCTCCGGAACCGGACAGAACCGGCTGAATCCCACCACTGCCTGGCACCTGTCAGACTGCTGCAGACCTGTCACCCAGGCTTCCTCTCTACTCCACTCTCTGAAATGAACACTCCTACTCCTCTCCTCCAACTCATCTGACTACTTTTCCTGCCACAGGCTATCCGAACTCCTCGGTGGGCGTGGCCAACCGCCTGACCACGCCCCCCTGGTGTGTCCATCAGCACTGAGGAAGGTGGCGTAGCGTTTTCAGGTTGGCTGCTGACACCTAGTTTAGGGTCAGGTGTTGTGCGGGGCGCTACCTGTGACTACCTGGCTGGTCCAGGGCGTCACACATACCTATAGGAAGAGAGACATGTGATTAGATGATACTAGAGAAGTGATTATAGATGACCAAGTGCATCATAATAATACGTTTGGTCTAATTCACTCCAGTATACTTGTATGATGCAGACTAAAGAACTATATGCATCACTTATCTTTAACTATCATCCAGTCCCCCATATCCATCATTACCAACATGTTCTGCCCCCTGATACAATGACATTTTTACCTCTCCTATCACTTGATTTCAATCTGTTGCATCATTATAAACTTTTCTCCCAATTTTAGACACAATTTTGAAGATGAGTTAATTTGCAAAAAATAGAATCTTGAAGATGTGCTCAAATTCAGCTAGAAAATCAATTTTCATTGAACTGATTCTATGAGAATTGAATTTCTTGACCAATCCTTTTTAATCTCTTTATTAATGACCTTATGGATGGGATTGATAGTAAAGTGTCAGTCTTTGCTGATGACACCAAACTATGTAGGATATTAAAAATGGACTTGATTGAACAATATTACAAAAAGATCTGGATAAGATGTCAGAATGGGCAGATACTTGGCAAATGAGATTTAATGTTGATAAATGTAAAGTAATGCACCTAGGACGGAGTAATCCTATAGCTGCGTATACATTAAATGGAAGTAAATTTGGGACTACAGAACAGGAGAAAGATTACTCTCAAGCCCATCCACAAGGTCATTAATAAAGAGATTAAAAAGAATCGGTCCTAGCACAGATCCCTGCGGCCCCCCACTGCCGACTATAGCCCATTTAGAGAATGTACCATTTATGACTACAATTCTTTAGAGATATTCCAGCAACATCGACCAGAGGATTTATAAAATCAAAGACTTTTATTCCAAAAAATTAAAAACAGGTATCATGTATAAAATACATATGGTACACCAATGTGGAAACCGCCTACATGTTTCGGACTGGAGAGTCCTTACTCATAGCTTAACATCTTACAAATAAATATGTACCTATACACTTGGTGGCTGAGGTGAAGTGGGAGGGAATTAAACTGGGCGGAGGTCCACAGTACATGGAAGAGGAGAGCACAACCAAAAAAAAAAAAACCAAAAAAAAAAACCACACAAACCTCCACTGTAATTATAATATCAATGCAAAATATCTAATCTACACATGGAGGAGATAACCGCACCATTTCAATCATAGATATATAAAAGATCAGACTCATGCCTGCAGGGTATCGTGTTTTTAGCCTGAATATCCACATAGCTTCTTTTCCCTGCAGTTCTTTTTTTCTATCACCTCCCCTCTTGGGGTTTGGGATAGTTTCTATTACATTAACCCTACAAGTGCTGACATCTCCTCCATGTGCAGAAATAAAATGCTGAGAGGCTCCTGAGGGACTCCTTGTACTTTTATTACATGCATCATAAAGGTGTTCAGAAATTCTTTTACGTAGAGGACGTGTAGTATTACCTACATACTGGGTGCAACATGTCTCACATGTGATTAAATAAATAGCATATGTAGAAGCACAATTGGCAAACATATTTATAGCATATTCTTTTTGTGTAACTGTGGATTTGAATGTATTTGTGTTGTGCATATATTTGCACAAACCACATAATTTCATACCACAACGATAACTGCCAGAAACAGACAACCAGCTTGAATTTTTTTCATGTGAAAAACGCAAAGTGTGATCACTTGGTGACAAAATGTTTGCAATTGTGGTTCCTTTTTTAGGAATAAAATTGCAGCCCTTATCCAATATAATTCTCAAGGTTGGATCTACCCGCAAAATGGATAAGTTTGATTTAATAATTTCAGTTATTTGCTTGAATTGATCACTATATTTTGTGATCAAACTTGGTTTTTCCTCATAATTACTAAATTTAGGTTTTATTTCCAAATAATCATCTCGGGTTTTTCTGTCAGCTGCAACTTTACCCCTATCAATCTGGTACCTGCGATAACCTCTAGATTTTAATCGTTCATTGATTGTTTGACATTCCTGTCTATATAAAGAATCAGTTGTACAGCACCTCTTAGCGCGCACAAATTCTCCTACTGGGAGATTATTTATAACATGCTTAGGATGATTACTGCTGGCATGTAATAAAGAGTTCCCTGTTTGCGGTTTTCTATATAAACGCACTTCAACCCTGGAATCAACTTTATTACCAATCAACAACATGTCTAGAAAAGCAATTTGTTCCCTATTTGTGTGATATGTAAATATTAAATTATGATTATTGGTATTAAGGAAATGTATGAATTTTTTGATGTTATTAGGGTCACCCTTCAATATTACTATCAGATCATCAATAAATCTCCCAAAAAATTCTATGTGATCCTTAAAAATATTTTCCTGACCATAAATTTTTTCTTCCTCCCACCAGGTAACAAAAATATTAGCGAGCGATGGGGAAAATTTCGCCCCCATCGCACATCCTTGTAATTGAAGGAACAAATTGCTTTTCTTTTGAAACATGAAGTAATTGTTTTTCAACAAAAATTCCGTTACAGACAAAATATACTGCTGAAATTCCACACTATATTTTGTATATTTATGCAATTGATCGTGCAGTGCACGGATAGCTAGATGGTGAGGTACTGATGAATATAGTGTGGCTATATCAGCAGTGACCCATGTATAGTCACTGTCCCATTTGATATTCTTCATTACACGCAATACATGTTTACTATCCTTGATATAACTGGGTGATCTCAATACCAGTGGTTGAAGTCGTTCATCCAGCCAATCCCCCAAATTCTCTAATAGTGACCCTATGTAGGATATTAAAAATAGACTTGATTGAACAATATTACAAAAAGATCTGGATAAGATGTCAGAATGGGCAGATACTCGGCAAATGAGATTTAATGTTGATAAATGTAAAGTAATGCACCTAGGACGGAGTAATCCTATAAGTGCGTATACATTAAATGGAAGTAAATTTGGGACTACAGAACAGGAGAAAGATTACTCTCAATCTCATCCACAAGGTCATTAATAAAGAGATTAAAAAGAATCGGTCCTAGCACAGATCCCTGTGGTCCCCACTGCTCCCAGTACAGATCCCTGCGGCCCCCACTGCTCCCAGTACAGATCCCTGCGGCCCCCACTGCTCCCAGTACAGATCCCTGCGGCCCCCACTGCTCCCAGTACAGATCCCTGCGGCCCCCACTGCTGACTATAGCCCATTTAGAGAATGTACCATTTATGACTACTCTTTGTTTCCTATCTTTTAGCCAATTCCTTACCCAGTTGCATATAGTTTCCCCTGTCCTTGCTTCTGGAGCTTCATTACAGGACTGTTATGTGGCACAGTATCAAATGCTTTTGCAAAGTCCAAATTGATTACATTGGCTGCACTAACAATATCCAGATCTGCACTTACCCCCTCATAGAAACTCAATATGTTGCTTCGACATTATTATTAAATTCTATTAAATTAATATTAATATTACATCGGCTGCACTGTAGTTTCCTCCTTTCAGACTTAAGCGGGCTTTACACGCTGCGAAGTTGCTAGCCGATGCTAGCGATGCCAAGCGTGATAACACCCGCCCCCGTCGCACATGCGATAAGTGGTGATTGCTGCCGTAGCTAACATTATCGCTACGGCAGCGTCACACGTACATACCTGCTCTGTGACGTCGCTGTGACCGGCGATCTGCCTCCTTTCTAAGGGGGCGGTTCGTTCAGCGTCACAGCGACGTCACAGCAGCGCCACTGATCCGCCGCCCAATAGAAGCGAAGGGGTGGAGATGAGCGGCTGGAACATGCCGCCCACCTCCTTCTTTCCTCCTTTTCCGGTGGACGCAGGTAAGGAGATGTTTGTCGGTCCTGCGGTGTCACACAGCGATATTATGCAAATGAGCAACGTGACAACGAGCATCGATTTTTGACATTTTTGTGCTCGTTGATCGTCGCTCATTTGCGTTACACGCTGCGATGTCGGTAACGGCGCCGGATGTGCGTCACTAACGACGTGACCCCGACGATATCTCATTGCCGATCTCACAACGTGTAAAGCCCGCTTTAGTTAAGTTTTATTGGAAGCCAATAAGTTTCATTATTAAAGGCAATAAGTGCAGAGACTCATGAGAAACTTTTAATAAAGGAAATGCTATATATATTCCTGAGCTAGTGCTGACAGATGTACTCAGATCCTCTTCTGTTTTATATGTTAATCATAAATATCTCCTAGTCCTGTACAAATAACTCTTTCTATCATTACAGGTGAGGATGGGGCCTGCAATCCTGACCGTTCTCTGTCTGTGGAGCTGTGTGATTATAGTTACTCCTCTAAACCAAGAAGAAGTGGGAAGAGCCACACACTACATTGAGACAAATATCTTCAAGTAAGAAGCTTTCATTTTTGTAATGGATTTGTATAGCCCTTCCATCATTTAAAGCGCACCAATCACCAGGATTTTTGTATATAACCTATAGCAAGTGCTATACTGGCACTATCAGTCTGATTCTATACATACCTCTAGTGTTCAGCTCGGATGTTTAGGTTTTTGAAATCCAAGAAAGTAAAGTTTATAAAATAATCAGCTTCTTGAGTGACAGCAGCTGAGGATCAGATAATATCTGGGGGTATTCATACTTATCCCCTCCCTCTGTTAGAATTAGCATACGTATTCTACAATCGATGTAACTTAACTTCCAGGACCTGTGGTGAGGTCATACCCATGTGACCAGAAGGGGTGGAGCCTCAGCCAATAGAAAAATGTTGCTTCCTGATATCAGTTTTGTTGGCTGAGGCCCTGCCCCTTCTGGTCACATGGGTATGACTTCACCACAGGTCCTGGAAGAGAAAAGTTACATCGATTGTATAATACGTATGCTAATTCTAACAGGGAGGGGATAAGTATGAACACCCCCCAGTTATTATCTGATCCTCAGCTGCTGTCACTCAAGTAGCTGCCAATTTTATAAACTTTACTTTCTTGGATTTGAAAACCTAAACATCCAAGCTGACCACTACAGGTATGTATAGAATCAGCCTGATAATGCCAGTATAGCACTGACTTTAGCTTATAGACAAAAATACTGTTGATTGGTGCTCTTTAAATTCTGTGGAAAAACTCTTTTTCAAATAGTTATAAAGCAGTACTCTAGTATTTATTGCTGCCTGATACAGTAAAGCACCGTTACTGTTTCCACAATATTTAGGGGTTCACAGAGTGACTTGTGCCATCCATCCACGTCAGCCACATTAATATGTTGCTAGTGGCTTTTGTAAATAGTTACAAAGCAGTACTCTAGTATTTACTGCTGCCTCCATTTCTGTTTCCACAATATTTAGAAGTTCACAGCCTCCTTTGTGGCATCCAGATCAGCCACATTAATACGTTGCTACTGGCTTTTACAAATGCAAAGCAGGACTCTACCATTTTTTGCTGCCTTTTACAAAGTACTCACTTGTACTTTTGTAGCACCCCTGAAACCCTCAGGGCACTACTAGGTACTGCATCCTGACAAAGATGCAGGGCCTACCCCCAGGGACATGGAAGACCAGTGCCAGTACCACCAAAATACATAACATCCCCAGTGCCTACTCCCAATTAGGGGTGACTGACTAGTCCGGGACCCAATGGATGGCCACCCAGAGGTGGAGCCAGTCCACTAGCCGACAACTCGGTTGGAGGGGACAGAGACAGAATAACAGAAGAATCCGGTAGTGACAGTTGAAGGGGATGGACATGTGTAGGAGAGTGGTTGCCAGGGAGGGTACAGCCAGGTACCCCTGGAACCAGAGCACCGACGGGGCACAGGACCCTAGGTCAGGCGACAGCTTCAGGCAACCTGACAAACACCTGCACAGTAAGGGGACCTTCACGGACCTCACTGACCCAAAGAATCCGGGGGCACCACCAGTAAAGTTTGAGCCAGGGACTTGAACAGAACATCAACCCTACAGGGTTCACACTGCCCGCCGTACGAACGAGAGACTGCCGACAGACAATGAGGGACCCACAAACACTCCAAGCTACGGGGTCCCACCAACCAGTGAGAGGTGTCGGGGAAAGAGACTACCTGGTCACCAAATGGTACTGGGACAAAAGGGACCAGAGACCTGCACCAGCCATCCTCAGTGCCACAGCTCAACATCAGTGTACAGAAGTATACTGCATCCCCCAACATGTGGTCTCCCTTATTTCTGCACCAGACCCCACTTTTCACTTCCTGGGACCTGGCCCTGCTTGCAGAAGGCCTACCATCCAGGCTGCCATCACCATCAGCCCCAACGGTAACCGACTGTGCAGCGGCGGTTCCATCACCATAACTGCAACCCGCAAGTGGTGTCGCGATATGAACAGTTTAATCTCCCCTGTATATACAGTTAGGTCCAGAAATATTTGGACAGTGACACAATTTTCGCGAGTTGGGCTCTGCATGCCACCACATTGGATTTGAAATGAAACCTCTACAACAGAATTCAAGTGCAGATTGTAACGTTTAATTTGAAGGTTTGAACAAAAATATCTGATAGAAATTGTAGGAATTGTCACATTTCTTTACAAACACTCCACATTTTAGGAGGTCAAAAGTAATTGGACAAATAAACCAAACCCAAACAAAATATTTTTATTTTCACTGCCTTAAGTCTGGAACCCATGGACATCACCAAACGCTGGGTTTCCTCCTTCTTAATGCTTTGCCAGGCCTTTACAGCCGCAGCCTTCAGGTCTTGCTTGTTTGTGGGTCTTTCCGTCTTAAGTCTGGATTTGAGCAAGTGAAATGCATGCTCAATTGGGTTAAGATCTGGTGATTGACTTGGCCATTGCAGAATGTTCCACTTGTTTGCACTCATGAACTCCTGGGTAGCTTTGGCTGTATGCTTGGGGTCATTGTCCATCTGTACTATGAAGCGCCGTCCGATCAACTTTGCGGCATTTGGCTGAATCTGGGCTGAAAGTATATCCCGGTACACTTCAGAATTCATCCGGCTACTCTTGTCTGCTGTTATGTCATCAATAAACACAAGTGACCCAGTGCCATTGAAAGCCATGCATGCCCATGCCATCATGTTGCCTCCACCATGTTTTACAGAGGATGTGGTGTGCCTTGGATCATGTGCCGTTCCCTTTCTTCTCCAAACTTTTTTCTTCCCATCATTCTGGTACAGGTTGATCTTTGTCTCATCTGTCCATAGAATACTTTTCCAGAACTGAGCTGGCTTCATGAGGTGTTTTTCAGCAAATTTAACTCTGGCCTGTCTATTTTTGGAATTGATGAATGGTTTGCATCTAGATGTGAACCCTTTGTATTTACTTTCATGGAGTCTTCTCTTTACTGGTGACTTAGAGACAGATACACCTACTTCACTGAGAGTGTAATGGACTTCAGTTGATGTTGTGAACAGGTTCTTCTTCACCAAAGAAAGTATGCGGCGATCATCCACCACTGTTGTCATCCGTGGACGCCCAGGCCTTTTTGAGTTCCCAAGCTCACCAGTCAATTCCTTTTTTCTCAGAATGTACCCGACTGTTGATTTTGCTACTCCAAGCATGTCTGCTATCTCTCTGATGGACTTTTTCTTTTTTTTCAGCCTCAGGATGTTCTGCTTCACCTCAATTGAGAGTTCCTTAGACCGCATGTTGTCTGGTCACAGCAACAGCTTCCAAATGCAAAACCACACACCTGTAATCAACCCCAGACCTTTTAACTACTTAATTGATTACAGGTTAACGAGGGAGACGCCTTCAGAGTTAATTGCAGCCCTTAGCGTCCCTTGTCCAATTACTTTTGGTCCCTTGAAAAAGAGGAGGCTATGCATTACAGAGCTATGATTCCTAAACCCTTTCTCCGATTTGGATGTGAAAACTCTCATATTGCAGCTGGGAGTGTGCACTTTCAGCCCATATTATATATATATAGAGAAACCAAGGAAAAAATTGTGAAAACATACCCTGCTGTAACTAAATAAAAGCATAGTGCATATAAACATAGGGTACTTAGTAAACACTGTTTTTGATCAAAAAAAGCATAAAGCTATCCCACCAAACGTCAAGGTGTACCCAGTTGGGATAGTACCTACACTCTCTAATATTAAAACCTTACCATGGGTCTAAAATAGGCCTCAATGTGGCTAAGGGCTGAGAGCGACCGGGTCCCAACAGGACACACACAGTCAGGGGGATTCACAGAATGAAATGTCCAGCTCGCTGAGAAGGGGGCCACTCCCTGTTTGTACTGAATACAAAAAAAAAAAAAAACATGGACATGGTCTCACAAGTTCCATGTATACCATCTCATACTCCGGCTCACTTTTTTGTTTTTATTTTGTTTTTATGTTATTTTGTTTTTTGTTTTTTTCATATTATATATATATAATTGTATTTCTGAACATGTTTTTGTAAACAGCTAAAATAACAAAACTTGTGTCACTGTCCAAATATTTCTGGCCCTGACTGTATATCCCCATTTAAAAAGCGTATCCAGGGTCACAGAACCAGAAATCGTAGGTTACACAACTGTGACACAGCATCCCCGTACATATACGGCCCGTGACCGAGTTCCCTAAAGCCCTGGGTGACACACTTTCTCCTCAATATTTTTGGGGTCAAACTTTGCTTGGCTTTGGCTATGTACATCTGCAAATATGTCAGAAAAACCCAAAATGACAAAAAAAAAACCAGTTGTTAAGGTACAGAGACGTTGACATGGGAGTGGTGTTGTCAGTGGTGGGTGACAAGGCACTGAGTCTGTGTCAGGTCAGAAGAAGCTTTATGCATCCACTATGTTTCTTGCCAAATTTCCCAGTCTGGAACTTAAACGTGTGTGGAAGACAATAGACTGTAATAAATGGAGAGCGCAATAGTGCCTTACCAGGTTAGGAAGTGAGAAATGTAAATGAAACACACTCACCTGGCAGAGTTGTGGAAGGCACAACTCCTATGTAAGCAAAAAATGCGATTGCGGTTACAGCAGGTCTACGTGGATAGTCTAAGGTGCTTTATTTTCAGCAATTTTTTTATATGTAATTTCCTGTTTCTGTATTACAAGTGCCAGAGTTACTGCACAGCGGCTCTGGCATCTGAATGGTCTCTCTATATGTCACGCTCCCGATGCCTCGGCACCGCTCCTTACCCACTGATCTGGTTGCACCATCCCGGCACCGCTCCTTACCCACTAATCCGGTCTCACCAGCACTGCACCGCTCCTTACCCACTGATCCGGTCTCACCGTCAATGCACCGCTCCTTTCACATTGATGCAGTCTCGCCGTCGTGGCACCGATCCTTAACCACTGATCCGGTCCACGTGTCCACCGGTCACAGCTGCTGCTCCCGCTCTCCTGTGTCCTGTCCCCAGTCTCATGTGTCTGACTCATGCTTCTGTATAGTGTTGGGCCGCGCACAGTCACCTGGTCTTATGGGCCCAGCACTGCTGCAGCAGGATATGACATGAGGCTGTGATGGGTATATAAGACTGGCCATGCACATGTGGGCGGGGCCTGATCAACGTGTCTTGTAAGCCTTGTCTTGAAAGCTAGGTGCTCAGGTCCCCCTTGTGCAGTGTCCTGTGATCAATACTATTGCCTGACATTCCTACCCGGCACCTGTGCTGGATTCCTGCAATGTCTCCAGGAACTCTGAGGCCCCAGTGACTCTGTTCTACCCGTCCCCTGTGGGACGCAGTCCCTGCCCCGCTAGTGCTCCGGCTACCGTGCACCCAGACCTCCGCTGGGGTGCATAGTCCAGTGGATCCACCTCCTGGACCTAACACTATAACTAGTGATGAGCGAGTACTAAAAAGCTCGGGTGCTCGAAGCTCGGGCCGAGCCTCCCAAGATACTCGTGTACTCGGCCCGAGCAACGAGCCCAATGTTATCCTATGGGAGACCCGAGTATTTTTGTGAAATGACCACCGGCAGCATGTAGAAACCCTAAAAATGGCACAAAAGTCTCCGAAGAGTGCTCAAATGACATGGCAACAGCATGGGGAAGACCCCTTGAAGCATTTATCACTCAAAAGTCACAGCTGTGAACAATTTAGTCCGCGTTTTACGCCATTTTTACGGACTCACCAGAAAACCTTCCAAAATGACACCAAAATGAATTTTCATGGCGGAAATGTTAAGGGCACATACCCAATAGTGAGATAGAGCTGGTGTATGTTACTTTTTGAGATTACTACATGAAAGATTTTACGTAAAACATTGTGTGGCACTCCGATGTCCCTGAGAAGAGACGTACATAAAGGCCTCTGAGTCTAATGTGCCCATTTTGAGGAAGTGAGTCTTTGTAGTATTTTCCTTTGCCAGGGCAGTCCAAAATTGTGAGGTTCACCAATGCCCCTGCAAACAGACGTGCATGATGGCCTGTAAACCTGAAGTGCCCATTGGAAGGAAGTGGGTCTATTGTAGTATAGCCCTTAGGCAGAGCAGCCAAAAATTGGGAGGCTCCACGTTGTCCCTGGATAGAGACGTGCATGAGGGCCTGTAAACCGGAAGTGCCCATTGGAAGGAAGTGGGTCTATTGTAGTATAGCCCTTAGGCAGGGCAGCCAAAAATTGGGAGACTCCATGTTGTCCCTGGATAGAGACGTGCATGAGGGCCTGTAAACCTGAAGTGCCCATTGGAAGGAAGTGGGTCTATTGTAGTATAGCCCTTAGGCAGGGCAGCCAAAAATTGGGAGGCTCCACGTTGTCCCTGGATAGAGACGTGCATGAGGGCCTCAAAACATTAAGTGTCCATTGTCAGGAAGTGGGTCTTTTGTAGTATAGCCCTTTGGCAGGGCAGCCAAAAATTGGGAGGCTCCACGTTGTCCCTGGATAGAGACGTGCATGAGGGCCTCAAAACATTAAGTGTCCATTGTCAGGAAGTGGGTCTTTTGTAGTATAGCCCTTTGGCAGGGCAGCCAAAAATTGGGAGGCTCCACGTTGTCCCTGGATAGAGACGTGCATGAGGGCCTCAAAACATTGTTCCCATTGCAAAGGAGCGGGTCTCCTGTCGTTGTAATGTCCATTCTGCAAAGAATGGCCGAAAAAATTTACCACTGGGGGTATACCTGAAACAAAGGCCTAACTCTTGTAACGGTCATCATGGTGGCGCATGAGGAGAAGGAGGAGCAGTCCAGCGATTATCCAAAGTCCAGAAGTGTGTACCTGTGTCGCCCTGGGCAAGCCAGGGGACACAGGTCACAACACCACCACACCCCACACTCCAGGTAGGCACACCAATGCTAACCAGAAATCCTTGTTGCCTTCCTCCAGAGGCTGATGATTCACACCAGGGGGTGGGCCAGGCGGTTGGCTCCGCCCACCAAGGAGATCACAGCTCTGGAGGCAGGAAGGACCAGGCAGAACTGTCAGGGAGGTGGAAGGAGTGGAGGAGTAGCCCAGGCAGGGCTAAAGTAAACAGCAAGTGGAAAGTGAAGGAAGGAAAAGTGGAAAAGGAGGAGAGCAAGAAGTGGTGACAGAGCAGAGAGGGTGCAAAGCCTGAGATCAGCAAGGTCAGCGACGGCGGTGACTGTCTGGAGGGGGACCGTTTGGAAGTTCCTGGAAGGACCCCGTTGGCTGTGTGCCCGGTGGTCTGGAGCAGTGTTTCGAAGGACAGTCAGCACCAGGGCAGGGGCCTCTCGGACCCCGGCAAGGCTAGGAGTCGCCAAATTTGCCGAATCCGTCAGTGAAGGGGACGTAGATCCCCCAACAACCAAGTCCCGATTGACGGCAACAGCCCAACCAGTACGGGGCAGACACCGCCACCGCCAGGGCACCAGTTTCCCCAGGGCCAGCGCCTGCGGGCAAAGTGTAGAGCTCCTCCGGCCCAGATTGCAGTCGGGGAGTGGGTAACCGGAGGGAATCCACCGCTACCATCAGTCAACATAGGTGCAAGGAAGAGGGACATCACCGTCACCTACCGGGAGTGCAGGTGCAGCCGTCTGTGGGACCGTCCTACCAGCCGTTTGGTTTACCGTACAAACTGTGTCCGTGTCTCAGGCTGAGTGAGTACCACAGTGCCGCAAGGCACAGCGCTGTCCCCGCGTCCCTGCGCCCACCAGGCCCCGCACCTCACAAACCATCACCGGGCCCCGGGATCACCAACCCCTACCCACGGAGGGGCGACACAACACCTGGCTGCTCCCCATCACCATCCCCGGGAGCCCCATCCAGAGCAGCGGTGGTGCAATCACCACAACCGTGGGTGGCGTCACGAACTATAACAATCCCCACACCCAACAAACCCCCCTTTCACTCACGGGCGAGGAGTGTCGCTCGAGAAACCCCGGGATCCGGCCCACCGCTCGAGCCACCACTGAGCAGCTGCCGGACCCGAGCAGAAGGGGTGAGCGCGGTGTGCTGACACCCTCCTCCCCGCCCGCGACAACTTGGCGTCACGAACAGGATCTTACCGCACTGCCGTCTGGTAGAGGTGCGCCTTGTTACCGCCGGAGGTATCCAGCAGAAAAATTTCAGAAGCCGCCATCTTTGGCGCGAAAAGTTCCCGCTCGAGCGTCTTCTCGAGCAGTAGAGGCGCGAAGGCCAAAACCCCGCCCCGAGAGAGGAGGGGCCGGAAAGAGCTAAGGGGGACGCGATGGCGGCTGGCGGCATGTAGTCGTCGCTATAAAAGCAGGGACGCCAGGACCTTGCAAGCATACCGTTCCTGGAAGAGAGACAGAAAGATACCATGTGGATGCCGTCCCGAAACACCGTGGCCCCCGCACCGGGAACCGCAGCGTGGGTGGAAATCCGGACCGCGCAGCTCCATCTAAGGCTGCAGGTCAAAATGCAGCTCCTCTTGGAGGAGTGGGAGACCGACATGGCGGATGTTATAGCCACCGTGCGGAGACGCGAGGAGGAAGCGGAGGAAGGGAGGGCGAGTGACCCACGCCCCTATGTCCCGGAGGGACCGGTCGCTGCGGCTGAGGGACCCGGTCCAAGCCCTCTCCCCCCGTTGCCTCCCTCGCCACCCGTCTCGGAGGCCGTGACCCCGCCACTAGGCCCGCTGCCACCGCAACCGGTAGCGATACCCAGCCCGTCCGCCCCAGCGGACCGACCTGTAGCCGGAGCCCGAAGCAAACCGGAGGCATTACCATGGAAGGCCCCGAAGATTGTGCCAGAGACAGTTCCCGAGCAGTTCCCCGAGCCGGAGCCGATGACCCGCTCCGAGCCGAAGGCCCAGCTGCGGGAAGCCCCTGTGCCCATCCCCCACACCTCGGCTGAGGTGGCGCCGGGTTGTTGCTGCAGGGCAGCGCCCAAGGCCATGACACCGCGGGATACGCCGCCCACCTTCCTGACAGTGGGTAACGTTCTGGATGTCCCGCGGGGCCCGACCCGTGCGCCGGCTCTGGCAGCAGCGCCATACTGGGAAAGGGAGCCGGCAAAGCTGGGCCTGGAGATCGCGGAGAGGGAGAGAAGGAAAGCCGAGCTGGTGGCCCGAGCCATTCGGGAAAAGGAAAACCTGCGGCAAGCGACCTTCCGTGTCCGGGGCCCGTTCTACGAGGGGCAGGTGAGGCGGTTTGATGTCCGCCGGGGCTACGGGTTCATATACGAACCGGGCCTGGAGGCCGAGGTGTTTGTAGCCCGGCGGGATGTGAATGCCCACCTGCCCGAGGAGCATCCTGGCCGCAATCTCATACCGGGAGACATGGTGCGGTATACCCGGCACTGCGGAGAGAGGGGGTGGTTTGCCCTGGATGTAAAGCTTAGGGGCAGCCCGGAGAGCAAGGTGAGCTCTGCACCCCCTCCCTCGGGTGAAGCAGCAGGAGGACCGGAGTAGGGCAGCGGATGCCCGTTGCACCGTCCCCGTGGGGACCACCAGAAGTTTGTTGTTTGTTTGAAAAGTTTTGAAAGTTTTGCCAATAATGAAAATGATCACACCGAAGAAGTTACCTGATTTGTTTGTTGATTTGCAACCGGCAGGAGCCGGCACCGTTGTCCCCGTGGGGACCGTTTAAAAATGCATGGGAACTATCCATGGACAAGCCCGTGAACTTGCAGGGCAACCACAAACGTTAGTGGCTTGTAAATATGTTGGTTACCGTTACCGTTTTCCGCAATTCCGCCTCCGGAGAGGCAGGTTGGAGGGAGGGCCCTGAGCAGAGCAGGCCAGGGCCCAGCCGCCAAAGGAACCGGTGGCTACCCTCTGGAGGGAAGGACAGATCCCGCTCGGGTACCGTGTGCTGGACTGTGGGTCAAGGGGTGCTGCCTGGGCTTTAGGGGCAGCATCAGGGCCAGGTTACTTGGGTGGGAGAGAGCGGAAACCGTAGCCGTAAACCGTTGCAACGTTAAAAGTAAATGTGCCTCCCGTCTTGGGAAGAGTTTTGATTAAAAATGTATTTATGTTTTGCTTAACCCTGTTATCCCCTTTTTACAGAAAAATAAAACCGGTGTAGGACGGCAGCCCGCGGACGGTCTGCATTTTGCTAAGGGGGAATGTGTCGCCCTGGGCAAGCCAGGGGACACAGGTCACAACACCACCACACCCCACACTCCAGGTAGGCACACCAATGCTAACCAGAAATCCTTGTTGCCTTCCTCCAGAGGCTGATGATTCACACCAGGGGGTGGGCCAGGCGGTTGGCTCCGCCCACCAAGGAGATCACAGCTCTGGAGGCAGGAAGGACCAGGCAGAACTGTCAGGGAGGAGGAAGTGGAAGGAGTGGAGGAGTAGCCCAGGCAGGGCTAAAGTAAACAGCAAGTGGAAAGTGAAGGAAGGAAAAGTGGAAAAGGAGGAGAGCAAGAAGTGGTGACAGAGCAGAGAGGGTGCAAAGCCTGAGATCAGCAAGGTCAGCGACGGCGGTGACTGTCTGGAGGGGGACCGTTTGGAAGTTCCTGGAAGGACCCCGTTGGCTGTGTGCCCGGTGGTCTGGAGCAGTGTTCCGAAGGACAGTCAGCACCAGGGCAGGGGCCTCTCGGACCCCGGCAAGGCTAGGAGTCGCCAAATTTGCCGAATCCGTCAGTGAAGGGGACGTAGATCCCCCAACAACCAAGTCCCGATTGACGGCAACAGCCCAACCAGTACGGGGGAGACACCGCCACCGCCAGGGCACCAGTTTCCCCAGGGCCAGCGCCTGCGGGCAAAGTGTAGAGCTCCTCCGGCCCAGATTGCAGTCGGGGAGCGGGTAACCGGAGGGAATCCACCGCTACCATCAGTCAACATAGGTGCAAGGAAGAGGGACATCACCGTCACCTACCGGGAGTGCAGGTGCAGCCGTCTGTGGGACCGTCCTACCAGCCGTTTGGTTTACCGTACAAACTGTGTCCGTGTCTCAGGCTGAGTGAGTACCACAGTGCCGCAAGGCACAGCGCTGCCCCCGCGTCCCTGCGCCCACCAGGCCCCGCACCTCACAAACCATCACCGGGCCCCGGGATCACCAACCCCTACCCACGGAGGGGCGACACAACACCTGGCTGCTCCCCATCACCATCCCCGGGAGCCCCATCCAGAGCAGCGGTGGTGCAATCACCACAACCGTGGGTGGCGTCACGAACTATAACAATCCCCACACCCAACAAACCCCCCTTTCACTCACGGGCGAGGAGTGTCGCTCGAGAAACCCCGGGATCCGGCCCACCGCTCGAGCCACCACTGAGCAGCTGCCGGACCCGAGCAGAAGGGGTGAGCGCGGTGTGCTGACACCCTCCTCCCCGCCCGCGACATACCCATGGGTGACTGGAGGTACATGGCAAATTCCCGTTACAAACTTTAAATTCCGCTCTCATTTGCTGGTGGTGTGGTGAAGTCTGGCCCAATCCAACCCTTGTTCATCTTGATCAGAGTCAGCCTGTCAGCATTTTCAGTTGACAGGCGGGTGCGTTTATCTGTAATGATTCCACCTGCGGCACTAAAAACACGCTCTGACAAAACGATAGCGGCAGGGCAGGCCAGGACTTCCAAGGCGTAGAGAGCCAATTCATGCCACGTGTCCACCTTGGATACCCAATAATTGTAAGGCACAGAGGAATGTCGGAGTACAGTTGTTCGATCTGCAAGGTACTCCTTGAGCATCTGGGCAAACTTAGGATTTCTTGTGGCACTACCCCGCACCTCAGGGGCTGTGGTACGTGAGGGGCTGAGAAAACTGTCCCACATCTTAAAGACTGTTCCCCTACCTCTGGCGGATTGGACTTGTGCCTCTCTCGGCTGTACGCCTTGGTTGTCCACTGATTCCTGACCTATGCCGCTAGCGTTTTGTGAGGGGAATGCTTTGCCTACTTCCGTGACTATGGCCTTCCGGAACTGCTGCATTTTGGTTGACCTCTCCGCCTCGGGAATAAGAGACATAAAGTTCTCCTTGTAGCGTGGGTCTAACAGTGTTACCAACCAGTAATGATTGTCGGCCAAGATGTTCTTAACGCGAGGGTCACGAGACAGGCAGCTTACCATAAAGTCAGCCATGTGCGCCAGACTCTTAACAGCCAGGACTTCAGTAGCCTGACCAACACGTTGACTGAACATGCTGTCCTCCTCCTCCTCCTCCTCCTCCTCCTCCTCATCTACCCTGTCCTCTGGCCAGTCACGCTGAACCGAGGATATGACTGGTGTGCATGTCATATCCTCAATTTGGCCGGAGATTTGCTCCATGTCTTCATCCTCCTCCTCGTCATAGTCCTCCACTGCACGTTGTGATGAGACGAGGCTGGGCTGTGTTATCACCCACACCCACTACTGTTTCTTGCTGCAACTCATCGCGCTCCGCCTGCAATGCATCATGTTTGGTTTTGAGCAGAGACCGTTTTAGAAGGCAGAGTAGCGGTATGGTGACGCTAATAATGGCGTCATCACCACTCACCATCTTGGTGGAGTCCTCAAAGTTTTGGAGGATGGTACATAGGTCGGACATCCATCTCCACTCCTCAGGTGTTATGTGTGGAGTTTGACCCATTTCCCGACGGTTTAGGTGATGCAGGTACTCAACAACTGCCCTCTTCTGCTCACATATCCTGACCAACATGTGCAGAGTTGAATTCCAACGCGTGGGGACATCACACACCAGTCTGTGAGCCGGAAGATGCAAACTGCGCTGAAAGCCGGCAAGGCCGGCTGAAGCAGTAGGTGACTTTCGAAAATGTGCAGACAGGCGGCGAACTTTTACCAGCAGATCAGACAGCTCTGGGTATGACTTTAGAAACCGCTGAACCACGAGGTTGAGCACATGGGCCACGCATGGAACATGTGTCAGCTGGCCTCGCCTCAAAGCCGCCACCAGGTTCCGGCCATTGTCACACACGACCTTTCCTGGCTTTAGGTTCAGAGGTGTGAGGCAGTGATCTGCCTGCTGTTTCAGAGCTGTCCACAGCTCTTCTGCATTGTGGGGTTTGTCACCTATGCAGATTAGCTTCAGCACAGCCTGTTGCCGCTTCGCCGAGGCAGTGCTGCAGTGCTTCCAGCTTGGGACTGGTGTGGAGGGTACAGTGGATGAGGATGCGCAGGAGGAGGAGGAGGCTGAAGAGCATGACATTCCGGAGCTGTAGAGTGTGGGTGAAACACTGACTGAGGTAGGGCCTGCAAACCTTGGTGTGGGAAGGACGTGTTCCGTCCCTCGCTCAGACTGGGTCCCAGCTTCCACAATATTAACCCAGTGTGCCGTCAACGAGATGTAGCGGCCTTGCCCACAAGCACTTGTCCACGTGTCTGTGGTTAGGTGGACTTTGGGTGAAACAGCGTTGTTCAGGGCACGTGTGATGTTTTGTGACACGTGGTTATGCAACGCGGGGACGGCACACCGGGAAAAATAGTGGCGGCTGGGGACCGAGTAACGTGGGACAGCTGCCGCCATCAGGTCGCGGAATGCTTCTGTCTCCACCAGCCTAAAAGGCAACATTTCCAGCGCAAGCAGTCGCGAAATGTTAGCATTTAGAACTGTGGCATGTGGGGTGTTGGCAGTGTATTTGCGCCTGCGTTCAAAGGTTTGCTGAATGGATAACTGAACGCTGCGCTGGGACAAGGACGTGCTTGATGATGGTGTTATTTCTGCGTAGGCAACTGCAGGTGCAGGACCGGAGGAGGCTTGTTCGCAGGCAGCATGGACAGGGGATTGGCTCGCATGCACAACCAGCGAAGACGTAGCAGTGACATTAGCAAGCACTGCTCCTCGACTCTGTTGTACTTCCCACAAAGTCGGGTGCTTGGCTGACATGTGCCTGATCATGCTGGTGGTGGTCAGGCTGCTAGTTTTGGTACCCCTGCTGATGCTGGCACGGCAGGTGTTGCAAATGGCCTTTTTAGAATCATCTGGATCCAACTTAAAAAACTGCCAGACTCGGGAAGACCTAACATTTGTACAGGCACCTTGTGTCGTGTTGTTGTTCCGGGGAACGGTTGCCTGACTTCTGCCTGGAGCCACCACCCTGCTTCTTACTGCCTGTTGGGATGCTACGCCTCCCTCCCCCTGTGCACTGCTGTCCTCGCTCTGCATATCCTCCTGCCAGGTTGGGTCAGTTACTGGATCATCCACCACGTCGTCTTCCTCTTCCGCACCCTGCTCCTCCTCCTGACTTCCTGACAATTGTGTCTCATCATCGTCCACCCCTTGTTGAGACACGTTGCCAACTTCGTGAGAACGTGGCTGCTCAAATATTTGGCCATCTGTACATACGATCTCCTCATGACCCACTTCAACATGAGCTGGCGAGAGGCCAGAATGTGCGAATGGAAACGTGAACAGCTCTTCCGAGTGTCCAAGTGTGGGATCATTAATGTCCGAGGACGTGTACTCAGCCTTGTGGTAGGAAGGAGGATCAGGTTCTGAAATGTGCGGTGCAGTATCACGGCTACTGACACTTGACCGTGTGGAAGACAGAGTGTTTGTGGTGGTGCCAATCTGACTGGAAGCATTATCCGCTATCCAACTAACAACCTGTTGACACTGGTCTTGGTTCAAGAGCGGTGTACTGCTGCGGTCCCCAAGAATTTGGGACAGGACGTGCGAGCGACTAGATGTGGCCCTTTGTTGTGGCAAAATTAGAGCTTGCCCACGACCTCGGCCTCTGCCTGCATCACCATCACGTCCACTTCCTTGTTCCTTGCCAACGCCCTTGCGCATTTTGCAATGCTGTGCTGACGTGTATTCACTAGACTTGGGCGTTATATCAAAGTTTGTGCAAATCGTGCACCTGTACGCTGCCACCGACAGGCACACACGTGCGGTTTTTAAATGCAAGCACGGACGCACTAAGAACCTAACAGGTTTTTAAGAGCGACAATTGCTGAGAAGTCTGACACTATCAGGACTGTTTTAGACTGTGTACACCAGCCCCAGATATGATGAAGGCTGGTATACGGTCACCACTAGGAATGGCTATATACCCTGCCTGCCTGCCTGCCTGCCTGTATACTGCTACAATAGTCCTGACAAGGACTCTTTTGCTCACTAGCCTGTATTCCAACCTGGCTATACCCTGCCTGTATACAGCAACAATAGTCCTGAGAAGGACTCTGCTACTGTACTCCGACCTGGCTGTACCCTGCCTGCCTGTATACAACTAGAATAGTCCTGAGAAGGACTTTTGGTCACACTGTTTGCAGCCCTGCTACGGAAATAGCTATAAAGGGCCGCAAACCTTTCCCTGAAGCAGCGACACTCTCCCTGCACTGACTGTCTGGATGGCTGTGTGCAGAGCACAGCGCGCCCGCCGGTATAAAGGCTCGGTCACGCTGTGTCACTGCAATTCCACAACTAACAGGGCTGTGGCATTGCAGTGGTCTGCCAGCCAATCCCTGCATGAGGGCTGGCTCTCAAAAGAGCGCCAACATGCAGGGATGAAGACCACGAGTACAGCACGAGTATCGCGAGATTACTCGGTCCCCGCCGAGTAGACCGAGTACAGTGATACTCGTGCGAGTACCGAGTAGTAACAAGCATGCTCGCTCATCACTAACTATAACACAACGCATGCGTGCTTGAACGTTTTTCCCACGGCTCTGAACTCTGTCACCTTCGTGAGTTTGCGCATTACATATTGAATAGAATCCCCTGAAGTTACCTGGTACAAATTTTTCCCACACTCTGCCCTGTAGTAAACTTTTCACGCCTGCACAAAGATGCTATTGAACTACATAAGCTTTATACAGTTCTGTTAACCCTTATTGGAAACTAACGCTAGGCTCTTTGACACATTATATTTTTACTTGCTCCCCTACAAATAGATTATTTGTATTTTACATTTTTAATATGAATATAATAATTATCTTTAACCCACAGTGTATTCAAATTGTTCATAAATACGTAGTAGCCAGTATTTTTATCAGTTACTTTATTATCTTAATAATTATTATTTTAATTTTCACACAATTTTTATATTTAGTATGAATAAAAACCCTCTTTTTATCTAAGGTCGACCCACATGATTTTAGCCAATTTAATTTTCCCCTTTTCTATGAATTTATATTAATTTTTTGGAATATATAAAAAATATTTTGTACATAACAATTAGGATCTTACAACCTATGAAAGTTTTTTACTTTCAACTAACTCCCGACTCCCTGCTTTATCTATTTATACTACCTCTCAAAGGGAAATAACCCTTCCTCTAGCTTCTCTACTCTGATTGTCAACATAGTTATATGGGATTTGTCAGTTCTAGTCACCAAGAATGCACCGAAAAGATTTTTATTTATAACTTTTGTTGTTTTTTATTTAATAATTTTTATTTTATTGAATAACCATAGTATATTTCAATTGTTATATTTCTGTTCTTGTTTATTGGAAAATGTTGCAATTTGTGTTGTATTTGCAATGCTGCGTCACTGCAGTGCACAATACCCGCCGATTTTTTTTCTTTGGTGGGTTGTCCTTTTACTTTTCAGCAAGTATATATATGTATATATATATATGTATGTATATATATATATATATATATATATATATATATATATATATGTATATATAATATATATATATATACGTAATTCTTGTTAATTGACATCCATTGTTGATTCTTATGGTTCCGAGGAAGGGGACTTTGATCCCAGAAACGCGTCGACCTACACAATAAGTTTATTAACGCTAATCAACAATTCTTCACATTGGTGGTAGTGCGGTATTACATCCAGCTATTTCTACAGCACCTTGGAAGCCAGAAGAGCGAGAGCAGATTCTGTCTTGGATGGCAGACAAGGCCTGTTCGCATTTGTCAAGCAGCAACCAATCTTCCACAGCCACACAGTCTACTATGGATACACAGAAGGCTGGCCTATCCAGTCCTCAATATGGTCCTGTTCCTCCCCCTTGATCAGTCACAGGAGACATATGACCCCAAGCTTGGACACTCTGAGGATCTGTTTTGTACGTATCCTTTGGTTGGCTCTGGCCTCTTACCGTGCAGCATGGAAGATGGATGTGAGGAGCTAGCATGCATTGATACGTAAGTATTTGAGAACCTATGGCCAGAAGAAAGCCAGTTTGAGAAACATGATTTACTGTCCCCAGAGGTGGAGGCTGATGATGATAAGACACAGTTGTCATCAGGTCAGCCTACAATCTCAAGTAGGAAGGAGGATGAGATGGAAGATGAGGTGGTTGATGCGTCCACTGATCCGACCTGGACCATTGACATGCATAGCCAGCACGGCAACACAGAAGAAGATGGATATATAGCACCAACACAGGCACTAAGGGGTAGTGGTTTGTGTGGCGCCCCAGGATCTGGTTGCCACAACAGCATTGCCCCTCCAAAGGGTTAATGCTGAGCCTGGAGGTAATTGGGGAATGATTGGCTAGTAGGTACCACCATCCAATGCAGTTTCTCCCTCAGGCCAGCAGAGGGAGCTCTGAACCTGGAGTTCCAGGGAGCATTCCTCAAGCCTGACCTGAGGGAGGAGTTAGTGTGCAGTCTGTGAGGAGAGAGCAGAGAGTGAAGACGCAGAGTAGTGCTGTCCTGTGGACTGGGGCCTGGAGCTGGAATAGCTTGGCCCAGTGAAGCAGGATTGGCAGAGAGGCACAGAAGAGACTTAGACATCAGAGTCTGTGGTTGCCAGGGTGTAAAATCCTTCCCTGGTAGCCGAATCCGAAGGGCAGGAGAGCTGCAAGCACCTGGCCCATAAGCAACCTGAAGGTACAGCTGCATCACCAGGGCCCGGTGTGGACTCCAGCAGAGAAGCACCAGAGAGGGCCTGCGCAGCCTACCACACAGGGAGAGGGACGTACCACCGGTCCCAGCAGCAAGAGGGCCATTGCTAATCCAGAGTGCAGGGTCCTATAACAGCAAAGAAAGAACAGGAGTATGCCTCATACTCAGCTGGCCAAAAAGATCACCCCAAGTACTTCCAGGCCGACCGGATCCCCTTCACCACCTGTGACGGTCTCCCAGGACTGGACTGTTCTCAAAGTAAAAGAGGAGAAGGTAAAGAGACTACTGTTTGTGACTGTTTCTTTCACTGCCTGTCGGCACTGCACCGTATCATTCACACAAACATCACCATAGACACTTACAAGCACCAACAGTGTCCTCGGGGCACCGCTCCACCTGTGGGGAGCAGTAACACCATTGCTGCCGTTCCATCACCCCGGAGGCCTCATACAGCAGCGGCGGCTTAATAGCCGCAAACCACAGGTGGCGTCACGAAAATATAAACTTTAAGCACCCCCACTGAAGCCATCTTAATTGACTCCCGCCAGGGTCACGGAGTCGGGCTCCGCCACCACTGACGATCCCCCGGACTAGTCCGGCCAGGCACCGGGTGTCCCATAGCTCTGGGGTGGGCGAGTCATTTGCCCAGACTGAGAACGTTATCCACTTTTCCCAAGAGCACCCTCACTGTTGCCCAAGTCAGTGCAAGGAGGCATCCATCCACTGTCTGGAATTTGTTTTCTGAAAGTCCTTCATAGAAAAACATTGTAATCTGTAGCATCTGCCATACCAAGTTGAGCAGAGGCCAGTGCAAAGGCAACCTGAGCATGAGCAGTATGCGGAACCACATGGCAGCCAAGCACCCCAATAGGTCGGCTGAACACCAGGGTACCAAATTTGTGTCTCCCGGTCAAACCACTGCCATGTCGCCTGTGCTACGTCCTTCACAATCTGCTGTCCAGGAAGCAGGCATTCATACATCCTGCCCACAAGATGCAATTGCACACACACCAAACATCAACCACATCCACGTTCTTGTCCCAGGGAAGCATCCAGTTGTCTACACCAGAGATTTTGGAAAGGAAGCGTAAATACCCAGCCACGCACCCACAGGCACAAAACCTAAACTTTCAAATTGCCAAATTAGTAGCCATGGAGATGTTTCTGTTTAAGCTTGTGGGAACACACTGTTTCCATGATCTCTTGGCTGTGGCTGCTCCATGATTCAGTGTTTTCAGCTGCCAGTATTTTGCCTGTTGTGCTGTCCCCTCATTACACAAGCATGTATTAAACAATCTCAACCGTGCTCTGACCAACGCTGTAACTTGGAAGGTCCAGCTAACAACAGAAACGTGGACAAGTTGTTGTGGACAGGGACGATACATATCTGTTACGGCACACTGGGTGAATCTGGTGGATGCAAGGACAAAGTCACAAACTGTAACATCACACATCCTACCCAAGCCAAGAATAGTGATCCCAACTTCTACCAACGTTTCCGCCTCATCATATGCCACTTCCTGTTTTCCCTCCTCCTCCTGCTCCTCAACATCTGCTGAATTACCCTCCCAATCACTGCCAAACTGGTTGCTGTGCAACAGCGCATCGGCAAAGCGGCAACACGCTCTACTGAAGCTGATTTGTATGAGTCACAAACCACACACTGCAGCAGAGCTGTGCAAGGTATAAAAGAGCAGACCGATCAGTGGCTCTTCTCGCTGCACCTCCAACCCGGCCTGGTCGTTTACAACAATGGGCGTAACCTGTTGGTGGCTTTAAAGGTCGGCAAGCTGGTACATGTGCCAAGCATGGCTAATGTGCTGAACCTAGTTGTTCAGAAATTTATGAAAACATACCCTGACTTGCCGTACCTATTTGAGAAGGTGCAATGCACTGTATTAGTGCCCATTTCCACCATTCCTGTACAACGTTTGCTGGTCTTACAGTGCTGCAAAAGCGCTTTAATTTGCCAAGTCACTGACTCAATATGCAACCTGCCCAGGCGGTGAAACTATACATTCTATACATTCTATATATTTGGCGAGGATTACTGAGCAGCAGAAGGCAGTAGCTGAATACCAATGTTAACATACCTATCAGACTGAGAGTCAGAAATCACACATAACAAATATCGAGTGGGTGTGGATCGCTGACATTTGGGAGGTTCTTGAGAACTTTGAGTACTGCACCAAGCTCGTGAGCGGTGATCAGGCTATTATCAGCTTAACCATAGCTCTGCTGTGTCTGTTGAACCAATTACTGCATAATCTCAGTGAGGAAGCGTCGAGTGCCAAGTATGTGGCTATGGAGCCAGATTTCTTAATGGGTGATACTACCCAGCCCAGCCAATATTCTCAGGCAACATTGGGTGATGATGAGGAGGTTGGGAAAGGTGAGGAGGAAGAAGACTTTTTTTCTGTGCTACCTGGGGAAACCCAATGCTACATAGGGGACTCTCAACCCCAGCTTCATGTCTGTCCAGCATGGATGGGCTGGAGAGGAGGAGGTGGAGGAGGAGGCAAATCAGCGTGAGGAGAGGATGAGTATTAATCTTCGTGGTGGGGATATAGAACTTTTGCCTGTTTGCAGCTCGGCCCACATGGCACAGTTCATGTGTAAGTGTCTATGGCAAGACCCTCGTTTGATACACATTTATCGAACAGCCTTTACTGGTTGGCCACTTTTCTGGACCCACGGTACAAGGAGAAATTTCCTTCTCTCCTTTTGGAGTCAACAAAGGGTTGCACAATGGAATCCTTCAAAAGGGTCCTTGTAGATCAGTTGATGAAAACATCACCCTCAGACAACACTGATGGCAGAGTTACCGGCTCTTTTCAACACCAAGGATTAATGGGAGAGACACAAACACAAGGTCCAACAGAGGTGGGTAAAAAATGTGCACAAACTGGGTCATTTTCAATAAAACAGAACATCAGCAAGGGGTATCTGTGCCTGTAACAATGCCAAGGAGGGAGATGTTGTTTAACATGGTCAAGGGGCACTTAAGTGACCATACCTGCATCATTTCTGATGCTTCAGTTCTCTTTCATTATTGGGTGTCCAAGCTGAAAACTTGGCCTGACCTCTCCTTATACGACTTGGAGGTGCTGGTTTTGCCTGGCTGCTCGAGTGATGTCAGAGCGTGTTTTCAGTTCTGCTGCGGCAATCATCACTGATAGGCGCTCACGCCTCTCCAAAGTAAATTCACACAGATTTACTCTGATTAAATTCAACAAGGACTTGATTTCTCCTCAGATTGCAATACCTCCAGATGAGAGCAAGCCAAACTAAATTCCCCAAAATGTTCATTTTGGCTACTGCTGTTAATGTCCACCCCTTCCCATATAAAGCCGTTTCTTTCCTGTGTCAACCATGACTCAGGCCATAGGGCTAATTTTTATAAAAACTATACACATTGTGCAGTGGCGGACAAACCAGGACAGTTCTCCTGCTGTAGGCTAATTACAATTTGTCATTGCAGGTGTTGCGGGCGGCGGGGCACTGCGCTCGCACTAAACGCTCAGGTCCGGCGCTGCTGCTGCTGCTCGGTGGCTCGAGCGGTGGGCCGGATCCGGGGACTTGAGCGGCGCTCCTCGCCCGTGAGTGAAAAGGGGACAGTTTTTGTTTTGGGGACTGAGTCCGTGACGCCACCCACGGGTTGTGGTGAAGATGGGCACCACCGCTGCTGGTGACTAGGATCCCGGGAGCGGTGTTAGGGAGCAGCTGGGATGTTGTTCTCCCCCTCCGTGGGTAGGGGTTGGTGGTCCCGGGGCCCAGTGAGGTGACAGGGAGGCAGGGTTGATGAGGTGCAGGGTCGCTGGGACAGCGCGGCGCGGTGCCGGATGGCACTGGTGTACTCACTCAGCAATCGACACACAAAGTCTCCGGTAAACCAAACGGCTGGATGGACGGGTCCCGCAGCCGGCTGCAGCGTCTCTCTCCCCGGACAGATGATGGCGGCTGTCTTTCCCTGTACCTGTGTCGTGTTTTTGGCTCCGATGGCTTCCCAACGTTAGCCCACTCCCTGGCGTATAGGTGCCAGAGGAGCCCGTTTTGCCCGCAGGCGCTGGCCCTTGGATCTCTAGCTTCTGGCGGTAGCTGTATATCCTCTGGTGCGGACGGTTGCCTTCTAACGGGTCTTTGGTTGTTAGGAAACCCCTGGGGTTCCGGTCACTAACGGATTTAACCTTTGTCAGCGGCTCCAAGCCTGGTCGGGGTCCGCAGGCCCTTCCTGTGTGTGCTGGCTTCACTTCACTCCCCGGTTCGGTACCGGCGGGCCACCGCCCGACCCCGGTCCTACGGTTCCGCGTCAATCCACCACTCCTGCAGACGGCCACCACCGTCTGCCAACGTTGCTGTCAGTGCCTGGGCTCCCTCCCAGACACCAGCAGTAGCTCCTCTCACTTTCACTGCTACAACTAAACTGCTTCCTTTTCCCACCTCCAGGCCCATGAACTCCTCGGTGGGTGGGGCCAACCGCCTGGCCCCACCCCACCTGGTGTGGACATCAGCCCCTGGAGGGAGGCAACAAGGATTTTGTGTCTGACTCTGGTGTTTCTGTTCGGGGGTGAGGGTGTGAGCGTTATTCATGTGGCTACCTGGCAAGTCCAGGGCGCCACACAATCCCTAGTGATGGGGACTTCCTGCACCAATGTTGACTTAGTCTGTAGGACTAATTTTTGCAAGGATTATGCACATTGTGCAGTGGTGGACAAACTAGGACAGTACTCCTATTCCAGTCTAACTACTATTTGTCATTGGAGGACTTTTGTGATGAGAACTTCCTGTGTCTGTCAACCATGATGCAGCCCATAGGTTTAATTTTTGTAAACACAGTTGTCGCGGGCGGAGGAGGGGACGCTGCGCTCTCCCACTGCTCGGGTCCAGCTGCTGCTGCTGCTGCTCGGTGGTGGCTCGAGCGGTGAGCCGGATCCCGGGGACTCGAACGACGTTCCTCGCCCGTGAGTGAAAAGGGGATTGATTGTGGGGATTTATTGTCCATGACGCCACCTACGGTTGTGGTGATATTGGTGACACCATCGCTGCTCTAGACGGGGATCCCGGGAGCGGTGACAGGGAGCAGCTTTGTTGTTATTTCTCCCCTCCGTGGGTAGGGGGTTGGTTGTCCCGGGGCCCGGTGATGGGGGTAGGAATGGATGACAGGCGGGTTACAGGGCCTGGTGAGGTGCAGGGTCGCGGGGACAGCGCTGTGCCGCACGGCACGGTGGTACTCACTCAGCCCAATGATGAAGACACAGATCTCGGTAAAACACTCGGCTGGATGGACGGGTCCCACAGACGGCTGCGGTGTTGTTTCTCCCGACAGGTTGATGGTGACTGCCTTTCCCTGCTCCTAAGTACGGTTGATGGTTCCGATGGGTTCCCACCGGAAACCCGCTCCCCAGCTTGGATATGGGCTGGAGGAGCCCCTCTTTGCCCGCAGGCGCTGTCCCTGGGAAACGGTTGCCTTGGCGGTGGCGGTGTCTCCCCCTGTTGGTTGGACTGTTGCCTTCTGTCGGGACTTGACTGTTTGGAAACCCAGGAGGTCCCCTTCACTAACGGATTCGGAAAATTCACGGCGACTCCTAGCCTTGCCGGGGTCCGCAAGCCCCTGCCAGATGGTGCTGGCTTCTCTTTGTGTACCGGTCCGGTACCGCCGGGCCACCGCCCATCCACGGTCCTTACGGTAACTCCGATAGGCCACTCCTGCAGACGGTCACCACCGTCTGCCAACCTTGCTGTACCGCCCGGGCCACACACCCGGACGCTGTCAGTCAGTTGCTCCACTACTACACTTTCCTTGTACCGCACCCTGATGCTCATCATCCCGCCGCGGGACCCCACCAGGGGTTATTCTGAAGAAAAAGGGGGGTCTAAATCTACATGTGACTCATGACGCCCGGGGCCCCAACGCCCGTGCATATCCCCAGGTGGGGGAAGGGGGACAGAGTCCGATCCAAGCCGCTACCCACAGAAGGGGAGGTAGGGGATTATACAAGTGAGTGAGGGTTGTACAATGCACATGGCACAGCTTACCTCTTCCCCCACCCTACACAGTTGAAGTGAGGCCTGACCACACCCCGTAATTCACCCCACTGGTCGGGATACCCAGATGACCCCTAGCTCCTTCATGACTACCAGCTTTTTTTTTTTTTTTTATTTATAATTTATTTATTCAATTTATTTATTTATTTATTTTATTTATAATTTATTTACTTAATTTATTTATTTTTTATTTCTAATTTATTTATTTATTTTTTATAATTTTATTTACTTATTTTAACTTGTCTGGGGATACCAATGGGGATGGGTGGATCCTGCTGACTTCTGCAGTCAGCACAGACACCAATGCAGCACCTCCAATCCGAGCTGCATCAGCGGCTGTGCCCATCCACAGCCTCCCCCCGCATTCTCCCCGCTCCCCTGTACTGGCTGTGACAGGGCAGCAGTGACAAGGCAGTGGAGGGAGCAGAGGCACGGGGTTTTTTATTCCCTCAAAAACCGGCAGTTCCTCCGCTGCAGCGCTTCCACCTGCGCTGCATCAGGGACCGCCCGGCTCACAGCCTGCACTCGCACCCACCGCTGGCAGAGGCAGGGCGGCGGGCGGCCGGCACCATAAGCAAAGAGCGCTTTCGCGCTCTTTTCACAATGAGGGGCGGGCTCCAGCTGACCGGCGGGTGGGTAGTTCACTCAGAACGCCGCTCGCCGGCACACCTAGCTGGAGCCTCAGCAGGGAGGAAGCCGCTCACAACTAACAGCGCTGTGAGTAGGACGCTTCCTTCCCTGCTGATGGGGGATTTGCGATGGACGGCGAGCACAGGCGGACCGGCGTGCGGGTATTTCCCTGCAAACACCGCTCGCCAGCACATGTCACTTTTACCTCAGCAGGGAGGGAGCCGCTCACAGCTAAAGCGCTGTGGGCAAAACTCTCCCTCCCTGCTGATAACTCTCTTACCGCCTTCCGAAGCGGGTATACGCCACCGGCCGCCCAAACAGGTCCAGGTCCAGGAACAAAGAGACCGGAAGCTGGGCAGCGCAGTGACTTATATCCGATCAGGTCATACCACAGGAGCCGGGGGTAGCTGGTGAGTCTTTCCAGGGGGAGAAACCACCTAGCATTAGCATAGGGGGCCCGCAGTCAGGTGGCAGCATCTCAAATTTTGGCTGCAGTGCCCCTCATTCCTGCGACAACCATGACTCAGGCCAAAGGGCTAATTTTTGTAAACACTATGCACATTGTGCAGTACACAAACCAGGAGCGTACTCTTACTCCAGCCTAACTACTGTTTGTCATTGCAGGCTCTTGTGATGAGACTAAAGGGGGCTTTACACGCTACGATATCGTTAATGTTTTATTGTCGGGGTCACGTTGTTAGTGATGCACATCCGGCATCATTAACGATATTGCAGCGTGTGACACTGACCAGCGACCTCAAAAATGGGGAAAATCGTTCACCATGGAGAGGTTGTCCCAAAACCAAAAATCGGTAAGGGTTGTTTTTCGTTGTGGTTCATCGCTCCTGCGGCAGCACACATCGCTATGTGTGACACCGCAGGAGCGAGGAACGTCTCCTTACCTGCCGCCGGCCGCAATGTGGAAGGAAGAAGGTGGGCGGGATGTTATGTCCCGCTCATCTTCGCCCCTCCGCTTTGATTAGCCGGCCGCTTGGTGACGTTGCGGTGACGTCGCTGTAATGCCGAACGTCCCTCCCCCTTGAGGGAGGGATTGTTCGGCAGTCACAGCGACGCCGCCGACCAGGTAAGTGCGTGTGACGCTGCCGTAGCGATAATGTTCGCTACGGCAGCAATCACAAACAATTGCATGCACGACAGGGGCGGGTGCTTTCGCGCTCGATATCGCTAGCAATTGCTAGCAATATCGTAGCGTGGAAAGCCCGCTTTAGGGGCACTTTGCACACTACAACATCGCAGGTGCTATGTCGGTGGGGTCAAATCGAAAGTGACGCACATCTGGCGTCACAGGCGATATCGTAGTGTGCAAATCCTTTTACATACGATTAACGCAAAAGCATCGTTATCGTATGATCGGTGCAGGGTCCGACATTTCCATAATGCCGCTGCTGCTGCCGGTACGATGTTGTTCCTCGTTCCTGCAGCAGCACACATCGCTGTGTATGAAGCCGCAGGAGCGAGTAACATCTCCTTACCTGCGTCACCGCGGCTCACACCGGCAATGCAGAAGGACGAAGGTGGGCGGGATGTTTACGTCCTGCTCATCTCCGCCCCTCCGCTTCTATTGGCCCCCTGCCGTGTGACGTCGCTGTGGTGCCGCATGACCCACCCCCTTAGGAAGGAAGCGGATCGCCGGCCAGAGAGACATCGCAGGGCAGGTGAGTGCATGTGAAGCTGGCGTAGCGATAATATTCGCTACGCCAGCGATTACAAGATATCGCACCTGCGACGGGGGCGGGGACTATTGCTGCAGCATCGGTAACACATTGTTACCGATTTCGCAACGTGCAAAGTGCCCCTAACTTTGTCAATGTTGACTCCGTCTGTAGGGCTATTTTTTGCAAGCATTATGCACATTGTGCAGTGGCGGACAAACTAGGACAGTACTCCTACTTTAGCCTAACTACTATTTGTCATTGCAGGCCCTAGTGATGGGGACTTCCTTTGTCAATCATGATTCAGCTCACAGGGCTAATTTTTTTAAACAATGTATGTCTATATCTGTGTGAAAACGGCATCCTTTCCGTACTGTACACGTTCGTCTTACATCTTTGTGCCTTTCATTTTTTGGGTTTTTTTGCGAACCGGAAAAAAATAATTGAAAGAGAGTTACATACAGTTAAAAGCTAGAAAGATAGATACAGTTAGGTCCAGAAATATTTGGACAGTGACACAAGTTTTGTTATTTTAGCTGTTTACAAAAATATGTTCAGAAATACAATTATATATATAATATGGGCTGAAAGTGCACACTCCCAGCTGCAATATGAGAGTTTTCACATCCAAATCAGAGAAAGGGTTTAGGAATCATAGCTCTGTAATGCATAGCCTCCTCTTTTTCAAGGGACCAAAAGTAATTGGACAAGGGACTCTAAGGGCTGCAATTAACTCTGAAGGCGTCTCCCTCGTTAACCTGTAATCAATGAAGTAGTTAAAAGGTCTGGGGTTGATTACAGGTGTGTAGTTTTGCATTTGGAAGCTGTTGCTGTGACCAGACAACATGCGGTCTAAGGAACTCTCAATTGAGGTAAAGCAGAACATCCTGAGGCTGAAAACAAAGAAAAAATCCATCAGAGAGATAGCAGACATGCTTGGAGTAGCAAAATCAACAGTCGGGTACATTCTGAGAAAAAAGGAATTGACTGGTGAGCTTGGGAACTCAAAAAGGCCTGGGCGTCCACGGATGACAACAGTGGTGGATGATCGCCGCATACTTTCTTTGGTGAAGAAGAACCCGTTCACAACATCAACTGAAGTCCAGAACACTCTCAGTGAAGTAGGTGTATCTGTCTCTAAGTCAACAGTAAAGAGAAGACTCCATGAAAGTAAATACAAAGGGTTCACATCTAGATGCAAACCATTCATCAATTCCAAAAATAGACAGGCCAGAGTTAAATTTGCTGAAAAACACCTCATGAAGCCAGCTCAGTTCTGGAAAAGTATTCTATGGACAGATGAGACAAAGATCAACCTGTACCAGAATGATGGGAAGAAAGAAGTTTGGAGAAGAAAGGGAACGGCACATGATCCAAGGCACACCACATCCTCTGTAAAACATGGTGGAGGCAACGTGATGGCATAGGCATGCATGGCTTTCAATGGCACTGGGTCACTTGTGTTTATTGATGACATAACAGCAGACAAGAGTAGCCGGATGAATTCTGAAGTGTACCGGGATATACTTTCAGCCCAGATTCAGCCAAATGCCGCAAAGTTGATCGGACGGCGCTTCATAGTACAGATGGACAATGACCCCAAGCATACAGCCAAAGCTACCCAGGAGTTCATGAGTGCAAAAAAGTGGAACATTCTGCAATGGCCAAGTCAATCACCAGATCTTAACCCAATTGAGCATGCATTTCACTTGCTCACATCCAGACTTAAGACGGAAAGACCCACAAACAAGCAAGACCTGAAGGCTGCGGCTGTAAAGGCCTGGCAAAGCATTAAGAAGGAGGAAACCCAGCGTTTGGTGATGTCCATGGGTTCCAGACTTAAGGCAGTGATTGCCTCCAAAGGATTCGCAACAAAATATTGAAAATAAAAATATTTTGTTTGGGTTTGGTTTATTTGTCCAATTACTTTTGACCTCCTAAAATGTGAAGTGTTTGTAAAGAAATGTGACAATTCCTACAATTTCTATCAGATATTTTTGTTCAAACCTTCAAATTAAACGTTACAATCTGCACTTGAATTCTGTTGTAGAGGTTTCATTTCAAATCCAATGTGGTGGCATGCAGAGCCCAACTCGCCAAAATTGTGTCACTGTCCAAAGATTTCTGGACCTAACTGTAGATAGACAGACAAACATACATATATAATGTCCCACTCTCCTGCATTTTGTAATCTTGCATCCTTTGGTGCCTTTCATGTGGCACTACAGGGTGCTTAGCCTTGTATTTAGCCAAAAAATAAATAAATAATTAAAATACCTGGCGTGGGGTCCCCCTTATTTTTGTAGCCACCTAGGCTAAAGCAGATGGCTGCAGCCTAAAGACCATAGTTGGCAGCTTCACCTTGGCTGGTAATCCAAAACAGAGGGCACCCCATGCTATTTGAAATTAAATAAATAATTTAAAACAAAAAATGTGGGGTCCCCCCTCAAATTGAATCAACAACCAAGGTCAAGCGGACAGCTGTGGTCTGGTATTCCTAGACTAGGGATGTCCATGGTTATTGGACCCTACCCAGCCTAAAAATTACAGGCTGCAGCTGCCCCAAAAGTGGTGCATCCATTAGATGCCCCAATCCTGGCTCTTTGTCCCAGCTCATCCCATTTCCCTGGTGCGGTAGCAAACGGGGCAATATATGGGGTTGATACCAGCTGTGTAATGTCACCTGGCATCAAGCCCTGGCATTAGTGATGTCACGGCATCTATCAGATACCCAACATAACTTACCCAGTTAGTAATAAAAAAATAGACAATAAAAAATATTTTATTTGAAAAAACACTCCCCACACATTCCATCTTTCACCAATTTATTGAAAAATAAAAACAAATCTGGGTCCGGTGTAATCCAATAAGGGGGTCCCATGATGATCCATATCATACTCACTGTCCCAGTCAATGAAGAACAGAATGTTCCCCAGTGACTGGGAGAGCAGTGCAGTGACTTGAGCTAGCATCATTAGGTTAGGCCAGGTCACTACATGGCATGATGAGCGCTGACATCATGAGCTTAGCAGAGTTCATTACCTGGAATGGTGAACTCCGCTGAACTTGTGACGTCAGTGCTCGTCACTGAGTTCCATGGCTGCCGTGTTCTCATGCAAACTGTCCCATGAGCCCATGACGTCACTGTTAGTCACAGTCTCGGGCCCCCAGCGAGACCTGATGTGAGAACATGGCATCATGGAAGTCAATGATGAGCACTGATGTTGAATGCTGAGATCACGAGTTCAGTGGAGATCATCACAGCCAGTAATGATCTGAACTAACCTCCTGATGTCGGTGCTTGTCATCCTGTAGCTGCTTTCACACTGCTCTGCGTGTCACTGCAGAGCTGGCCAGGGCAGTGCTAGATACACTGCAGGGGCACCGATAGACTGAAGACACACAGAACGTCTACTGTGTGGCTTCAGAGGATCCAAGAAACCATATGTGAGTCAGAAATACATGCAGGCATATTATCCAGGCTCTCCCCATTCACTTTCATCACTTTCCCATCCATTTCAGCCTTTTCTTCAGGCCCCCAGACCCCTTTGTTGGGTCCAGCAGAAAATTACTCACATTTCCCATTGACTTGCATTGTACTCTCTCTTTGGAATGAATACATGAATATTACAAAGTCCTCGTTACGAGTATAGCGATTACAAATATTACGGTACTCGCTCATCTCTAATCAGCACTATTTGTGAAACATTTGTTTTTGTTAAAGAAAATTGTTTAAAAGAACTGAGTCCTCAGTGGTTGATACCTTTTAATGGCTAACTGAAAAGATGGTAATAATTGCAAGCTTTCGAGACTACTCAGGTCTCTTCATCAGGCATGGTATAACACAAAATCTGAAGAGTCACATATTTATACACAACAGGACTTAATATTTAAGTCCTGTTGTGTATAAATATGTGACTCTTCAGATTTTGTGTTATACCATGCCTGATGAAGAGACCTGAGTAGTCTGGAAAGCTGCAATTATTACCATCTTTTCAGTTACCATTAAAAGGTATCAACCACTGAGGACTCTCAGTTCTTTTAAACAATTTTTTTATCTCTACTGGCTAACACGGTACAAAGATATATTTTACTTGTTTTTGTTAGGAATTTCTAACAATTAAAATTTATCAGCAATTTCTAATTTTACAACACAATTTAGAAAAATATTTATTTTAGAAACCATATCACATTTGAAGTGATTAGAGGGGTTTAGGTGACAGAGAATACCCCGAAATGACACCATTTTAAAACCTGTACCTCTCATCTTGCTTAAAATAATGTTCAAGAAGTGTAGTAACCCTTCAGAAGCCATACAGGAATTAAAATAATGTGGAAGAAAAAAAAATGAAAATGTAATATCCCACAAAAATGTTGCCTTAGACCCAAATTTTTCATTTTCACAAATCTAACAGGAGAAAATGAACCATGCAATTTGTTAAGCAATTTCTCCTAAATACAACAATACCCTACTGGAAAACTACTGTTTAGGCACATGGCAGGGCTCGGAAGTGTATGAACGCTATTTGAGCTCAGATTTGGTAGGAATAAACTACTAGAGGTGCTATGTCACATTTGAAGAGCCGCTATGGTGGAAAAGCTCCCATATGTGAACACATTTTGGAAAGTACACCTCCTGAAGAATTTATCTAGGGTGGTAGGGAGCATTTTAAACAAACAAAATTGTGTAATATTGGCCTGTGAAGAGACAAAAGAATGGAGCGCACCACTTCAAATGGTACCAGATCAAAGTGGGTGCACCCTGGTGCAGAAGTAGAGGAACATGTAAAAAAGAAGAAAAGATTCTGCACAGGGAATCAGGGGCACACCAAGTAAATATAGATAAAAGAAAACACCTTTATTGAGTACACAAATATGACATGTTAAAAACATTTAAAGCAAACATAGAATTGACAACATCCACTCGGCGGAGCCAAGCCCAAAATATTGCACCAAAGTACAAAAAAATGTGCAAAAAAACCACAATATAAATAGTATGAGACACAGCAAATTGTGCAGTATTAAGTATCACATAATATTAATACCCTCTGGTAATAACACAAAATGGAAAAGCCTACATGAATGAAGAGAACAATCCTCAATCATAGAGCATGCAAAGAAACAGAATATATGGATAAAAGTAGATGACTCGTGCAGTTGTAGCCAAAATACAGATATATGCCTTAAAGGAGACGAATAGTTCATATGATACCACAATGGCGGTGATAAGCACCAGAACACATGCCCCAGAGATGACAGGTATATAGAGCACTGTGGTGCAGGTATGAGGAGTATAAGAATCCAATGCTGGGAGGCATGGAGAATAAACAAGTTGGTGCAGACCTATATTAATTAGAGCTGAGACCGATAGGCTCCATACATCAGGGGTTAAAGAGTGATGCTAGCATGGTCCAGGCAAAGGGGACATGAAGAGGACCAATCTGCAAATAACAGGCTCAATGTCATAGCGTAATAGAAGAGGAGAGAAAATAAATAAATAGCAGCAGGGAGGTTACCAGAGGGAGATCCAGAGGTAATCAGTCGCACATGGTATGCGGCAGGGCAAGGCAAAGATGAGCCGCTCAGAGTGGGTGGCCCGACCCGTATCGCCACCGGAGCGGCTTCATCAAGGAAAGTGGGCATAGTATTGGCCTGTGGATATGAAAAATAAGATATTTTCCATTAAAATGTTCTTTTCCCCCCAAGTTCATAATTTTCAAAAGGGCTATTAGGAGAAAATGAACCACATTATTTCGTCACACAATTTCTCCAGAGTTTTTCAATATCCTATACGTGATTAGAAAATACTTTTCAGGCATAGTAGCACCATATTGGAGTGCAGATTTTTCTAGAATGGTCATGTCATATTGTCAGAGCCCCTGAGGTGCCAAAACATTAAAACCTTCTATAAGTGATACATTTTACAAACTGCACCCCTCAGTGAATACATCTAGAGATGCTGAGAGGATATTAACACCCCAAATGTGTCAAATAATTTTATACCATTCTTTTAAGAAGACGACCTTGAGTTGTAATGGCAACAATCATGCCCTTGCGATGACACTGCGGAAGCGCTGATTGTAGTGTAGTGATATCAATCTCAGAATTTGGTGGGTTACACAGCCAGGGGCAGTATGGAGTCCACTCCCGGCTATGAAAATTGGGTCTTGGCTGTAATGTATGCAGAGCTCCCTGCAGCAATCACACTGGCACAACTCCTGTGCCTTGCTCAATCACCATGATGTACCTATCCGTCACCGGTCGGGAACCTCTCCCCAACCATTACATATGAGTATGTCATAAGTTGTGGAGGGGTTAAAGTCATATGTGCCAATCAAAGTACTTTTCATTGTTCTTCTCGTCTGCCTTGCAGGGGTTTGCAGGACCAGTATGCCTATTTTGTGAAGTTTAATGAAGACGAGTGTAACAAAGGTTTACAGACCCAGGACATTGAGAAGGCTCTGATAGCTGATGTAGCTGCTGGCATACCCGATACAGTGGAGAAGAAAGAAATCTATCAGGGAGATCAAATGGTGGCTGCATCTTATGTGAAAGAAAAAAACTATGATATTCATGCTGAATCTCGCCTGTTGAATGCTCTTCCTGGTTCTACTGAATCCCCCATCAGCAATCTACTAAATGAGAACCCCAAAGCTGGTTGTGTTGTATTTTACTCCCTGAACTCCCCGTGTGTGCAGACCTGCACTGACCTTAAGGGAAAATACAACATCATCGACAAACTTAACAAAGTTAACCTTCCCGAGCCCAACAGTCGAGCCTTCGCTTACACCAAAGTGTTTGATAAAGATAAGAAAAGACCAGAAGAGGACGTTTGGATAAACTGGAAAGCGCTCGATGCAAAAATCAAATTACTTCGCTGCAGTGGTGATGAGTGTATTCAATGCTTGGTTAACGGAGTCAGAGATGAGAAATGCTACAACGATTAATCCAGATCATTGGATTAAGCTGCTGCTTTGCTTTCCTACCTAAAAAATTATTTTACTAATCTCAGCAGATTTGCCTTTTTTAGCTTTTGCAGATATAATCATAATATTAGTACGCACTTTTTCTGACATTTCCTGACATATGGTTTATAGATGGTCGTAATTGCTTAACAACCTGACTTTTTGAGAAAATGTCAAAAGCCGAATCAATAAAATCAGTGGATTTAAATTCTTTAAACCTCTCTTGTTTTACTTCATTTTTCACCTTATCTAATCTACCAGTTTTTTAAATAGTAAGTCTGGAAACTTAAGACTAGAAATAGTAATCGTAAACAGAGTCTTTCTTGCCCAGAAACAAAATTTGCACATGGTACACCATCAGCATGTTAGTCAGATCTACGGGGCCCTGTAGCATTAAAAAAACTATAAAAGAATGTGCTTGTTCCCTCCTCCCCAATAAATAAAACACTACAGGTAAAATATACTGTGTATATATAGAGTATTCATACATTTACAAAATAACAAACATCACCATTATACCAAAAATAAACCGCATAATAGTGATAAATGCTGCCACACAGTAATCATATACTATCATCACATAGTGTCTAGTATAACTACCATCCTCTTAATGAAAATAATCCACTATCCAAGACCATTACAATAATACCACATACAAGGGATAAATACCACCACACCATGACCAGACCACATGTTACCACCACATAGTAACTAAATAATACCAACATACTGACCATTATCAAAATACACAGTACTAAATGCTAATATTACCACCAATGAAGCTACATACAGGAGTTACGTAGATAGTACTATATATAGTAAAGGTTAACCAGTGGCAACCTGGAAGTCTTCAAAATTCAGTCACTTTTACTTTTCTTCTTTATCTAGAGCAGACCGCTATAACTTCTTCTACATAGGATTTGTTTTCTCAAAAAGTAACACAATGATATCTATAACTGGTCCCTTCTACAGCAAACACAACACTTTTTAGCCCACTTCTACACTGATGAGGGAAAAAGATGCAACAGTACCACCCTGGTGTGATGCACAGTAACAGTACCTTCCTTTTGTTTCCCCTATAATAACAGTATCCACAAACAAACCAAATGCATATTACAGTGGTGCTGACTTCCTTTTTCACCCTCTTAGAGATGAAATGACCAATTTTGTGCCATGAGAGAGGTAAACAGTGGCATTTAAAAGTTTGGACACCCCTGATAAAAATGACTGTTATTGTGAACAGTTAAGCAAGTTGAAGGTAAAAGGATCTCTAATAGGCATAAAGTTAAAGAAGACACATTTTCTTTGTATTTTAGACAAAAATATCTATATATATATATATACATATATATAATTGCCTTACTCTGTCTGTCTGTCTGTCTGTCTTGCTCCAAAATTGTGTCCTTACAGTGACAACTTTCGGATTGGCCGCCGGGCTCGGCCTGGCCCCGCCCACCCCCACGGATTGGCCGCTCGCCTCGGCCTGGCCCTGCCCCCCGCATGGATTGACCGCTCGCCCCAACACTCCGCACGCATCGACCGCTCGGCCACGCCCCTTCCCCCCGAATTCAAATGAAGCCCCGACTCCCCCAGCCCAGACATAACCTTGCGATGCTGGGACGTGACGGAGCCGGTGTACGCTGGTAACCATGATAAACATCGGGTAACCAGCGTACACCGGTGCGGTCAATAATGAAGTGTCATGCAGCGGTGAAAGAGTTAAAGACACTGCAAGACACTTCATTATAGGCAGCGGGCACCCGCAGAAGAGAGAAGACAGAAGAAAGAAGACCCCGCAGTCATACTCACCAGACGCCGACCGGGAGCAGGTGAGCACATCAAGGTCCTGCAGCGGCGGAACACACACACACACACACACACACACACACACACACACACACACAAGAACAGACACACACACATCAGATCACACTCACTCTCACACACACCTCACACACACATCAGATCGCATCCACACACTCACAACATCCGGCGATATCGCTTACTTCTTGGCAGCGATACTGTGCCCTGTGCAGTGACCTTCCAGGACCTGCCGGAGGATCACATGGCCGGAAGCATGTGGTATCTCCAGATGTTGGGAGTGTGTAAGCGCGTATGTGCGATATCGTCAGTGTGTATGTGTATGCGATCGGATGTGTGCGTGTATGCGATCGGGTGTGTGCGTGTATGCGATCGGGTGTGTGCATGTATGCGATCAGGTGTGTGCATGTATGCGATCAGGTGTGTGCGTGTATGCGATCGGGTGTGTGACTGTGGAGCACGATGGGGAGTGTGCAGCATGGGGGATGGAGCACGATGGGGGGTGCGCAGAATGGGGGATGGAGCACGATGGGGAGTGCGCAGCATGAGGGATGGAGCACTATGGGGGGTGTGCAGCATGGGGGATGGAGCACGATGGGGAGTGCGCAGCATGGGGGATGGAGCACGATGGGGGGTGCGCAGCATGGGGGATGGAGCACGATGGGGAGTGCGCAGCATGGGGAATGGAGCACGATGGGGGGTGCGCAGCATGGGGGATGGAGCACGATGGGGGGTGCGCAGAATGGGGGATGGAGCACGATGGGGGGTGCGCAGCATGGGGGATGGAGCACGATGGGGAGTGCGCAGCATGAGGGATGGAGCACTATGGGGGGTGCGCAGCATGGGGGATGTAGCACGATGGGGAGTGCGCAGCATGGGGGATGGAGCACGATGGGGAGTGCGCAGCATGGGAGATGGAGCACGATTGGGGGTGCGCAGCATGGGGGATGGAGCACAATGGGGGGTGCGCAGCATGGGGGATGGAGCACGATGGGGGGTGCGCAGAATGGGGGATGGAGCACGATGGGGGGTGCGCAGCATGGGGGATGGAGCACGATGGGGAGTGCCCAGCATGGGGGATGGAGAACGATGGGGAGTGCCCAGCATGGGGGATGGAGCACGATGGGGGGTGCGCAGCATGGGGGATGGAGCACGATGGGGAGTGCGCAGCATGGGGGATGGAGCACGATGGGGGGTGCGCAGCATGGGGGATGGAGCACGATGGGGGGTGTGCAGCATGGGGGATGGAGCACGATGGGGGGTGCGCAGCATGGGGGATGGAGCACGATGGGGGGTGCGCAGCATGGGGGATGGAGCACGATGGGGGGTGCGCAGCATGGGGGATGGAGCACGATGGGGGGTGCGCAGAATGGGGGATGGAGCACGATGGGGGGTGTGCAGCATGGGGGATGGAGCACGATGGGGGGTGCGCAGCATGGGGGATGCACACACACACCGCCACACACGCACCGCACAACACACCACACACACACTGGGAACCACAAACACCACAAACAACGCAACACACACAACGCAACACACATACAGCACCGCTCACACCCCGCGCCACACCCAGACAACACCCAGAATATGTACAGCACCCTACACAAACACTTGGCAACTACACACAACATCTATATATATAATTTTTCAATAAAAAAAGAGATTAAACATATATATATATATATAACAAAAATCATACATTAACTACACAATACGTAAATTCTAGAATACCCGATGCGTAGAATCGGGCCACCTTCTAGTATATATATATTTGTGTATCTTTCACATTTTAAAATGAATAAAACAGGAAAATTGACTCATGCAAATGTTTGGGCACCCTGTATAGTTAGTACCTTAGCACCCCCTTTGACAAGTATCCCAGCTTCTGAAAATGCTTTTTATAGACAGTCGAGTTTTTCAGTTGTTGTTTGAGGGATTTTCATCCATTCTTCATTGGATATGTCTTCCAGTTCTGTGAGATTCTGGTCTTTGGTCTTGTCTTGCATGCACTACTCTTTCTTGGAGAAGTCATTAAGTTCTGTGAGATTCCAGGCTCGTCTTCCAGTTCTGTGAGATTTCTAGCTTGTCTTGCATGTACTGCTCTTTTGAGGTCTAGCCACAATTTTTTATGATATTCAGATCAGGGGACTGTGAGGACCATTGTATAACCTTCAGCTTGTGCCTTTTGAGGTCATCTGTTGTGGATTTTGATGTATGTAGGATCATTATTCATTTGCAGAAGCCATCCTCTTCATCTTCAGCTTTTTTACAAATGGTGTTATGTTTGCATCACGAAGTTGTTGAAATTTAATTGACTGTACTCTTCCCTAAAAATGTTCCTCTTGCCATTGGCTGAAACACAACTCCAAAGGATGATTGATCCACCCCCATGCTTAATGGATGGCAAGATATTCTTTTCCTGAATTCTGTGTTCTTTATTCTCCACACATATCTATAATCATTGTGACCACAGAGTTCTATTTCTGCCTTAACGGTCCACAGAACCTATTTCCAAAATGAATCAGGCTTGATTAGATGTTCTTCTGAAGACTTCTGAATCTGATTTTTATGGTAAGGTTGTAAGAGAGGTTTTCTTCTGATGACTTTTCCATGAAGGCCATATTTGTGCAGGTGTCTCTGAACAGTAGAACAATGTACCACTACTCCAGAGTGTGCTAAATGTTCCTGAAGGTCTTTTGCAGTCAAAAGAGGAGTTACCTTTCTAGCAATCCTACGAGCAGTTCTCACAATAGTTGTGCTTGGTCTTCCGGACCTTTTCTTGACCTCCAATCTTTCTGGTAACTGCCATTTCTTAATTACATTTAGAACTAAAGAAAAGGAAACTTGAAAACACTTTGCTATCTTCTTACAGCCTTGTCCTGCTTTGTGGCCCGCCACCATTTTAAATTTCAGAGTGCTAGGCAGCAATTTAGAAGAACCCATTGCTGTTGTTTTTGGCACATGGTTAGAGGAGGCTGGATTTTTATAAAGCTGTGAAATTTCTTGTGTTACCAAGCCTTTCCAATCGATGATACTAAACAAGCCAAAACCCTAACAGGTTAAGGTCTGAACCTTGGTCAAAGTTATCTGAGCACTTAAATCTCCCAGAGAACCACAACCCTTGAATTGGCCCATTTTCCTTTTTGTAACTTTTAAAATGTAAAAGATGAAAATATTTTTTTGCCTAAAATATAAAGGAAATTTGTAGTCTTTAACTTTTCGCCTTTTAGAGATGAATCATTTTATCTTTAACTTCCTTAACTCTTCACACCAACAGTAATTTTGACCAGGGGTGTCCAAACCTTTACATGCTGCTGTATTTAATGTGAGATGAAGAACTTCTTGTCTGCAACATGTTCATGACCATACGTGTCCCAAATAACATCAATACCCCAGTGAGGTGTTAGGGGTACTTTGCACACTACAACATCGCAGGTGCAATGTCGGTGGGGTCAAATCGAAAGTGACGCACATCCGGCGTCGCTGTCGATATCGTAGTGTGCGAATCCTTTTTGATACGATTAACGAGCGCAAAAGCGACGTAATCGTATCATCGGTGTAGTGTCCGTCATTTTCATAATTTGGCTTCAGCGACGGTGCGATGTTGTTCCTAGTTCCTGCGGCAGCACACATCGCTGTGTGAGAAGCTGCAGGAGCAAGGAACATAAGCTTACCTGCGTCACCGTGGCTCACGCCGGCTATGCGGAAGGACGGAGGTGGGCGGTATGTTTACGTCCCGCTCATCTCCGCCCCTCCGCTTCTATTGGCCGCCTGCCGTGTGACGTCGCTGTGACGTTGCACGACCCGCCCCCTTAGGAAGGAGGCGGGTCGCCGCCCAGAGCAACGTCGCAGGGCAGGTGAGTGCTTGTGAAGCTGCCGTAGCGATAATATTCACTATGGCAGCAATCACAAGATATCGCAGCTGCGACGGGGGCGGGGACTATCGCGCTCGGCATTGCAAGCATCGGCTTGCGATGTCGTAGTGTGGAAAGTACCCCTTATACGATGGTGGAGAAGGCTATGGATCTCCCATTAGTTGAGTGGATTTCAATATAGAAATGATGATGCAAATATAAGGAACCACAAAGAATACAAATAGCAAGGAGAGTGTGATGCTCTTAGAAAAGGAGAGATCACCGCAGGCAAAATCTAGATGGGCCAGAATCTCAAAGTTGTCTAGATTTTTTTGCAAGGACAAGAGGCCGTAAAAGAGTGGGAAAGATGCACGATATGAAATTTATTATTTACATTTATGATAGTTAGGCATTTACATAAAGTATAGTTCATAATGGTGGTGTAATATAAAGGGATAGCGATATACCGATCATAGGTAGAGTTGAGCGGATCAGTAATAATCCGGGTCCGGCGGATCCAGATCGGGTTGTGATAGAAGTCCAAGATCCGATCTGGAATCCGTTCAATACATATCAATGATGGGCGGTCCGGAGAGACAGAGACAGAGAGAGAGAAAGAGAAAAAAAAAAAACGGATCCGGATCGTGCAGCCGGAATCCCGGGTCCGGGTCGGACTCAGATCTGCAGCTCAAACCGCGCGGATCCGGATTTTGCGGATCCGGGTCCGCTCAACACTGATCATAGGCCATCACCGCCAGTAACATGTTCTCAATCCCTCTGAGGAAAAGCCCAAAGTTCATATGTGTCAAGTACCTGAGACATCAGATTTGTGACTACCCGACCATGGAGGTTGTCACCCTAATATTACGCAATGGTGCCTTCACTCAACGTCGGAGTATTCTAAGTGTTGGTAACTGTAGCCTCAAATATAAACTTATAAAAGTGTAACACAAAATAGCAGTAACAATAAAAGACGTAAAAAACAACACACACTTCAGGACAACGCCCTGTCCTGAAGTGTGTTGTTTTTTTCTTGGCATATGTTAGAGGATATATAAGCATACAGATGGTGGTGGTGGTATTCACCTATGACTAAGGACATTTTTTCAATATGTGTTGTCCGAAACGCATAAGGTGTCCTGTATGCCTGATGCCGTTACATCTTGAGATGCCACTTTTTTAATGATTCAATAAAAAAAAATTCTACTTTTATATTTAATCTCTGGTGCTGGATCCATATTTTCCTTTCCTGTTTAACCGCTACACCAGACCAGGACTGGAGGCTTTCCGTGCACCACCTCTGAAGTCCTGGAACACCCACTATAAGTAAGCTGAAAACCTTTCTTTTCCACATCATTTAAAAAAAAAAAAGTCATATTCAGGGCCAGACTTAACCTGAACGTGACCCTGGATCCCGAACCCCAAATAAGTCTATGGAGACCTGATCTTACTGTAAGTGCTATAAAATGATGGTGGTAAAAGATAAGGGGTTTCAAAAGGAAGCAAAATGGGGATTAAAGCAGGAAAATTATGGTTACCCTGCATCCATTTGGCTGTAACACTGCTTCCGGGTCCGCCCATTAACGATGATGAATGATCACCGCTTTCCCCATCCACCCTCTGTTACAGTGTCTGTGATTGGTTACAGTCACGCTGCGCTCCTACCCTGAAAGCCGGAATCTGTGATAGGTTGCCCTCACACTAGCTGTTTGAGTCCCCAAAGTGGAGTGCAATAATAAAATAATTGGAAAAAATAGCGTAGGGTCCCCTGTATTTTGATACCCAGATCAGCTAAAGCAGGCGCAATCTCCAGCTGGGCACTCTATTTTGGCAGTGTCTGAAAAAATGAAGGAACCCACAAATTATATTTACATTTTTTAAATATATAAATAATTTGAAAAAATGACATGTGGACCCCTCTTATAGGGGGACTGGCAGATTACGATAAGGTGGTATATATCCCAATCGCCAGTCGGGGCCCACCATTCTCCAGGTGACAAAGGAGCTGCTGGCAACCTGAAGGTTAGGCGGAGAATACAGAGCTGTGTGGCTATGAAACTAATAGGAGCCTGACCTGAGTTAAATGTCACTTGGATCAGGAGACTGTGATCCCTGTTGGCGTCACAGGGTACCCAGGGCAGGCACACACAAGTCTGCCACTGATGCTGCAGACTGGTCACGTGCATAGGGGGCATGTCAGACTATAAGGACCCTGACCCTCACCGCGCCAAACACAGCTGTACCCAGATACGAATATCCGGTACTGGCGCATGCCCAACAATCACTTGCACACTGACACATACACATTGAAGGCAGGTGGCGCAGCAGCCGCAGCCCATTTGACTCCACTGGGCTGCACTAGCAGGACTGGACGGTAGGAGGTGGAAGGGCGGCGCCTGACCCTAGCATGCTGAGCCATGGGTGTCTTGGCGTAAAAGGCACCATTCGCCTAAAGCGGGCTTTATATGCTACAATTTATCTAACAATGTGTCGGCGAGGTCACGTCGTAAGTGACGCACATCCAGCATCGTTAGTTACATTGTAGCGTGTGACACCTCCATGCGATTGCGATTGAACATTAAAACGTTGATCGCATGCACGTCGTTCAATTACTAAAAATTTAACGTTTGGTTGTTTAATGTTCCCGAGGTAGCACACATTGGTCTGTGTGACACCCCGGGAACGATGAACACAGCTTACCTGCGTCCTGCGGCTCCCACCGGCAATGCGAAAGGAAGGAGGTGGGCGGGATGTTTACGTCCCGCTCATCTCCACCCCTCCGCTTTTATTGGCCGGCTGCCGCGTGACGTCACTGTGACGCCGAAGGTCCCTCCCACTCCAGGAAGTGGATGTTCGCCACCCACATCGAGGTCGTATGAAAAGTAAGTACGTGTGACGGGAAATAATCGTTTGTGCGACATGGTCAACAAATTGAACGTGCCACACATACGATGGGGGCGTGTCACATCGCATACGATATCGTATGCGAAATTTTAAGGTGTAAAGCAGCCTTTACCCTACCTATCGCTTCCAAACAAAGGCTTGTGCCACAATGGGCGCAATGGGCACACATGGAGGTGTGCGCACAACAAGCATATGGGAAGACTGCACACCTCCATTTTTTCTCCAGCCCCTTTTATAACCTGGGTCTGCCCCAAACCAAGGGTGGACCACAATGGCACCTCTAGGGTCCAATAGTGGAATGCCACGTCATCAGTGACATCACAAGTAGCCTATCTGGAACCGCCACGTCACTGATGACCTCATGGCTGTCACGCCAGTCATCGTCTGATGACCAATGGTGAGGTGCCGTGTTATAGGGTTGAGCCACCGCGAGCCAGTCCGGAGTGGCCACATCATCAGGACACCTGATGTGTGTCGGCCTATCAGAGCCTGCCACCTCACGGACATGCCCAGTGAGGTCCTTACCGGACCTAGCCTCTGATGCACTAAGTGCCTGAGCATGCTCAGTAGCCTGAACAACAGTCTCAGAAATCAGACTGCCTGAGCATGCTCAGTAGGCACAACACAGGACTTAGTGCGAAAAGCCTCTTTGCACAGGAACTTGGACATTGTGCCGTGTCTAAGTGTAGGAGCATGCTCAGTAGCCTGAACCTGAACTTAGTGCCATTTCTGAGGCTATCAGGCTGAGCATGCTCACTAGGCGAAATACTGGACTTAGGCTCTGGCTGGGTTAAATCGGCGAGCGCATGCGCACTAGCCGCCTCTCCACTAGAGATGAGCGAACCGGCCACGGTTCGGCTCGAGTTCGGTTCGCCGAACGGAGGTCTCGTTCGAGTTCGGTTCGGCGAACGTTCGACGAACCACTCGAACCGCATAGGAAACAATGGCAGGCATTCAGAAACACATAAAAACACCTAGAAAACACCCTCAAAAGGTGTCCAAAAGGTGACAAACCACTCACAACACAACACAAACACATGGGAAAGTGACAAGGACATATACTCATGCGAAAACAAAAGAGCAGGACAAGGAAAAAGAGGAGGAGACACAGATATATGAGTATATGCAAGGAAACATCGATGCCATTAGTGTGCAACTTGAGCCCTGCTCATTTTAGGCTTCCAATCTGGATAAATTGCCTGAGCTTGCCACGTACGCCTTGGGGATCTCGTCGTGTCCTGCAGCCAGCGTTCTCTCGGAACCTGTCTTCAGTGCTGCTGGGGGTCTGCTGGCAGATAAGCACACGTGTCTGTCCACTGACAATGTGGACATGGCTCTCAGAGGACTTTTCTTCCCCTGGGTCAGCCAGGGGAGGCGAAAGGCACGTGTATTTTTGAAAGTGCTTCATGCAAAGCATCTGTTTCATTTTGAAAAGGGGCATCAACTGATGCCAGTCAAGTGGGGTGTGTGTGGCCCAATTAGTGGCAATGAGGGAGACTGTGGTTGGAGTCCCCTCGCTGTGTTTCTAAAAGAACCAAGATGAACAAGTCATGGCTCTCAGAGGACTTTTCTTCCCCTGGGTCAGCCAGGGGACGCGAAAGGCACGCGTATTTTTGAGAGTGCTTCATGCAAAGCATCTGTTTCATTTTGAAAAGGGGCATCAACTGATGCCAGTCAAGTGGGGTGTGTGTGGCCCAATTAGTGGCAACGAGGGAGACTGTGGTTGGAGTCCCCTCTCTGTGTTTTACATGCTTTTCGAAGGGCATGACATGCCTAAGAGGTTGAGTTTCAGCATCTGCAACTTGTTGGCTACCGAAAGGCTGCCTTTACACCCTTTTGAGACCGAGGATTTTCGAGACCTTATGCCCATTGCAGTGCCCCAAGAGCCGATGGCCATTCGCCACTCCTTCTCCAAGAAATGCGTGCCCGCGCTACCACAGCAGGTCGCACACAACATCACCGATTCCTTGAGAAACTCTGTGTGTGACAGGGTGCATTTCACCACAGATACTTGGAACAGTAAGCATGGACAGGGGAGTTACATGTTGCTGACTGGGCACTGGGTAACTATGGTGAGAGATGGAGAAGGGTCTGCTGTACAAGTCTTGCCATCCCCACAAGTTGTGCATCAATCCTCTGTATGTAGAAGTTGATCCACTGCTTCTGCCTCCTCAACCTCGTCTGGGTCCTCAACCTCCGCCCAAACCCTGTCTGGTCAGGCCACCCGCCTTGTAACTGCGCACAAGGAATCCCGCACACCTCCTTACTATGCTGGCAGCAGAGCTCAAGGCCATCAGGCGGTCAAATGTTTACTTTGAAATGTAGGGGAAATGTGAGTCACACCGCTGAGGAATTGTGGACGGCTAGCTCTGTAGAGTGAGACCGAGTTTCATCAATGGTTGTCTCCACTCAACCAGCAGCCAGGGAATGCCGGGTGCGACAATGATGCTAAACAGTCTGCGGCCCTTCTTCAGGGCAATGTGACACACGTGCCTTGTATGGCTCACGTGTTGAATCCGAATCTCCAGCAATTTTTAAAACACTATCCCGGAATACATGTCCTTCTGTCGAGGGCATGGTGTAACGCCTGCCTGGATTGACACACTCAGACGGGCTGTAAAGGATAGGCTAGAGGGAACCCACTCACCAAGCTGGACACCCAGAACTCTGAAACCCTTTAATACAGTGATGTTGAATGACACAGGGCCCAAGTTGATCAATACCTGTGGAAGGCTGCAGTTCCAGAGAATAGTAGTCATGCAGGGTCAAAACATTAATTGAGGAAGAGGAACAGAATGGGATGGCCAGGACTTAATCAGAAAACAAGCAGAGGTGAAATGCGGATCGGCAAACAAGGTACCTAAACAGCAAGCAGGAAAAGTAGTCAGGTAACAAGCACACAAAATCATAAAACTGAACTGGGGGTAAAAGTAACCAGAGGTTCATAGCTATGTCTGGCAGTGGTCTGCAGACAGGAGGGGCCTAAAAAAGGGTGTGGTGTCTTCCCATTGGTTGTAGCTGAATGATGGTACTTCATCTGTGAGATACTCACCACCTGCATTCAGCCTGTGGTTCTGCATCTGTCAAGGTAACGCATCCCAGTGGGTGAGCATAACCTGCGTCCACCTGCGCCGCTGGCATCGACTCCTCTCCCATCATCAGCACTATGCACGAAAGGAACACGTTGTCACCTGGCGACCGGAGTACAAATTGACGTAGCGGACTACTGTGGTGACTTAACAGCCGTGTGCGGCAATGATGCAAACCTGGCTGCGGGCCATCGTCAGGGCAATGTGACACACGTGCCTTGTATGGCTCACGTGTTTAATCTGATTCTCCAGCAATTTTTAAAACAAAATCCCGGCCTACATGGCCTTGTGCAGCGGGCACGCTAGCTATGTGCTCACTTCCATCGTGCGCACACAGCAGCTCAACAACTTTCATCGCTCCTGAAGTCTTAGGGTCTGGTGGTTAAATGCCGGAAATGCGATGTTCCGACACGCAGGAATTGGAATCTGCACATGTTGCAGCGTCTGTGGCAGCACCGCAGAACCCTGCTGAAATACGTTATTATGACGTATACCCTGGGCTAACTTGATCCAGAGGTTGTGCAGATCATGCTGCTGGAGTGGTGTCAGATCAAGGACCTATACACCCTTCTACACAGTTTACAAATGTCGACGCAGATGTTTAACACTGGCGATGCCATTCTCAGCGTGCAATTCTGGTCATCTACAAGATGGAGCACACTGTAATTATTATTCGGAGTCAAGTGTTGGGACAAGAGGAAGGGGAGGAAGTACAGGAGGAGTCATATGCGGAAGGGATAACAAGATCTACGAGGTCCAGATGGTCAGCGGCACCTAGGCGGCAGTCATGGTGGGGGAGAGGGATTAACAAGGGCGCATAGTATCAGCAAAAATTGTTGAGGAAGGTGCAGGAGCCCATGAAGAAATGGAGGACGAACTGGCGATGGGCATGGAAGACTCAGCAGATGAGTGAGAGCTTGCTCACATTTCGGTTGTGTGAGGTTGGGGGGAGAGGGCAGAGGAAGGAGGCACGATTCTCACCTCTCTGCCACCAACACACCAAGGACTTGGTCCTCCTGGATGCACAAGACACATGAGCGCCTTCTTGCTGCACTACCTACAACATGACCCTCGGATTATACGAATTCGAAGTAATGCTAACTACTGGGTTGCCACACTGTTAGATCCCCGGTACAAGACAAAATTTGGCGAAATAATTCCTGCCATAGAAAGGGACGCACGTGTACAGGAGTATCTGCAGAATGTGGTACGCAATCTTAGATCTGCTTTTCCACTAAACACCAGTGCTGCACAGAGTGAATCTCAACGCTAGAGTTGAGCGCGGTTCGTGGTTCGTGGTTCTCCAGTTCTAGGCTCGAGTGATTTTGGGGCATGTTCTAGATCGAACTAGAACTAGAGCTTTTTGCAAAAGCTCGATAGTTCTAGAAACGTTCGAGAACGGTTCTAGCAGCCAAAAAACAGCTAAATCATAGCTTGGTTTCTGCTGTAATAGTGTAAGTCACTCTGTGAATCAAACTATTATCACATTTCAGTGTATAGTGTGCGTGAACAGCGCCTTCAGATCACTGCTGTTTCTATAATGGCGATCGCCATTTTTTTTTTTTTTCTTGTCTTCCTTCCCTAAGTGCGCGCGTCTTGTGGGGCGGGCCAGCATGTCAGCCAATCACAGACACACACACAGCTAAGTGGACTTTGAGCCAGAGAAGCAACGGCATGTGTGATAGGATCTGCATGTCACATGTCCCTGCATTATAAAACCGGACATTTTCTTCACGGACGCCATTATCTGCCTTCTGCGTCTTTGGTGTCAGACATCACTGTCGCAGCTCCGTCATCCTGAGTCCTATAGCCGATACAGCTGTATGCGCTGCATACACAGCGTTAGACAGCTTAGGGAGAGCACTTTATAGCAGTCCTTTTAAGGGCTCGTACCGGCAGGGTCAGAGCCATAAGTGACAGGTCCTGCAAACAGCAACAGCGTCTGTGTAGCCAAGGTCAGGGATTTCCTCCCTGCATTTCACCATTAGGAGGGAATAGAAAGGCAGGCTTCCATTCCTCTACCCAGAGCACCACAATCCTGCCACTGTACCCTCCTGTCCTCTGCACACTCCAACTCATAACTAAGCCATTATACTAGCAAACACTCAGTGTACCTAGTGGCATCCTATCTGTGGCTATTGGACTTTGCTATAGTCCCACTAGTGCAAAGACATTTGCAGAGCACGTCTGCCTGCATTGCACACTACAACTAATTATAACTAAGCCATTATACTAGCAAACACTCAGTGTACCTAGTGGCATCCTATACGTGGCTATTGGACTTTGCTTTAGTCCCACTAGTGCCAAGACATTTGCAGAACGCATCTGCCTGCGTTGCACACTCCAACTAATTATAACTAAGCCATTATACTAGCAAACACTCAGTGTACCTAGTGGCATCCTATACGTGGCTATTGGACTTTGCTATAGTCCCACTAGTGCCAAGACATTTGCAGAGCGCATCTGCCTGCGTTGCACACTCCAACTAATTATAACTAAGCCATTATACTAGCACACACTCAGTGTACCTAGTGGCATCCTATACGTGGCTATTGGACTTTGCTTTAGTCCCACTAGTGCCAAGACATTTGCAGAACGCATCTGCCTGCGTTGCACACTCCAACTAATTATAACTAAGCCATTATACTAGCACACACTCAGTGTACCTAGTGGCATCCTATACGTGGCTATTGGACTTTGCTTTAGTCCCACTAGTGCCAAGACATTTGCAGAACGCATCTGCCTGCGTTGCACACTCCAACTAATTATAACTAAGCCATTATACTAGCAAACACTTAGTGTACCTAGTGGCATCCTATACGTGGCTATTGGACTTTGCTATAGTCCCACTAGTGCCAAGACATTTGCAGAGCGCATCTGCCTGCGTTGCACACTCCAACTAATTATAACTAAGCCATTATACTAGCAAACACTTAGTGTACCTAGTGGCATCCTATACGTGGCTATTGGACTTTGCTTTAGTCCCACTAGTGCCAAGACATTTGCAGAACGCATCTGCCTGCGTTGCACACTCCAACTAATTATAACTAAGCCATTATACTAGCACACACTCAGTGTACCTAGTGGCATCCTATACGTGGCTTTTGGACTTTGCTATAGTCCCACTAGTGCCAAGACATTTGCAGAGCGCATCTGCCTGTGTTGCACACTCCAACTAATTATAACTAAGCCATTATACTAGCACACACTCAGTGTACCTAGTGGCATCCTATACGTGGCTATTGGACTTTGCTATAGTCCCACTAGTGCCAAGACATTTGCAGAACGCATCTGCCTGCGTTGCACACTCCAACTAATTATAACTAAGCCATTATACTAGCACACACTCAGTGTACCTAGTGGCATCCTATACGTGGCTATTGGACTTTGCTATAGTCCCACTAGTGCCAAGACATTTGCAGAGCGCATCTGCCTGCGTTGCACACTCCAACTAATTATAACTAAGCCATTATACTAGCAAACACTCAGTGTACCTAGTGGCATCCTATACGTGGCTATTGGACTTTGCTTTAGTCCCACTAGTGCCAGGACATTTGCAGAACGCATCTGCCTGCGTTGCACACTCCAACTAATTATAACTAAGCCATTATACTAGCACACACTCAGTGTACCTAGTGGCATCCTATACGTGGCTATTGGACTTTGCTATAGTCCCACTAGTGCCAAGACATTTGCAGAGCGCATCTGCCTGCGTTGCACACTCCAACTAATTATAACTAAGCCATTATACTAGCACACACTCAGTGTACCTAGTGGCATCCTATACGTGGCTATTGGACTTTGCTATAGTCCCACTAGTGCCAAGACATTTGCAGAGCGCATCTGCCTGCGTTGCACACTCCAACTAATTATAACTAAGCCATTATACTAGCAAACACTTAGTGTACCTAGTGGCATCCTATACGTGGCTATTGGACTTTGCTTTAGTCCCACTAGTGCCAAGACATTTGCAGAGCGCATCTGCCTGCGCACACTCCAACTAATTATAACTAAGCCATTATACTAGCAAACACTTAGTGTACCTAGTGGCATCCTATACGTGGCTATTGGACTTTGCTTTAGTCCCACTAGTGCCAAGACATTTGCAGAACGCATCTGCCTGCGTTGCACACTCCAACTAATTATAACTAAGCCATTATACTAGCACACACTCAGTGTACCTAGTGGCATCCTATACGTGGCTATTGGACTTTGCTATAGTCCCACTAGTGCCAAGACATTTGCAGAGCGCATCTGCCTGCGTTGCACACTCCAACTAATTATAACTAAGCCATTATACTAGCAAACACTTAGTGTACCTAGTGGCATCCTATACGTGGCTATTGGACTTTGCTTTAGTCCCACTAGTGCCAAGACATTTTCAGAGCGCATCTGCCTGCATTGCACACTCCAACTAATTATAACTAAGCCATTATACTAGCAAACACTTAGTGTACCTAGTGGCATCCTATACGTGGCTATTGGACTTTGCTTTAGTCCCACTAGTGCCAAGACATTTGCAGAACGCATCTGCCTGCGTTGCACACTCCAACTAATTATAACTAAGCCATTATACTAGCACACACTCAGTGTACCTAGTGGCATCCTATACGTGGCTATTGGACTTTGCTTTAGTCCCACTAGTGCCAAGACATTTGCAGAGCGCATCTGCCTGCGTTGCACACTCCAACTAATTATAACTAAGCCATTATACTAGCAAACACTTAGTGTACCTAGTGGCATCCTATACGTGGCTATTGGACTTTGCTTTAGTCCCACTAGTGCCAAGACATTTGCAGAACGCATCTGCCTGCGTTGCACACTCCAACTAATTATAACTAAGCCATTATACTAGCACACACACTCAGTGTACCTAGTGGCATCCTATACGTGGCTATTGGACTTTGCTATAGTCCCACTAGTGCCAAGACATTTGCAGAGCGCATCTGCCTGCGTTGCACACTCCAACTAATTATAACTAAGCCATTATACTAGCAAACACTCAGTGTACCTAGTGGCATCCTATACGTGGCTATTGGACTTTGCTTTAGTCCCACTAGTGCCAAGACATTTGCAGCACGTCTGCCTGCGTTGCACACTCCAACTAATTATAACTAAGTTACATTGTCAGGGATATTTATTCTTTATTATTCTGCTGTTAATAAAGCTAGACCAACACTGCAATCTTCACCACCTCTCAATTTTTACTACCACATTTTCAGTCCACAATCTTGTCGCAATCAACATGAGTGGCAAAATGACAGATGCTGGTGGAAAGGGGAAGAGGCGTGGTGGAAAAGGCAAAAAAGGTTTTGTCAATGGGGAAGGTGGCAAAGCTCCATTATCATCTGCTGCAGATAGACCATCTACTAGCAAAAGTAAGATGTCTACTACTTATTGTGGACAATCCGATGTGCTCCCTTTTTTACGGACACGAACAAGAGGAACAAAGGTAGATGATGGGCAAAAAAGGAAAATGCTTGAATGGATCTCAAGTGGTCCAACAAGTGCCCTCTCAGCCACTTTAAGTACCGCATCCAAAAAACACCAGTCCTCTGAGTTGTCATCCCAATCACACTTGATTTCTCCCAGCTCTGAAGTCTCCATCAGCCCTGCACAGTATGGTGGAACTGAGATGGCTGAGTCTGCAGAGCTGTTCAGTCACACTATAGCCTGGGAATCCGCGGTCTGCTCCCAAGCTACAGTGAGTACAGAACAGGAAATGGTCTGCAGTGATGCCCAGAACCTTTGTGACTCTGATTCAGGCCGTGAGGACCAAGTTTCTGAGCATAATGTTGACCCTTTGTCACAAACTGTAACACCTGTGGTTATAGACAATGAGGAACATACTGATGAAGATGAGACGCAGATACCCGATTGGGATGACAACTTAAATATTCGGTCAGGGCAAGAAGAGGCTCGGTCTGAGGGGGAGGGGAGTGCAAACACAACAATTGATGATGACGTTCTAGATCCCACCTACTGTCAACCCCCAGTCAGGCACTCGAGGAGGTCAACAGAGGCGGTGGAGGAGGATGCAACCGACGACGAAGTTACCTTGCGCCTCCCTGGACAGAGTCGGAGCACTGGTAGCACGTCTACAACTGCATCCTCAGCCACCACTCTGCCTATGAGCATTATTCGGGGTGGATCAACAGGTCGCATGGCCTCTAAGCCTTGCCTAGCCTGGTCCTTTTTTCACATCGAAAAAGATCGCCCAACTCATGTGATATGTAACATTTGTCATGATTCTGTTAGTAGAGGTCAAAACCTCAGCAGTTTGACAACTTCTTCCATGAATCGTCACATGACTAAATATCATAAGTCCCGGTGGGAAGCTCACCGTGCTGCAATGCGGCCTAGCGGAGCGAACCATCCACCGCCCGCCCCTTCCAGTGCATCCGCGCGCTCTTCATCTTCTAGGACTGTGGGGACAGCTGTCACACCTGTTTTTCCACGCAAAACTTCCACCACTGTAACCGCAACAGGCAGTTTGCTTGTAAGGTCGTCAGTTGGTTTGGAAGGGGAAACAAGTGAGTGTGTACAGCTCTCTCAGACATCGATAGCACCAACGTTGGATGAAGGCAACATCATGTCTCCGCCTGCACTTTCCTCACAAACCTGCATTTTTCCAGGGACACCCTACTCAACACCGTCTACACACAGCAGCCAGATCTCTGTCCCTCAGATGTGGTCAAATAAAAGGCCACTTCCTCCGACCCATGACAAAGCTAAGAGGTTGACTCTATCCCTCTGTAAGCTGTTGGCTACCGAAATGCTGCCTTTCCGCCTAGTGGACACACAGGATTTTAGAGACCTTATGTCTGTCGCTGTGCCCCAGTACCAGATGCCTAGTCGCCACTACTTCTCTAAGAAAGGTGTGCCCGCGCTACACCAGCATGTCGCACACAACATCACCGCTTCCTTGAGAAACTCTGTGTGTGAACGGGTGCATTTCACCACCGATACTTGGACCAGTAAGCATGGACAGGGACGTTACATGTCGCTGACTGGGCACTGGGTAACTATGGTGATAGATGGTGAAGGGTCTGCTGCACAAGTCTTGCCGTCCCCACGACTTGTGTGTCAATCCTCTGTCTGTCCAAGTTCCGCCACTGCTTCTGCATCCTCCACCTCATCTGGGTCCTCCACCTCCGCCCCAAGCCTGCCTGGTCAGGCCACCAGCGTTCTCACTGCGCAGAAGGAATCACGCACCCCTCATTACTATGCTGGCAGCAGAGCGCAACGGCATCAGGCGGTCTTTAGCTTGACATGTCTTGGGAATAAGAGTCACACAGCTGAGGAGTTGTGGTCAGCTCTGCGGTCCGAGTTTAATAAATGGTTGTCTCCACTCAACCTGCAGCCTGGTAAGGCCGTGTGCGACAATGCTGCAAACCTGGGTGCGGCCCTTCGCCTGGGCAAGGTGACACACGTACCTTGTATGGCTCACGTGTTGAACCTTGTCGTGCAGCAATTTTTAACACAGTATCCCGGCCTAGATGGCCTTCTGAACAGGGCACGAAAACTGTCTGCTCACTTCCGCCGTTCAAGCGCCGCAGCTGAGCGACTTGCATCGCTCCAGAAGTCTTTCGGCCTGCCGGTTCATCGCCTGAAATGCGATGTGGCGACACGCTGGAATTCAACTCTCCACATGTTACAGCGACTGTGGCAGCACCGCCGTGCCCTGGTGCAATACGTCATGACGTATAGCCTGGGCCAACGAGATGCAGGGGTGGGGCAGATCACCCTGATGGAGTGGTCTCAGATCAAGGACCTATGCACCCTTCTGCACAGTTTCGACATGGCGACGAATATGTTTAGCGCTGACAATGCCATTATCAGCATGACGATTCCAGTCATTTACATGCTGGAACACACGCTAAACACTATTCGGAGTCAGGAGGTGGGACAACAGGAAGGGGATGAGCTACAGGAGGATTCATATGCGCAAGACACAACAACATCACCAAGGTCCAGACGTTCATCATCACCAAGGCGCCAGGCATGGGAGCATGGGGTACAGGGATCAACAAGGGCGCATGGTAGCAGGCGAGATGTTGAGGAAGGTGCAGGAGGACATGAAGAAATGGAGGACGAACTGTCCATGAACATGGAAGACTCAGCGGATGAGGGAGACCTTGGTCAAATTTCAGTTGAAAGAGGTTGGGGGGAGATGTCAGAGGAAGAAAGAACGGTTAGCACCTCTATGCCACAAACACAGCGTGGACTTGGTCCACATGGCTGCGCAAGACACATGAGTGCCTTCTTGTTGCACTACCTCCAACATGACCCTCGTATTGTCAAAATTAGAAGTGATGATGACTACTGGCTTGCCACACTATTAGATCCCCGGTACAAGTCCAAATTTTGTGACATAATTCCAGCCATAGAAAGGGACGCACGTATGCAGGAGTATCAGCAGAAGCTGTTACTCGATCTTAGATCTGCTTTTCCACCAAACAACCGTGCAGGTGCAGGGAGTGAATCTCCCAGTTGTAACTTGACAAACATGGGACGGTCTCGTCATCTTCAACAGTCTACACGTACCAGTAGGACCGTATCTGGTGCTGGTAACAGCAATTTTATGGAATCTTTTCATAATTTTTTTAGACCCTCCTTTGCAAGGCCACCAGAGACAACAAGTCTGACACATAGTCAACGGCTGGAGAGGATGATACAGGAGTATCTCCAAATGAACATCGATGCCATGACTTTGCAACTGGAGCCTTGCTCCTTTTGGGCTTCAAACCTAGAAAAATGGCCAGAGCTCGCAACTTACGCCTTGGAGATTTTGTCGTGTCCAGCTGCCAGCGTTGTCTCTGAACGTGTCTTCAGTGCTGCTGGGTGTGTGCTGACAGATAAGCGCACGCGTCTGTCCAGTGACAATGTGGACAGACTGACGTTCATCAAAATGAACAAGTCATGGATCCAGAAGGAATTTACTACCCCTGTGTCATCCTGGGGAGAGTAAATGCTTGTGGATTTGGAATGTGCTTGATGCAAATCAAAACATCCTGTTTGCAACTAGGGCACAAGTGCTGCCACTGAATGGGTGGGTGTGTGTGGGGCACAATTTTTGGAAAAAAAGGGAGACTCCGCTTGGAGTAACCCTTGCTTACATTGTTTTTAAAAGAAGCCAAGATGAACAAGTCATGGGTCAGCAAAGACTTTGCTACCTACCCCGGTGTCATCCTGGGGACGGATAAGAATGGCGTATTTTTGAATGTGCTTGATGCAAATGTAGCTGTGAAGTGTACAACTGGGGCACAACTGCTGCCACTGAATGGGTGGGTGTGTGGGGCCCAATTTTTGGAAAAAAAATGGAGACTCCGCTTGGAGTAACCCTTGCTTGATGTGTTTTTAAAAGAAGCCAAGATGAACAGAGCTGGGATCAGGAAAGACTTTGCTACCTACCCCGGTGTCATCCTGGGGACGGATAAGAATGGCGTATTTTTGAATGTGCTTGATGCAAATGTAGCTGTGAAGTGTACAACTGGGGCACAACTGCTGCCACTGAATGGGTGGGTGTGTGGGGCCCAATTTTTGGAAAAAAATGGAGACTCCGCTTGGAGTAACCCTTGCTTGATGTGTTTTTAAAAGAAGCCAAGATGAACAGAGCTGGGATCAGGAAAGACTTTGCTACCTACCCCGGTGTCATCCTGGTGACGGATAAGAATGGCGTATTTTTGAATGTGCTTGATGCAAATGTAGCTGTGAAGTGTACAACTAGGGCACAACTGCTGCCACTGAAGGGGTGGGTGTGTGTGGGGCCCAATTTTTGGAAAAAAGGGAGACTCCGCTTGGAGTAACCCTTGCTTACATTGTTTTTAAAAGAAGCCAAGATGAACAGAGCTGGGATCAGGAAAGACTTTGCTACCTACCCTGGTGTCATCCTGGGGACGGTTAATTATGGCGTATTTTGGAATGTGCTTGATGCAAATCTAGCTGTGAAGTGTACAACTAGGGCACAAGTGCTGCCACTGAAGGGGTGGGTGTGTGGGGCCCAATTTTTGGAAAAAAAAGGGAGACTCCGCTTGGAGTAACCCTTGCTTGATGTGTTTTTAAAAGAAGCCAAGATGAACAGAGCTGGGATCAGGAAAGACTTTGCTACCTACCCCGGTGTCATCCTGGGGACGGATAAGAATGGCGTATTTTTGAATGTGCTTGATGCAAATGTAGCTGTGAAGTGTACAACTGGGGCACAACTGCTGCCACTGAATGGGTGGGTGTGTGGGGCCCAATTTTTGGAAAAAAAGGGAGACTCCGCTTGGAGTAACCCTTGCTTGATGTGTTTTTAAAAGAAGCCAAGATGAACAGAGCTGGGATCAGGAAAGACTTTGCTACCTACCCCGGTGTCATCCTGGGGACGGATAAGAATGACGTATTTTTGAATGTGCTTGATGCAAATCTAGCTGTGAAGTGTACAACTGGGGCACAACTGCTGCCACTGAATGGGTGGGTGTGTGGGGCCCAATTTTTGGAAAAAAGGGAGACTCCGCTTGGAGTAACCCTTGCTTACATTGTTTTTAAAAGAAGCCAAGATGAACAAGTCATGGGTCAGCAAAGACTTTGCTACCTACCCCGGTGTCATCCTGGGGATGGATAAGAATGGCGTATTTTTGAATGTGCTTGATGCAAATGTAGCTGTGAAGTGTACAACTAGGGCACAACTGCTGCCATTGAATGGGTGGGTGTGTGGGGCCCAATTTCTGGAAAAAAAGGGAGACTCCGCTTGGAGTAACCCTTGCTTGATGTGTTTTTAAAAGAAGCCAAGATGAACAGAGCTGGGATCAGGAAAGACTTTGCTACCTACCCCGGTGTCATCCTGGGGACGGATAAGAATGGCGTATTTTTGAATGTGCTTGATGCAAATGTAGCTGTGAAGTGTACAACTGGGGCACAACTGCTGCCACTGAAGGGGTGGGTGTGTGTGGGGCCCAATTTTTGGAAAAAAGGGAGACTCCGCTTGGAGTAACCCTTGCTTACATTGTTTTTAAAAGAAGCCAAGATGAACAAGTCATGGGTCAGCAAAGACTTTGCTACCTACCCCGGTGTCATCCTGGGGATGGATAAGAATGGCGTATTTTTGAATGTGCTTGATGCAAATGTAGCTGTGAAGTGTACAACTAGGGCACAACTGCTGCCACTGAAGGGGTGGGTGTGTGTGGGGCCCAATTTTTGGAAAAAAGGGAGACTCCGCTTGGAGTAACCCTTGCTTGATGTGTTTTTAAAAGAAGCCAAGATGAACAGAGCTGGGATCAGGAAAGACTTAGCTACCTACCCCGGTGTCATCCTGGGGATGGATAAGAATGGCATATTTTTCAATGTGCTTGATGCAAATCTAGCTGTGAAGTGTGCAACTGGGGCACAAGTGCTACCACTGAAGGGGTGGGTGTGTGTGTGGCCCAATTTTTGGAAAAAAGGGAGACTCCGCTTGGAGTCACCTTGCGGTGTTTTACATGATTTTAGAAGGGCGTGCCATGCCTATATCTGTGTGTCCTCCTCTTTTTCCTTGTCCAGCTGTTTTGTTTTCGAATGAGTATATGTCCTTGTCACTTTCCAATGTGTTTGAGTTGTTTGTCACCTTTAGGACACCTTTGAGGGTGTTTTCTAGGTGTTTTTCTGTGTTTGTGATTGCCTGCCATTGTTTCCTATGCAGTTCGAGTTCGGTTCGTCGAACGTTCGACGAACCGAACTCGAACGGGAGGTCCGTTCGGCGAACCAACCTCGAGCCGAACCGCGACCGGTTCGCTCATCTCTACTCAACGCTTTGTCATGGATAGGAGGAAATGGTCTTTTACTTGTCCACATCTGAGGGACCGAGGGCTGGCTGCTGTGCTGAGATGGCGTTGAGTACGGTGTCCCTGCAGAGTTGCACTTTTGGTCATATACCAAATGAGTTGAAAAAGGACAGATGCTGGTGGAAAGGGGAACAGGTGTGTTGGAAAGGGGAAAAAAGTTTTTGTCCGTGGGTTTGGTGGTTAAGCAAAAGTAACATTTGATGAAGAAACACCATCGGTGGGACTGGCAGATTTGGATAAGGTGGTATATACTATGTTACCGCTATATAACAAAAATTAATACGAAATGAAAGAGAAAGGTATATATCCCCATCAGCAGTCAATGTCCACCATGCTCCCAGATGGAAAAGGAGAGGTTGGCAACTGGAAGGTTTGGTGGAGGATACAGAGCTTTGTGGCTATGAAACTAATAGTAGCCTGAACCGAGTTAGACGCCACTCGGATCTGGAGACTGGGAGCCCTGTTAGCGTCACAGGGTCCACACGCCCACCCAGCCCAGGAACTCCCTGTTAACATCACAGGGGCCATTCAGTACGCTGACCGTGTGCATTGGGGCCACACCTGTGGACAGCAGGCGCATCAGCAGCAGCAGGCCTGTTAATGCCACTGGGCTGCACAAGCAGGACTGGTAGGACAGGAGCTGGTCTTAACCGTTCTGTGTTACCAACTGTGGTGGTGGCCTGCATCCACCACCCTATCCCTGTCTACCTCTGGCCTAAAGCCGCAATGGGTTCAACACATGGAGGTGTGCTCTTTCGGAGCATAATAGAAGACTGCGCACCTCCTTGTTGGCTCCAGCCCGTTTTATAACCTGGGTCCGCCCCAAACCAGGGTGGACCACAATGCACCTCCTGGAGACAAAAGCAGAGTGACACGTCATGAGTGGCATAACTAGCGTCCTATTTGGAACAGAAACTTCAATAATGACCTCATGGCTGCCACGACACAAACACCTCACCAGTCATCGTCTGACCATCAATAACGAGGTGACAAGTCATAGGGGCGGGCCTCTGAAAGCCATTTGGGAGTGGCATGGCCACATCGTTAGGACACCTGATACCCTATGGTCTATATGGGCCCCCCCACATCAGGGGCAGGGCCAAAGAGTTCATTACCGGACCTAGTCTCTGATGCAGTAAGTGCCTGAGCATGCTCAGTTGCATGAGATACAGTCTCTGAAAAAAGACTGTCAGCTTTAGCATGGTGTCTAGGCACAACACAGGACTTACACCCGGCACAGAGTGCAAGTACCTGTGCAAAGAGGCTTTTCACACTAAGTGTGGGAGCATGCGCTGTAGCCCGAAATGAAGACTTAGCCTCAGGAATGGCACAGTCAGGCTGAGCATACTCACTAGGCGAAACACTGTAGTTAGGCTGTAGCTGGGGTAAATCGGCACACGCATGCGCACTAGCTGCCTCTCCACACTTACACGTGGAGGAGAAATTGCTCTTCGGGTGTGGACTTGGAAATGCTGTCTATGAACAGAAGGAAAAGCTAAAGGAAGCCTCACTTTCTATCCCTCCGAATGATCAAATGCAGCAAGGAATTCCCTGAGTTTGCTATAAAATTAGCGTAGCAAAATGTGCATGAGGGTGTCATGCAGAGGTGCTGCAAATAGATTTGCACCAGTGGGACACTAATGGAAGTCCAACAGCCACGTTTAGGATGCCACTAAGCTCACTCAGTGTTTGCTAGTATAATGGCTTAGTAACAATGAGTTTGAGTGTGCAATGCAGGCAGACGTGCTGCAAATATCTTTGAACTAGTGGGACAATACAGAAGTCCAACAGCCACGTTTAAGATGCCACTAGGTTCACTTAGTGTTTGCTAGTATAATTGCTTAGTAACAATGAGTTTGAGTGTGCAATTGTAACGCCTGCCTGGATCCACAGACTCAGATGGGCTGTAACGGGGAGGCTAGAGGGAAGCCACTCACCAAGTAGGACCCCCAGAACCCTGAAACCCTTTAACCCCTATACAGGGATTTGGAATTACACAGGGAACTGGAGATCACTACCTGTGGAAAGCTGCAGTCCGATGAGAGCAGTAGTCAGGCAGGGTCAAGCCAGGAATAGCGGAACAGAATCGGCAGGCAGTGACATAGTCAGCAAACGTAGCAGAGGTCAGATCCGGGTCGGGCAGCAAGGTACGAAAACAGTAGGCAGAAGAGTAGTCAAAACACGCAGAAGTCAACACAGGAATCACCAACAGAATAGGATGTAACAGGAGCCAGGAAAATCAGAACTATCTCTGGCAGTAATCATGTGACAGGAGGGGAAATAAGAAGGGTGTGGTGTCTTCCCATTGGCAGTAGCTGAACGCTGGCAACTTCAGCTGGAAGACACATGCCACCCACAGTCAGCCAGCGGTACTGCAGATCCCAAGCTAACCCAGCCCAGTGGATGATCGAAGCCTGCGCCCACTGGTGCTGCTGGCATCGACTTCTCTCCCATCACCAGCACCATCTACGGCAGGAACACGGCGTCGCCTGGCGATCGAAACAGAAGTCGCTGGAGCAGACTCCGGCGGTGATGTGACAGTACCCCCTTCCTCCACGAGGGACCCTCAAAACCCGGCTTCCCAGGAAATTGGAAGTGAAACCGTCGGACCAGAGCCCTAGCATGAACACCGCTCGCAGGGACCCATGACCTCTCCTCGGGGCCGTAACCCCTCCAATGCACCAAATACTGTACCGCCCCTCTGACAATACGGGAATCAAGTATCCTCTGTACCTCATACTCCAAGTTACCTTCCACCAAAACAGGAGGAGGAGGGTCACTGACTGGGAGAATGGGGACACGATATAACTTGAGGAGGGACTTATGGAACACATTCGATATCTTGAAGGATGGGGGGAGTTGCAGGCGGAAAGCTGTGGGATTAATTTCCTCGATTATCTTGTAAGGTTCAATAAATCTCGGACCCAACTTAGCAGAAGGGACCTTGAGTTTAATATTCTGTGTGGATAACCATACGTTGTCCCCAACTCCAAGGCTAGGGCCCTTGGAACGTCTCTTGTTAGCAGAGGAGGCTTGACCAACCTTTGCCTTCTTCAGGTTCTCTTTCACCTCAGACCAGATAGCCTTTAATTTGTCCACAGTTGAGTCAGCCTCAGGAGTATCCACCACAGCAGAAGAAAAAGAACCAAAACGTGGATGCAACCCTAAATTGCAGAAAAAGGGGGTAGTCTTGATGGATTCCTGATACCGATTATTGATAGCGAACTCAGCTAGCGGCAGATATTCCACCCAGTCAGACTGACGGTCAGACACATAACACCGGAGATATTGTTCAAGGGTTTGATTGGAACGTTCGGTCTGACCATTGGTCTCTTGGTGGTAGGCAGAGGAAAAAGATAGCTCTATATTGATCTTTTTACAAAACGCCCTCCAGAATTTTGAGACGAACTGTGTTCCTCGGTCAGAAACAATAGTGTCCGGAACCTCGTGTAACCGCACAATATGCCTAATAAACAACTTGCTAAGAGTTTCAGAATTGGGTAATCCGGACAGAGGAACAAAATGACACTGTTTGCTGAATCTATCCACTACTACCCAGATACAGGTCTTCCCTTCTGAGGGTGGAAAGTCAGTGACGAAGTCCATGGAGAGATGTGTCCAAGGGCTTACTGGAGTAGGTAGGGACTGGAGAAATCCGGCAGAGCAGGTACGGGGTGTCTTGGCTCGAGCACAAGTTTCACAAGCCAGTACATATTCCTTACAATCTTTCGCTACGGTTGGCCACCAAAAATTCCTGGTTACTAATCGGAGGGTATTGCCGATACCAGGGTGGCCTGCCAGCACAGAATTGTGGGATTCCTGGAGTACCCGTAGGCGAAGTGAGGGGGCAACAAACAGTTTATGGACAGGGGTGGTTTCAGGAGCTTGGTCTTGGATATTATGGACCTCTTTTATCAAATCTAAGGAAACAGATGACATAATAATGCCTTTAGCTAAAATATACACTGGTTCAGAGTTTTCAGACTGAGAGGGACAGAAGCTAAGGGAAAGTGCATCAGCTCTGGTGTTCTTGGTACCGGGCCGGAATGTTACCACAAAATCAAATCTGGAGAAGAACAATGCCCACCTAGCTTGCCTAGGATTGAGTTTCTTAGCAGATTCCAGATACGTGAGGTTCTTATGGTCTGTGATGACTGTGACCTTATGTTTGGCGCCTTCGAGGAAGTGGCGCCATTCCTCGAAGGCCCATTTAATTGCCAACAGCTCACGATTACCAATATCATAATTTCTCTCTGTGGGAGAAAACGTGCGGGAAAAGAAGGCACAAGGACGAAGCTGATTGAGAGACGGAGTACCTTGTGATAGTACCGCTTCCACTCCAACCTCGGATGCATCGACTTCCACAATAAACGGACGCATAAGGTTAGGCTGAACCAGAATCGGGTCTGAGGAGAAACATTCTTTTAATGTAGAGAGGGCATGGATCGCCTCTGGCTTCCAATTAACCACATCAGCCCCCTTTTTAGTCAAATCGGTGAGGGGTTTGGCAATTTTGGAAAATTCTCTAATGAATTTGCGATATTAATTAGCGAATCCAAGGAAACGCTGCAAGGCTTTCAGAGACTTAGGTTGCACCCACTCCTTAATCGGTTGAAGCTTAGAGGGATCCATGCGGAAGCCTTCTGCAGACAATATATAACCCAGGAAATTAACCTCTGCCTCAAAAAAAAACCAAAAACACATTTCTCATATTTAGCAAATAGGGAGTTCTCCCTGAGTCTCTGGAGTACAGTGCATACATGTTGGACATGTGACGTAGCATCAGGAGAATAAATCAGGATGTCATCCAGATAGACCACCACATATTGACCACAAATATCTCTGAAAATGTCATTTACAAAGTTCTGAAAGACAGCCGGAGCATTACTCAATCCAAAAGGCATTACCAGATACTCATAGTGTCCCTCTGGAGTGTTAAATGCAGTTTTCCACTCATCCCCTTCTCTGATACAGATGAGGTTATATGCTCCCCTGAGATCCAGCTTGGTGAACCACCGGGCTCCTAAGAGCTGGTTAAACAGATCGGGGATCAGTGGCAGAGGGCACTGATTCTTTACAGTAATAGCATTCAGTTCACGGTAGTCAATACAAGGTCTGAGGCCACCATCTTTCTTATCAACAAAAAAGAATCCAGCGCCGACTGGTGACCTGGATGGTCTGATGAACCCTCTCTGCAGACTGTCTGCTATATAATCTTTCATGGCCTGACGCTCCGGACCAGAAAGATTATACATTTTACCCTTGGGGAGTCGGGAATTGGGGACCAAATCTATGGGACAGTCATAATCTCTGTGCGGAGGTAATTTTTCAGATTCAGATACAGAAAACACATCAGAAAATTCCCTGAATGCATAAGGTAGGAAGATAGGTTCAGCTCTAGTCAGGTTATCAGATAAAGACATACACGTCCCGACACTCAGGGCTCCAGCGCACAATCTCACCCTGATGCCAGTTTATGACCGGGTTATGTTTACGCAGCCAAGGCATGCCCAATACCACTGCTGACATCAGATTGTCAAGAACAAAAAATGACACAGATTCTACATGCAGAGCACCAACAAGCATGGAGATCTCTGGAGTTACAAAAGTAACCACACCCTGAGTGAGAGGGGTGTACTGTCAATAGCAGAGATTCTAATAGGTGCATTTAACCTGAGCAAAGTCAAACCCAGCTCTTTTCTTACAATAGTGTCTATAAAATTAGCAGCAGAGCCACAATCAACAAAGGCCTGCAGCCGTACAGATTTTCCCTGGTGAGACAATGAGACAGGTAACATTAACCTCATAGGGTCTGCAGGAAGTACCTGGGCACCTGAGCGGGTATCCTGGGGTCCGCTCAGGTGGTGCTGCTGCCTTCGAAGCGATTGCCTCTCTGATCCAGGCACTCCACCACGTGATCTGCTCCCTTGCAGTCGACGGGACTCTGGACATGCTGAGGTAGGTACTGCAGCGGCGGCTTGGATCTGAGAAGACCTGAGATCCTGCACTTGCTGTGTCAGTCCATGTACAAGCCCAGAAAGGGTGTGCACCTGATTTAGCACAACATGGAGAGAATCAATTTTTTTTTTCTCTCCTGGTTAGAGGGCCAGATATAATGTAACGCCTGCCTGGATCCACAGACTCAGATGGGCTGTAACGGGGAGGCTAGAGGGAAGCCACTCACCAAGTAGGACCCCCAGAACCCTGAAACCCTTTAACCCCTATACAGGGATGTGGAATTACACAGGGCCCTGGAGATCACTACCTGTGGAAGGCTGCAGTCCGATGAGAGTAGTAGTCAGGCAGGGTCAAACCAGGAATAGCGGAACAGAATCGGCAGGCAGTGACGTAGTCAGCAAACGTAGCAGAGGTCAGATCCGAGTCGGGCAGCAAGGTACAAAAACAGTAGGCAGAAGAGTAGTCAAAACACGCAGAAGTCAACACAGGAATCACCAACAGAATAGGATGTAACAGGAGCCAGGAAAATCAGAACTATATCTGGCAGTAATCATGTGACAGGAGGGGAAATAAGAAGGGTGTGGTGTCTTCCCATTGGCTGTAGCTGAACGCTGGCAACTTCAGCTGGAAGACACATGCCACCCACAGTCAGCCAGCGGTACTGCAGATCCCAAGCTAACCCAGCCCAGTGGATAATCGGAGCCTGCGCCCACTGGTGCTGCTGGCATCGACTTCTCTCCCATCACCAGCACCATCTACGGCAGGAACACGGCGTCGCCTGGCGATCGGAGCAGAAGTCGCTGGAGCAGACTCCGGCGGTGACGTAACAGCAATGCAGGCAGACGTGCTGCAAATATCTTTGCACTAGTGGGACAATACAGAAGTCCAACAGCCACGTTTAGGATGCCACTAAGTTCACTCAGTGTTTGCTAGTATAATGGCTTAGTAACAATGAGTTTGAGTGTGCAATGCAGGCAGACGTGCTGCAAATATCTTTGCACTAGTGGGACAATACAGAAGTCCAACAGCCACGTTTAGGATGCCACTAAGTTCACTCAGTGTTTGCTAGTATAATGGCTTAGTAACAATGAGTTTGAGTGTGCAATGCAGGCAGACGTGCTGCAAATATCTTTGCACTAGTGGGACAGTACAGAAGTCCAACAGCCACGTTTAGGATGCCACTAAGTTCCCTCAGTGTTTGCTAGTATAATGGCTTAGTAACAATGAGTTTGAGTGTGCAATGCAGGCAGACGTGCTGCAAATATCTTTGCACTAGTGGGACAATACAGAAGTCCAACAGCCACGTTTAGGATGCCACTAAGTTCACTCAGTGTTTGCTAGTATAATGGCTTAGTAACAATGAGTTTGAGTGTGCAAAGGGCAGGAGGGTACAGTGCCAGGGTTGTGGGTCTGGGTAGAGGAATGGAAGCCTGCCTTTCTATCCCTCCTAATGGGGAAATGCAGCGAGGAAATCCCTGACCTTAGCTACACAGACGCTGTCATCTTGTGTAGCTGGTAAAATCTGTTTTCACTGCCCTGACTGTCACCTATGGCCCTGACCCTGCCGGTATTAGCCCTTAAAAGGACTGATAGAAACTTCTATCCCTATTCTGTATAGCGCTGTGTATAGAGCGTACACAGCAGTATCGGAGACAGGAGCTGCGCCAGCGGTGACTGACACCAAGGACGCAGAAGAGATAATGGTGTGCTGGAGGAAAATGTCCGTTTTTATAATGGAGGGACATGTGACATGGACATCCTATCACACATGCCGTTGCTTCTCTGGCTAAAAGTCCACTTAGCTGTGTGTGTGTCTGGGATTGGCTGACATGCTGGCCTGCCCCACTACACGCACGCTCTTAGGGAAGGAAGACAAGGAAAAAAAAAAATGGCGATCGCCATTATCCATACAGCAGTGATCTTAATGCGCTGTTCCCTCACACTATACACTGAAATTTCATAATAGTGTGAGTCACAGAGTGACTTACACTATTACAGCGGAAAGCCAGCTAGTAATTAGCTGGTCTTTTTGCTGCTAGAACCATTCTCGAACGTATCTAGAACTATCGAGCTTTAGCAAAAAGCTCGAGTTCTAGCTCGATCTAGAACAGACCCCAAAATCACTCGAGCTGCGAACTGGAGAACCTCGAACCGCGCTCAACTCTACTCCTGAACTTGAACTCTCCTGACTCTAACTAACTGTTTTTCCCGCCTCCAGGCCTGTGAACTGCTCGGTGGGTGGGGCCAACAACCTGGCTCCGCCCCACCAGGTGTGGACATCAGACCCTGGAGGAGGCAACAAGGGTTTTGTTTGACAGATGTTCCCTACCAGGGGAGGGTGTGTGTGAGTATGTGATGTTATTCTGTGACCCCTGGGGTCCAGGGCGTCACACTCCCCCTTGGTAAAACGCAGACCGTCCACGGGCTGCCCATCCACCACCGGTTTTATTTTTCTGAAAAATATAAATAACAAAAACAGTATTCATTTCAAATCTTCCCATACGGGAGGCATGTCAAACGTTGCAAACATGAATAAAAATATTTTTAATAATAATGGACGGGTCCCATTTCTTCCGCTTCCCCACCCAAACAACCTCAACCTTGATGCTGCCCCTAAGAAATGGGCAGTACCCCTTTTCCCAAGTCCAGAAAACAGAACCTGGTTCAGGTTGTCCAAGCGGGAATGGGTACGGTATCTCGCACCCGACTGTCATTCAGGGGGCCCCACGTCCAGGGGGACCCCTGACCCCGGAGGATGGTCACCGGTCCTGGTGGCGACCTGACCCCAGCCTGCTCCGCTGCGGGTCCCTCCTCCAACCTGCCTCTCCGGAGGCGGTCAACGGGACTCCTGCCCACAATTATTTACAAACCCACTAGTTCGTGGGTGGCCTGCGAGTTCTCGGCCGTGTTCATGAGTAGTTTCTCCTGTGGGCTGTTTCAGGGTGGTAACGTGGCAAACAGGGGACAAAACATGCTGATGGTCCCAACGGGGACAACAGTTCTTTTTAATCAGATGAGTGTCTGGTTGATTAGTTACTGGTTCATTCGACATATATACACAATCAACATACGGCATCCCTAGATAGCAGTTTCCCTATACCTAAGCGGGGGCCTACCTAGGTTGGGGCGTGTGGACCTCCTGGGCCCAATGACGTCATTGGGGGGCGCTGGGACAGAGGAGACAACTGGTTCCTCTTCCCGTCTGTTGGGTATGGCAGGTGGAGACCTGCGGGGGCTTGGTATAGGTGCATCCCTGGGCACTGGTTCAAGCGGTTCACTGGCGGTTATTTCCGTTTCCACTTCTTCCACGGGTTGTGGGAACATTATCACCGGAATAATCACCGTACCGTTCTGCATAGGCCAGTCTACTGGGAAGTCGCCCATCATGGTGTGGATCACCTCTTTGTTTTCTCCGTTCGGTGTGGGGACTGGAGCTTCATTTGCCAATCGTAAGGGGCGTGGGCATTTATTCAGGTGGTCCATGGAAACTGTAGCCGTGGTCCTTCCCTGGTCGCGACTAATCAGATAAGTCTTCTCGTTCTCCCATCCAGTGGGCTGTATGACATATGGGGTTCTTTCCCACTGGTCATCAAGCTTGTGGGTTTTCCTCTTCCGTTTCAGCACTACATCTCCAGGCTCAAAGGGAACAGCTGAGGCCCATCTGTTGAAGCGCTGCTCTTGCTTTTCTCGGCTCTGGCGCAGATTCTTTTCCACATATTCCTGGATCCATCGGTACTGCGCCTGCCGCTTGGTATCCCAGTTTGCAGTGGAGGGAAGAGCTTCTGGAGCGTCCAGGCCCATTTCCAGGTCCACCGGCAGTCGGCCCGGTCGGGGTCTCATCAGATACACTTGGTAGAACCACAGGGAATGTTGTTGTACATGTCTGCCAGGTCAGGCAACTTCTCCGGCCACAGGTTTCGTTCTTCCAAGGATAGTGTCTTGAGGAGACCCAGAACCAGGTGATTCATCTTTTCACACATCCCATTGGTTTGGGCATGGTATGGTGTGGTCCTGATCTTCTAGCACCCATACAACTGGCAAAACTCCTGGAACACTTCTGCTTCAAAGGCCGGACCCGATCCGTGAGCACCCTTTCCGGGTATCCATGCAGTCGACAGAAGTAGGCCTGGAATGCCCTAGCTGCGGTACGGCCTGTCAGATCTTTAACTGGAACAACCACCATGAACCGCGAATAGTGGTCTACGATGGTCAGGGCGTAGGTATACCCGTTTTGGCTGGGTGTGAGCTTGACGTGGTCCAAGGCGACCAATTCCAGCGGTTGATGGGTGACGATCGGCTGAAGGGGGGCCTTCTGGCTGGCTTCATTCCTTCTTCTCAGTGCACAGGGACCACATTCTCGACACCAGGCCTCCACAGACTCCCGCATCCCACTCCAATAAAAGCGCCCTCTCAACAACATCTCCAGTTTCTTCCAACCAAAGTGTCCAGCGCCATCATGGTACGCCTGCAGGACTTTGGGCACGCTGGCCTGAGGAACCACCAGCTGGCAAACCTTCTCATGAGTTTTTGGGTTGATCAGCTCCTGATACAGCTTCCCTTGATGCAGGTATAGCCGGGCTCTTTCTTTTCATAGCCGCTGGGCTTCAGAGGGAGCTGAGGGATCCATTTTGGAGGAGCCCTGTGCAATCATGGTCTTGACCAACTGGATGGCAGACGCCTGGTCCTGGACTTCTTGCCACCCCTGGCTGGGTAACGGGTCCAGGTTCACCTGTTGCTGATTGACACCAAGTTTCTCGGCCAGTGGCCGGGGGAACGCAGGCAACTCGATTTCTTCGAGGTCATCGTCTTCCGACCCCCCGTCAGGCAGGTGGGTCATTCGAGATAACGCGTCCGCGTTGGTGTTCTTGCGGCCGGCTCTGTATTTGATGGTGAAATCATAGTTGGACAGCCGGACCACCCACCGCTGTTCCAGTGCACCTAGCTTGGCTGTATCCAGATGGGTCAACGGATTATTGTCCGTGTAGGCAGTGAATTTCGCTGCCGCGAGGTAATGCCTAAACCTTTCGGTGATTGCCCACACCAGGGCTAGGAATTCAAGCTTGAAGGAGCTGTAATTCGCGGGGTTTCTTTCCGTGGGCCGGAGTTTTCTGCTGGCATAGGCGGTCACTTTCTCCTTCCCGTTCTGGACCTGGGACAAGACTGCGCCCAGGCCCACATTGCTGGCATCGGTGTAAAGGATGAACGGGAGGCTGTAGTCGGGATATGCCAGGATTTCTTCCCCTGTCAAGGCTGACTTCAGCTGGCGAAAGGACTCCTCATGCTTCTCTTCCCACACAAATGGGGGTCCAGGGGCCCTACCACCCTTGGTCTGTCCCACAAGGAGGTCTTGCATTGGTGCAGCCATCTTGGTGTACCCCTTGATGAAGTGGCGGTAATAGCCCACCAGGCCCAGGAACTGCCTTACCTCCCTCACCGTGGTTGGCCGCGACCAGTCCTGGATAGCAGTAATCTTCTCAGGGTCTGGGGTGACACCTTCTGCACTCACCACATATCCAAGTTACTGTACCTTAGGCATCAGCAGATGGCACTTGGAGGGTTTCAGCTTCATCCAATACTTAGCAAGGGACGCAAACACTTCTGCCAGGTGCTCCAAGTGAGCTTCGTATGTCTGGGAATACACAATCACATCATCCAGATACAGTAAGACCGTTTCGAAGTTAAGATGCCCCAGGCAGCACTCCATAAGCCGTTGGAAGGTCCCAGGGGCATTGCACAGCCCAAACGGCATGCTGTTGAACTCGCAAAGTCCCATAGGGGTGGCAAATTCAGTCTTCTCACGATGTTCTGGTGCAACCGCCACCTGCCAGTACCCGCTGGTAAGGTCGAGGGTAGAGAAATATTTGGCAGTTTTCAGCGCAGCCAGCGACTCTTCAATACGGGGGAGAGGATAGGCATCCTTATGCGTTATTTGATTGATCTTCCGGTAATCCACACACATTCTCATGGTGCCATCCTTCTTCTTCACCAGTACCAGTGGGGCTGCTCAGGGACTACAACTATCCCTGATGACCCCTGCCTCCTTCATGTTCCTCAACATGTCCTTAGCGCATTGATAGTGTGCTGGTGGGATTGGCCTATACCTTTCCTTGATGGATGGATGTATGCCCGTGGGGATATGATGTTGCACCCCTCTAATCTTCCCGAAGTCTAGCGGGTGTTTGCTGAAAACCTGTTCATACTCCTGCACTACCCTGAGAAACAGAAAGGTAGAATCAGCTCACCCAGATCACATGGAGACTCCAATGAAGGACAGGTGCACGGGAAGGCCGGCCCGGCCAAGAAACTCCAGGAAAAAGAAAAAAATCCAGCACTCGTGTCCAGGAAATGTAATAAAATTTGCTTCTTTTATTTATTCAATTTTCATAGTAAAATTGGATCATATCCACAAAGTATAAAAAATCCCCATAAAGACAGGATGGGATGACAGAGGAGTACGCGTTTCGAGCTACATGCTCTTAATCTCAATCCACATTGAATGAACAACCACATGGGGATTTAAAGGGAAAAAAAAAAAAAGGAAGGAGGAGGAAAAATTTGAATTTAAGACGGATATGACACCATAGAAAAAAGTCAGAACCAAACAAAATAGCAGCAGATAAAAACAGTGCACTACCCTGTATACCCCCTCTTTGTGATGCGTGGGTGTAGTTTCAGTGCCTACATGTAAGTCCTGGCACCACTCCTCTAGTTGTTCGGGGGGTGTACCGCTATTGGTGGGGGGTGCAGAGGTAGAAGGGGTGGCTTCGTGGATGGCGTGGGGGTCTATGATAAGCAGCTTGGCAATGGTAGCATAACGGGGAAGCCTAACTTCTTCCTCCTCACAATTCAGCACTCTCACAGGCACTCTCCCCTTTTTGACGTCAGTCACCCCTCTGGCAGCCATCACCGTGGGCCAGTGTTCTGAAGGCGTGGGTTCCACCATCGCCGGGTAATCATGCCCCTGGGGTCCTACTGCTGCCCTGCACCAAATCATGATCTCACTCCTCGGTGGCACCACCAAAGGGGCCACATCCATCACCCGCACTCGACCAATCTCTCCACCCGTCAAGTTCACTTGCTGCCGATGCAGGAGGGCCCGGATCTCACGCTGCACCGCCCTCTGTCGGGATCCTCCTGCAGTGGCAGACAACTGCTGCAACAGACTCAGCACTTCCCCCATACAATGCTCAATCATTAGTCCCTAGAATTACTTTTGGGTTACGGTCACTGGATTCATTCAGCACCACAATCATCCCTTGATGTTTTAACTCAGTACGTCCCACAGTCATACAGGTCAAGAACTAATCTTTAATTTGCCTGGGGAATCTCTGACGCTCGGTTCCGGTGCTTCTGCTCCTCGGTGGCTCAAGCACGGGGCCGAACCCGGGGGCTCGGCAGCGCCTTCTCGTCCACAAGAGAAAAGGGGGGAGGTTTGGTGGTGGGATGTCGGTTGTGACGCCACCCACGGGGTTGTGGTGATGCTGGGCACCACCGCTGCTGGTGACGGGGGTTCCCGGGAGTGATGGCGGAGAGCAGCTGAGGTGTTGGCCCCTCCGTGGGTAGGGGCTGTTGGTCCTGGGGCCCCAGTTGGGGGAGTAGTGGGTAGGGGATAGGGGATAGGGGATAGTAGTGGGTAGTGGGTAGGGCAGGTGCCGATGCAGGGAGGCAGCGCGGATGTGGAGCAGCGGTGCAGCGCTGTGCCGGATGGCACTGGTGTACTCACTCAGGTAGTCAATGACAGAGTCTCTGGTAAACCAAACGGCTGGATGGACGGGGCCCACAGTCGGCTGCGGTTTCTTCACTTTCCCCACATGGGTTGATGGCGGTTGTCTTTCCCTGCACCTATGTGTACGTGTTTGACCCCTATGGATTCCCACGGGTGGTCCGCTCCCCGGCTTGTATGTGTCAGGAGAGCCCGTTTTGCCCGCAGGGGCTGGCCCTTGGATCTATGGCCGTTGGCTGTGGCTCTTACCCGGATGTGTTGGGCTGTTGCCTTCTGACGGGACTTAGGTGGGAATTAACCCCTGAGGTCCAGACCGCAATCAGGGAATTTGACCGTTACGGCTGCTTCAGAGCCTAGTCGGGGTCTGAGTACCCTGCCTTGGTGCTTAGCTTCACTCCACTCCCCGGTTCGGTACCTGCGGGCCACCGCCCGACCCCGGTCCTACGGTTCCGCAGACGTCCACTAACTCCTGCAGATGGCCACCACCATCTGCCAACCTTGCTGACTGTGCCTGGGCTCCGACCCAGACACACACAGTCTCTCCACTTCAACCTCCAACTCCACTACTCCTCTACACCAACTCCTTCACTCCACTCCTGAACTTGAACTCTCCTGACTCTAACTAACTGTTTTTCCCGCCTCCAGGCCTGTGAACTCCTCGGTGGGTGGGGCCAACCACCTGGCTCCGCCCCACCTGGTGTGGACATCAGACCCTGGAGGAGGCAACAAGGGTTTTGTTTGACGGATGTTCCCTACCAGGGGAGGGTGTGTGTGTGTATGTGATGTTATTCTGTGACCCCTGGTGTCCAGGGCATCACACAAGCATAACTGCTTTAGGATACATAAGGAATGAAAAATACAACTAGCCATATGAAAAATTGAAAAAAAATTTAAATGTGACATTGCATAACTGCTGAGGATTATTTGAAAAAAAGAGATATTTAGCTAACGTTGATCAATTAATTACTGCTTCATAACCAACTTCACGGTAATCTCATATTTATGGTGTCCCTAACCAAATGTAACCTCTATATGTGGTTAAAACCTGCTTGTGTGCATGGGTTCCTAACCAAATGTTACCTCTATGTGCGGTTGAAACCTGCTGTGTATGAGAAGCAAGGGACCTGGCTATATAGGAAGTTGAATAATCATGGGCTAAAGGGCGGGACTGGGTTCTCAGACAGAAAAAAACTGCATAACAATCAAAAAGACTGCTGGAACACCATTGTAAATGTGAACAGGGTGTTAGCCAAAAAATACATAATAATAATAATTATAATTTATTCATTTATATAGCGCTATTAATTCCACAGCACTTTACATACATCAGCAATACTGTCCCCACTGGGGCTCACAATCTAAGGTCCCTACATATTCTATATGAAGTGAAAGCTGCACACCAAATTCAGAGAAATATGAACAAGCATAACTGCTTTATAATACATAAGGAATGAAAAATACAACTAGCCATATGAAAAATTGAAAAAAATTTTAAATGTGACCTCTAGCAATGATTATTCAACTTCCTGTATAGCCAGGTCCCTTGCTTCCCATACACAGCAGGTTTCAACCGCACATAGAGGTAACATTTGGTTAGGTACCCATGCACACAAGCAGGTTTTAACCGCATATAGAGGTAACATTTGGTTAGGGACCCCATAAATAAGAGATTACCGTGAAGTTGGTTATGGGGCAGTAATGAATTGATCAATACATTAGCTAAATATCTCTTTTTTTCAAATAATCCTCAGCAGTTATACAATGTCAGGACAGCAAGTTGGTTTGAGCATCGGGGTCACCACACGCGCAAAAGAATTTTTTTAAAAATTAACTTTTAATTAATTCATTAAAATGAGGATAATCCTCACTAATAAAAGGACAAACAATACAAATAAAGGTTTGGCCCCTCCTACTTTCTCAAGGGTTTGATGCAAACCATAGAAAAACTAGTACCGCTATACAAAGTGGAACTTGTCTCACCCATGAACTAGGTGCCAGTTTCAGAAAAGTCCACTAATAAATAGAAAATTGGATTAATCTCACCAAAATCTTGTATACCACATATTAGATTCAAATGGGTTCAGGCAACCTTTTGGCGGAACCTCTTAATTATGAAAAATGTACCTCCCAACGCGTTTCGTTCAAAGAGCAAACTCATCAGGGGAGCTTATAATTGTGGCAAATCCATCTCAGGTCTCATTAAAAATGAGTCAAGAAATATCCATAATATGCTGAAATCCATAATATCCTGCCCTGACTGAATAGACAAGTTGTCATTCCAATCAGGTATCTGAGTCTCATTGTCATCAGCATGTTCCTCATTGTCTCCACCAAGAGGAGTTACAGTTTGGGAATGAGGGTCTACATTATGCTCAGAAACGTTTTCATCTGGGCCTGGATCTGACTCACAAAGCTTCTGGGCATCAGTGCAGATCATTTCCATGTCTGGACTCACTGCAGCTTTGGAGGAGACCTTTGATTCCCAGGCTATAGTGTGACTGAACAGCTCTGCAGACTCCACCATCTCTGTTACCACATACTCAGCAGGGCGAGTGGAGACTTGAGAGCTGGTAGGAAGCAAGTGCGATTGGGGTGACACCTCAGAAGAATGGAGTATTTGGGATGTTGATGAAGTTGAAGTGGAGGAGAGGCCACTTGATGGAGCACTTGAGATCCATTCAAGCACCTGCTCTTTTTGTGCCTCATCTACATTTGGTAGCGATGGTCGTGTCCGTAAGAAAGGGATCATATCAGATTGTCCACGGAATGAAGTAGACATCTTATTTTGGCTGGAAGATGGTCTTTCTTCAGCAGATGTTACGGTTGCTTTACCACCTACCCCATGGACACAAACTTTTTTTCCCTTTCCAACACGTCTGTTCCTCTTTCCAACATGTCTGTTCCCCTTTCCACCATCATCTGGCCTTTTGTATGTGAACAAATTGGCAACTGTTTGTTGCAGTTAAAAATTGGTTACTACAGATGGAGAGGTGGGGTAGCTTTAATGACAGCAGTGCTACGCCACTGACTATCACACACTGATACTATGCCCAAGTGATTGCCTGCATTAGTTCCAGTTAAAAATTGTCTAGCAGAAATGGAGAACTGGGCTATGTTTGTGGAAAGCAGTTGTAGGTCACTGACTAGCACAGACACTGATACTATGCCCCAAAGAATTTCCTGGACTACCTGCAGTTACAAAATGGCTAGTAGAAATGGAGAGGTGGGGTAGCTTTCTTGACAGCAGTGAAAGGTCACTGATTATCACAGAAACTCATATTATGCCCCAAAGAATTGCCTGAACTATCTGCAGTTAAAAATTGGCTAGTAGAAATGGAGATGTGGGGTAGCTTTCTTGACAGCAGTGGTAGGTCACTGACTATCACAGACACTGATACTATGCCCCAAAGAATTGCCTGGACTACCTGCAGTTACAAATAGCCCAGTTCTCCATTTCCACTAGGCAATGTTTGTGGAAAGCAGTGAAAGGTCACTGACTATCACAGACACTGATATTATGCCCCAAATAATTGCCTGGACTACTTGCAGTTAAAAATTGACTAGAAGAAATGGAGAGGTGGGGTAGCTTTCTTGACAGCAGTGGCAAGATCATTGACTATCACAGACACTGATACTATGCCCCAAAGAATTGCCTGAGCTGATTTAGACAGACGAAGTAAAAAACCATTGCACAGCGCTGGCACAGACTTGCCTATAAAAAATGGCTATGTACTGCTCTAATCTAGCCCTGAAAAGGGCTGAAATTACAACTAGTCCCTAATCCCTAAACCGATGTGTAGATTGCACTATATAAGTGTATAGCGCCCACAGCAGCAGCAGCGGCAGCAGTGACTGACACATACCCGCAGCAGTGAGATAATGGTGGCGATGGGGAAAATGGCCAGGTCTTATAGGGCAAGGACATGTGACATGCACAGCCAATGAAACATGCCCTTGCTTGTCTGGCAAAAATCCACTTTGCTGTATGTGTGTCTGTGATTGGCTGACAGCCTGGCCCACCCCACTGTACGCGTGGTTAGCAATAAAAAAATGTCACTCAGCAGCATCTAATCCCCGTCCCCCCCGCACACTATATGCTGAATTTTGATAATATTATTATTAACAGTGACTGACAGTATGAAAAGCCAGCTAGTAACTAGCTACGCTTTTGGTGATCGAACGGTAACTCGAACAGTCAAACGTTAAGCAAATCATTCGAGTTCGTCGAACGACTCGAACATCGCCCAAAACAACTTGAATTTGAAATTGGTGAATGGTTCGATTCGAACACCGCTCATCTCTATTTATGACCAATATTTTCCATTGACTTTTGTTTCATTTCCATATTTAGGTCACTGTGTTAGAGTCATGAGAAACGTCATGATCAAGTACAGGAGGCCAAAAATTTTATCAATAATTTCCTGGAAATTTCTTTCACTTCATTATTCCTCAGGCTGTAGATTAAAGGATTTAGGACGGGTGTTACAACTCCATAAATCAGAGAAGTATATTTAAGATGAGATGAAGAACTTCTTTTCTGTACCATGTACATGGCCATGCCTGTCCCGAAGAACATCAATACCACAGTGAGGTGGGAAGAGCAGGTGGAGAAGGCTTTAGACCTCCCATCAGGTGAATGTATATTCCATATAGAAATAATAATACAAATATAAGAGACCACAATGAAAATAAATGGCAAGAAAAGAGTGAAAAAGCTGATGACAGCAGATCCTATCTTATAAAAGGAGAGATCACCGCAGGCAAGATCGAGAAGGCCCAGAATCTCACAAGCAAAATGGTCTAGATTTCTTCCTTTGCAGAAGACGAGAGGTTTAAAAAGAGTGGGAAAGATGCACAGCATGAAACTTATTTCCCATATAATGACGGTGAGGCATTTACATAAAGTCCAGTTCATAATGGTGGTGTAATATAAAGGGAGGCATATAGCGATATACCGGTCATAAGCCATCACCGCCAGCAACATGCACTCAATCCCTCCAAGGAAAAGCCCAATGTTCATCTGTATCAAGCAGCCAACGAATGAAATTCTCCTATGATTCGACAATAAATCAAACAGCATCCTGGGGAGATTACAAGACGAGAAACACAAATCTAAAAAAGACAAATTACCAAGGAAATAATACATAGGAGTGTGTAACTGAGGACTGACCATGACTATAATGATAAGGACACTGTTCCCCAATACTGTAAGAACGTAAATCATAAAGAGCACAACAAAAAGGAAAATGCAGATCTGGAAGTTCTTAGACAATCCAATAAAGATGAAATATGTCGTGAACGTTTGATTGTGATTCTCCATGTTACAAGTCTCATTTTCTGCATCATAAACACCTACAAAGTACTACAAAGTAAATGTTCAATAAGTGAAATATGTCCTGTAATTTATCCAATAATATACTGTCAATGAAAATATCTACAGATGTGTGGAAAGCTTAGCTATGTCAAAAAGGATTTTTTTTTTTTTACTTTATTTCTTTTGGGATCTTCATTCCTAGAGCATACATTATAAGAATGAAAATGAATGAATGAAAAAATACACAATAACACGTTGACTTTCCAAAAACATATGAAACAATGCATTCTGCTGTAAAGCTACAGTGATCTCGTTGGGGTCACGGATTTTGTGACGCACATCCAGTCGCTGTAGCGATCTCTTTGTGTGTGACTCCTAGGAGCGATTTTGGATCATTGCAAAAACGTCCAAAATCGCTCCTCGTTGAGATGGGGGTCCGCTCCCAATTATTGCTTCTGTCACTTGGGCGAAGTTGTTCCTCGTCCCTGCAGCAGCACACATCGCTACGTGTGACTCAGGAACAAGGAACCTCTCCTTACCTGCCATACGCCAGCAATGAGGAAGGAAGGAGGTGGGCGGGATGTTCGTCCCGCTCATCTCCGCCCCTCCGCTTTGATTGGCCGGCCACTTAGTGATGTGACGGTTACGTTGCTGTGATACTGAACGTCCCTCCCCCTTGAGGGAGGGATTGTTCAGCAGTCGCAGCAACGCCACCGACCAGGTAAGTTCGTGTGACGCTGCCGTAACGATAATGTTCGCTGTGGCAGTGATCACAAAATATCGATATAAAGATAGGGGTGGGTTCTATCATGCTCGCCATCGCTAGCATTGGCTAGCGATGTCGCAGCGTGTAAAGCCACCCTTAGTGTGCAAATGTTTCACTACTAAAGATGAGTAAATATATTACAGTGGAATTGAATTGTACACATATATTACAAAAATCAGAATTTGTCAAAATCCAGATTTTTGGTAATTTCCTTCCATGCAGAATGAAAAAATGGCAACAATTGGGATCATAATGTCATGAGCTTGCCTGAAGTCATGGACAAAGCTTGAAGTCTTGGACCTCATCACAGCTTGAAGTTATAGACCTCATCACAGCCTGAAATCATGGACCTCATCACAGCTTGATGTTATGGACCTCATCACAGCCTGAAGTCATGGACCTCATCCCAGCTTGAAGCCATTGACCTCATCACAGCTTGAAGTCATGGACCTCATCAAAGCCTGAAGTCTTGCGGCTCATCAAAGCCTGAAGTCATGGACCTCATCACAGCTTGAAGTTATGGACCTCATCACAGCCTAAAGTCATGTACCTCATCCCAGCTTGAAGTCATTGACCTCATCACAGCTTGAAGTCATGGACCTCATCAAAGCCTGAAGTCTTGCGGCTCATCAAAGCATGAAGTCATGGACCTCATCACAGCTTGAAGTCATGGACCTCATCACAGCTTGAAGTCATGGACCTCATCAAAGCCTGAAGTCTTGGGGCTCATCACAGACTGAAGTCTCGGACCTCATCACAGCCTGAAGTCATGGACCTCATCACAGTCTGAAGTCATGGACCTCATCAAAGCCTGAAGTTAACTGAAATACATGCTGGATTGGGAGAAGGACCTAAAACAATCCTTTTTCTGAAGAGAATTGGCAGATCGGTTTAAAAGCAAAAAATTCCTCAACTATTTGCTCTTCTCTTTTAGAATCCCACTACAAAACTTCTCACCCGATGATATTTTACTCCACTCAGGCTCCATCAAATTAATAAAAACAACTCCTCCTCATGCTGGAGGAACTGTAACGGCACCAGTAGCCTACTGCACATTTTCTGGGATTGCCCAATATTAAAAAACCTCTGGATAGAAATATCCAAACTAATTAATCAAATCACCCATTCCAACATAGTTATTACCCCCCCAATTAGCTCTCCTCTCTCTAGACCTTGACCAGATTGATCCATCCTTCAAATTTGTTATTATCTACATCTTCCTCACCACCAGATGCCTTTTTGCAGCCAACTGGAAAAATCCCCTCCCTCCATCTATTACACAACTTATTGAAGCATTAGCCCAACACAACAATTTTGAGAAACATTATGCCACTATTAACAATAATTTCCCTAAATATTTCTGGCAGTGGAATCCATGGAATCAATATCGCCAAGGCGTTACATGAGATCAGATGATCCTACTAATTGAATTCTAACATGAGGTTGTCTTTGTGTTCATCTTATTATAGCCTTCAGCTCAGGTTTTCTTATAATACTGAAATCCTCTAGACGTTGACAAATGTGATATATTTCATAGTTTTCAATTATAACTGTTATATATGTTTAATCCTCATATTCTCTCTCATATTGCAACCAACTTATTAGATGTTCTCCCTTTCCCAGTTTCCCTCCCTTTTTCCTTCCCCCTCTTACCAGTTTCCCCAATAAAAATTTCACTACTCTCCTCAACCCCATACTCCTCTTCCTATCTTTACTCCCTTTCCCATTTTTATAGTACTTAAATGGTAAGATTATAGAACATAAGAATGATTAATGCAATTATAATACAACTCCTTCAAATTTGTACTTCCCCACAAATTTTCAAAATAAAAAATATTTTAAACAAAGCCTGAAGTTAGTCACAAGAAAAAAGTGTTGGTACCGTGTTAGCCAGTTGAAAAATGATGGATTGCTCTCAGTGAGAGAAACAAAATTATAATCTTATAGTTCCGATACCTTATAATGGCTAACAAAAATAAAATAATTGATGTTACAATGCAGCTTTTGAGACTCCTCGGGTCTCTTCTTCAGGCATGGTATAACAAAGTATCTGAAGAAACACAAATATATCCAGAGCAGAGGCATAGAATAATAAATTGACATTTAAGAAAACAAACACTGAGCTTAGAGAGAGAATCCTTCATTAGCTTAAGATACCGTCACACTAAGCAACATCGCTAGCAACATCGCTGCTGAGGCACAACTTGCTAGTGATGTCGCTGTGTGTGACATCCAGCAACAACCTGGCCCCTGCTGTGAGGTCGCTGGTTGTTGCTGAATGTCCTGGGCTATTTTTTAGTTGTTGCTCTCCCGCGGTGAAGCGCACATTGCTGTGTGTGACAGCGAGACAGCAACAACTAAATGTGCAGGCAGCAGGGAGCCGGCTTCTGCAGACGCTGGTAACCAATTTAAATATTGGGTAACCAAGAAGCCCTTTCCTTGGTTACCCGATATTTACCTTCGTTACCAGCGTCCGCCGCTCTCAGCTGTCAGTGCCGGCTCCCTGCTCCCTGCACAGGTAGCTGGAGTACACCGGGTAATTAACCCAATGTGTACTGTGGCTAGGAGTGCAGGGAACAGGGAGCCGGTACTGGCAGTGTGAGAGCGGCAGACACTGGTAACGAAGGTAAATATCGGGTAAGCAAGGTAAGGGCTTCTTGGTTACCCGATGTTTACCGTGGTTACCAGTGTCCGCAGAAGCCGACTCCCTGCTGCCTGCACGTAGCAGAGTACACATCGGGTAATTAACCCGATGTGTACTGTGGCTAGGTGTGCAGGGAGCCAGCGCTAAGCGGTGTGCGCTGGTAACCCAAGGTAAATATCGGGTTGATTACCCGATATTTACCTTAGTTACCAAGCACAGCATGCTTACACGTGTAGCAACGCTCCAGCGATCCCTGCCAAGTCAGGTTGCTGGTGGGATCGCTGGAGCGTTGCTTAGTGGGACATCTCACCAGCGACCTCCTAGCAACTTACCAGCAATCCCTATCAGGTTGTATCGTTGTTGGGATCACTGGTAAGTTGTTTAGTGTGACTGGGCCTTTAGATTAGTGGTGTGAAAGTTTTATTGTCCCAATATCCCTGTAAGATCCTTGTAAGATCAGAGGCCTGGTACCCTCACCATCTCTGGAGTAGACTCCTCAGATTCTGTATCCATGTGAGATCAGAGGTCTGGTGCCCTCACCGTCTCTGGATCAGACTCCTCAGATTCTGTAGTGGGTCATAAATCCTCCTGACAGATTTAGTCCTGTGTGGACAGAATCAAACATTTTAATGAACTTATATTCCCAGATTGTTTCATGATTTTGTGATCTGACATTGCCTTTTAATAGGCCAACTTTCATATACCGTATTTTTCGCTTTATAAGACGCACCGGAATATAAGACGCACCCCAAACTTAGACATAAAAAAAGGTAAAAAAAAGAAAAATGGGGTCCGTCTTATACTCCGATGTTCTCTTACCGGAGGGGGGCAGCAGTGGTGGTGAAGCGGGGTCACAGGAGGCACAGGTTGTGCTGGCAGGCGCGGCAGGTCAGTGGCAGCGGGGTCCGTGGTTGCAGGTGCCGTGGCGTCCGTGGTTGCAGGCGCGGTGGTGTCCGCGGTGGCAGGATCCGTGGGGTCCGTGGTGGCGGCAGCAGCCGTGGCATGAGAGCCGTGCAGCAGGCCGGTGCAGTGAGTGTCCGCGGTCCCGGTTCAGTGGTGGCAGCGGCGGCGGCGGCGGCTCAGTGGTGGGAGCGGCGGCAACTGCTCAGTGGTGGCAGCGGCAGGGACTGCTCAGTGGTGGCGTGTGTCCGCGGTCCCGGTTCAGTGGTGGCAGCGGCGGCGGCGGCGGCTCAGTGGTGGGAGCGGCGGCAACTGCTCAGTGGTGGCAGCGGCAGGGACTGCTCAGTGGTGGCGTGTGTCCGCGGTCCCGGTTCAGTGGTGGCAGCGGCGGCGGCGGCGGCTCAGTGGTGGGAGCGGTGGCGACGGCTCAGTGGTGGAGTGTGTCCGCGGTCCCGATTCAAGTAATGGCGCCCGGAGCGACGCATGCGCAGATGGAGCTCTCATCCAAGGGCTCCATCTGCGCACGCGCTGACTCCCGGAGCAGCGCGTGCGCAGATGGAGCTCTCATCCAAGAGCTCCACCGGCGCCATCATTTGAAAGTGGGACCGCGGACAACTGGTAAGCTGCACAGCCGCCCGCCCCGCATGCACAGAGTGGCAGCCAGCAGGCTGCCCGCCCACTCTGCGTACAAGCCGCCGGGTACCTGTGCTTGCGTGCGGTGGCAGCCGGGTACCCATGGCTGTGTGCGGGCGGCAGATGGGTGACTGTGTGAGGGCGGCAGCCGGGTACCTGCACGGTCACCCGACTGCCGCTCGCACACAGCACCCGGCTGCCGCCCGCACACAGCCATGGGTACCCGTCTGCCACCGCATGCAAGCACAGGTACCTGGCTGCCGACCCCACACAGCACCCGCTGCCGCCCGCACACAGCCACGGGTACCCGGCTGCCGCTGCATGCAAGTACAGGTACCCGGCCGCTTGCATGCAGCCACAGGCACCCGCCCGATCGCTTCAGACAGGACCCCCCCCCCCCCGCTACCGCTTTATAAGACGCACCCCCCATTTTCCTCCCAAAATTTGGGGAGGAAAAGTGCGTCTTATAAAGCGAAAAATACGGTAGTTTATGTAGTGTCCTGGACCACAGAAATATTTGACCACGGGTAAATGGGTTTGTTGTCTATAATTGTGTGACAATGAGACCTAATCCTTGCTTTCAGTCTTTTTACTGTTTCTCCAACATAAAAAACCCCAATGTGGATAAAGTACACCACATTGGAAGAGGAACATGTGAATGTCCCAGGAATGTTGCTGTGTGTTGGGGATCTGTGTCCGGTCTTTGGTCTATACACGAGTGCAGGTTATTCTGCTCTTCACATTACAAGGATAAGTTCCTCTTGGTGTATCTGAGGGCAATAAACTTTGGATCATGATGTTTTTTTAAGTTAGAAGGGTGTCTAGTCCTGGACTTCCTCACGACCTAAACTCCTAGACCTCATCACAGCCTGAAGTCCTCAACCTCATCACAACCTGTAGTACTGGCCCTAATCACAGCCCATAGTTCTGGACCTCATCATAGCCTGTAGTCCTGGACCTCATCACAGCTAGTAGTACTGGAACTCATCACAGCCTGTAGCCCTTGATCTCTCATCACTGCCTAAATTCCTTGACCTCATCACAGCCTAAAGTCCCATCCCAGCTTGAAGAGGCCCAGGGATTCAGTGGTAGTGATAAGAAGATGCGACGAGGGCTGAAAGGATGATGGTGAATAGAGGAAAGACCATAGAAGTGAGTGTAAGGGTGAGAATTGGTATTTTTTTATTTTTTACATCTTACTCTTATTATGATCAGGTGTATGAAGAAGCTAAAAAGTGGGGGATTTTTCCAGCTCACCTGTTCTCCAACTCCTAGTGATCCTCCAAAGTGCACGAGCCTACCGGTCAGTCCCAGCCGGTATAACAGGCAAAAAGGTGATGAAAGAGTCGGCTCAGCACAAATCCAATAAAATATAAACACATTTTTTCTTTATTGATATTTCCTTAAAATAATCATTCCTGGAAATACATCACACAAAGGTATAATCTGCATACAGGGGAAACTTTACGCGTTTCGGCCCTATATCATAAAAACAAAAGGGTCCTTAGTCATAAGTCACTTATGACTAAGGACCCTTTTGTTTTTATGATATAGGGCCGAAACGCGTAAAGTTTCACCTGTATGCAGATTATACCTTTGTGTGATGTATTTCCAGGAATTATTATTTTAAGGAAATATCAATAAAGAAAAAAATGTTTTGTATTTTATTGGATTTGTGCTGAGCCGACTCTTTCATCACCTTTTCGTATGAAGAAACTGCAGCGCATAATAAAGTAGATTAAATTTTCAGAGAATAACTCCTCTATGAATCAAATATCCCAGGAAAATCCGAGCTAACAGGAGAAATTGTATTTTGCCTGATCCACTCATCTTTTATCTCTAAAAATTAAAACCAAGTAGGAAAAGATGTTGGATGATTCAATCTTATTTTATCCCTCATTCATATACAGTAGAACCTTGGATTACTAGTATAATTGGTTCCGGGAGTGTGCTCTTAAACCAAGTTACTCTTATATCAAAGCAAATTTACCCATAGGAAATAATTGAAATACAGACAATTCGCTCCACAACCCAAAAATATTTACTTTAGCGATACAAAATAATGTACTGTATTCACATAAAATGATTACAGTACACTAATGCAAAATATTGTGCAGTAAAAAACATAAAGCAAACTAAACTGCATGTTAGCTTACAATAAAATTGTTGGTGTGCGGGAGGTACTATAGAGAGGAAATATTATGTATAAATATGATAATCTTTATTCTAGTACAATATACAAAAAACACACCCCAAATCAATTCTCCCCAAAATAATGGCAAAACTATGCCAAATGTGGGGTAGGAATACTGCACAGGCAATAAGATTACAGAATAAGCAATAGCAGAAAGAAAGTACAATACTGTATCCACAAATGCAGATTGATAGACATGCTGTATAGTATATACTGTACTGTACAATGGTATACAGTATACAGTACATATGTGCAGAAAGTTACCTCCAGCAGAGCGCGGTGAAAGGATAGAACCGGAAGTGTGCACGGTGAGGATTTGCTCTTATTGCAAAGCATTGCTCTTAAACCAAGTTACACATTTCTAAAAAGCTTTGCTTGTCTTGTAAAACGCTCTCAAACCAAATTAATCTTAAACCAAGGTTCCACTGTAGTTTTCTCTGTGCATCACTAGGCTCAATCAAATCAACAGATCACTCCAAGGCTTTTAGAAAGAAGATTTATCATAAGCAGTATCTCAGTGGTTAGTGGTGTAACTAGAATATTAATGGCCCCAGGGATAGATTAGGATAAGGGCCCCGCTACCAACATCCAGCATGTCACTCAGATGCTAGAGCCCTAGTGGTGCTGCTATTGTCAATCAACCCATATGCATGTGCCTTGTAAATAAAAATATTACCAACATCCTATTACTAGAGAAAACCCACAATACTACAACCTGTGTAACAATAATACCATGTACAAGGGACAAATAATTAAAAACCATGACCATATATTCAGAACATAAAATGGAGCCTTACTAATACCACTATACTGGTCAGTAACAAAAATCCCTAAAATAAAACCAATATTACCACCTAATGGATACTAATTATTCCTGGGTGCTCTACTGATGGTATAAGTGTATACATTACAGGTAAATCCAGTGGTCACCGGTGAGCTCTAAATTAGGTAATTCATTTTATCTTTTCTTCTTCATCCATCCCAGACCACTATGACTTCTTCCAGTCAATAATGTAGTATGCAACACACAGACATCTATTGCCCATCACTTGTAGAACCTCTTCCCACTTTTCTCTTCACTTGTGGCCTCATATATTGATAATGTTTCCCATTTGTGGACTAATATAGTTGTAATATCTCTCATTTGTGGCCCCTTATATTTATTCTATCGTTATAGGGATTTTCCAGGATTTTTGTACATAGGTAACAAAAAGTAAAAAATTTAAGAAATAGTTATTCCTTAACTTTATAATCTCTGATAATCTAGTCCTCAGCTCTGGTGGTCCTTTGCGATACCAAAAATGATGACAACAGTCATTAGTGATCAACCGCTGGTGCCGCTGGGCTGGTGATTGGCGGCATCTTGTGATTGATGGATGAGATAAAATATCATTGCGGCTAAAGTCAGAAACCACTGGAGCTGCAGAGTTGAAGCATCGGGGCATTCAAAGGGGGAACTAATTACTATGTCTTTAGTTTATAACTTTCAACACTCTTATCAAACTTTTAAGACTTCTCTCCCCAAAATTATTATTAGATCAACTTGTTATTTTTAATTCAATTTCATATTAATGTTTATTTCTTGTTTGACTAAAGAATAAACATTCCACATACAATAATAAAAGTGTAAATGAAGTGTCCCTAGAAAATCTACCAACGAACATCTACAAATTAACATTGTATGAAAAATAATACTAAAAATAACAAGAAGTAGATAAAACAATAGAAACAATAATAATAATTACATAATTACAAAATAAAATCTAATTACAAATAAAATTTTAATTTACAATAATTTTACAATTTCCATGCACAGATCTTCATATGAGATTTTATCTTCATCAATCCAGTAGTGACGTTGGTTTATATTGAATTACTTCAGATCTTTCATCAAAGAAAGTTATCAATAAAAACATTAAAAATTTCAATTCTTATAATGGTTAAATGTACCCTAAACTTTCACAGTTAAAAAATTTAATTGGTTTCAAGACATTTTTTAAACTACATATTTTATAATGTGTTTTTTCTGATTATTGGGATAATGCTGTACATCCGTTCACATTAATCAAAATGAAGTTATAGTTTATTTGACAACACAAAATATAATACAATTGTAAAGAAATAAAAAAAATAAATTGTACAATTATCAAAATCAATTTACAATACATTCTTTCACCTCCAGCCGTATTCTCTATGTGGGATTTACAATGTATTTTACCTTGACTTATAAAGAAGAAATAAATCCTCTTGCGATCAATTTAATGGTTTTATTTTTCATTTAGATTTTGTATTTACTTGAATATTATAAATTAATTCCCCTTAATGAATTCCAAGAATTCACAAGGTGATACTATACACAGTGTAAATATATTTTTTATTCCCAGATGTTATGTTTTTCTAATTCTTTGTGACTAAAATGAATAGAAAATGGCTATTATTCCCCATAAACTTTCCTTTTGTGGTCCGCACAATGATATATGGTATTCTTAAGAATATTCACAAAATATTCATGGCTGACTATTAGAGATGAGCCAACCCCCTAGAATTTGAGTTCGGTTTGGTTCGTCGAACAGAGGACAAGTTCGTCAAACGTTCGACGAATCGTTCAACGAACCATTCGAACCCCATTGAAACCAATGGCAGACAAACACAAACACACACAAACACATATAAAACACCTTCTAAGTAGAGTTGAGCGATGTTCGAGGTTCACGGTTCACCAATTTCATGTTCGAGTGATTTTGGGGGGTGCTTGAGATCGAACTTGAACTCGAACTTTTTGCTAAAAGCTCGACAGTTCGAGTTAGATTCGAGAACGGTTCGATCACCATAAACGTGACTTTTCACAGTAAGGCTATGTGCACATGTTGCTATCTGCATGCGTCCTTCGTCCCCAGCACAATCCCTCTCCCTTTCCTACTCATCGATCACAGGCGTCTTGCTCCACGTCTGTCGAAAATCTGCGGCATCTTTTCCTCTTTAGAAAATTGCTGCCGCTTCATTAGTCAATTAGTTATTCCGTGCTTTCCCCACCCACCGGCGACTATGATTGGTTGCAGTCAGACACGTCCCTAAGCTGAGTGACAGCTGTGTCACTGCAACAAATCACAGCCACCGGTGGGCAGGTCTATATCACGCAGTAAAATAAATAAATTAATTAAAATAAAAAAAAATGTGGCTCCCCCATATTTGATACCAGCCAGGATAAAGCCACACGGCTGGAGACTGGTATTGTCAGGATGGGGAGCACCACATTATCGGGAGCCCACCACTCTAACAATATCACTGTTATGTCGCCACCGGAGTCTGCTCCAGCGACTTCTGCTCCGATCGCCAGGCGACGCCGTGTTCCTGCCATGGATGGTGCTGGTGATGAGAGAGGAGTCGATGCCAGCGGCACCGGTGGGCGCAGGCTGCGATCATCCACTGGGCTTGGTTATCTTGGGATCTGCAGTACCACTGGCTGATGGTGGGTGGCGTGTGTCTTTCAGCTGAAGTTGCCAGCATTCAGCTACAGCCAATGGGAAGACACCACACCCTTCTTAGTTCCCCTCCTGTCTGCTGACCTCTGCCAGAGATAGTTCTGATTTCCTGGTCCGCCCTATTCTGTTTTGTGATTCCTGTGTGCTGACTTCTGCGTGTTTTCTGACTACCCTTCTGCCTGCTGTTTTTGTACCTCGCTGCCCGATCCGGATTTGACCTCTGCTACGTTTTCTGATTACGTCCTTGTCTGCTGATTCTGTCCCTGTTCTGCTATTCCTGGTTTGACCCTGCCTGACGACTACTCTCATCGGACTGCTGCCTTCCACAGGTAGTGATCGCCAAGGCCCTGTGTAATTCCAAATCCCTGTATAGGGCTTAAAGGGTTTCAGGGTTCTGGGGGTCCTGCTTGGTGAGTGGCTTCCCTCTAGTCTGTCCATTACATCCCACCTAAGTCTGTTGATCCAGGCAGGCATTACATTATCTCTGGCCCATCTAACAAGGAGAGAAGAAAAAAAAAATGGATTCTCTCCATGCTGTGTTAAACCAGGTGCACACCCTTTCTGGCCTTGTTCATTGACTTGCACAGCAAATGCAGGATCTCACGTCTGCTCAGGTTTAAGCCCCTGAAGCACCTACCTCATCGTGTCCAGAGTCCCGTCGACTGCAAGGGAGCAGATCCCGTTGTGGAGCCAAACATGGAGTGCCTGGATCAGAGAGGCAATCATTTCCAAGGCAGCAGCACCACCTGAGCGGGCCCCAGGATATCCGCTCAGGTGCCCAGGTACTCCCTGCAGATCCTATGAGGTTAATGATACCTGTCTCATTGTCTCACCAGGGAAAATCTGTACGGCTGCAGGCCTTTGTTGATTGTGGCTCTGCAGCTAATTTCATAGACACTATTGTAGCAAAATAGCTGCGTTTGACTTTGCTAAGGTTGAATGCACCTATTAGAATATCTGCTATTGATAGCACCCCTCTCACTCAGGGTGTGGTTACTTTTGTAACTCCAGAGATCTCCATGCTGGTTGGTGCTCTGCATGTAGAATCAGTGTCATTTTTTGTTCTTGAGAATCTGATGTCAGCAGTGATATTGGGCATGCCATGGCTGCGCAAACATAACCCGATCATAGACTGGCACCAGGGTGAGATTGTGCATGGGAGCCCTGAGTGTCGGGACGTGTATGTCTTTATCTGTTAACCTGACTAGAGCTGAACCTATCTTCCTACCTTATGCATTCAGGGAATTTGCTGATGTGTTTTCTGTATCTGAATCTGAAAAATTACCTCCGCACAGAGATTATGACTGCCCTATAGATTTGGTCCCCAATTCCTGACGACCCAAAGGTAAAATGTATAATCTTTCTGGTCCGGAGCGTCAGGCCATGAAAGATTATATAGCAGACAGTCTGCAGAGAGGGTTTATTAGACCATCCAGGTTACCAGTCGGCGCTGGATTATTTTTCGTTGATGCAAAAGATGGTGGCCTCAGGCCTTGTATTGACTACCGTGAACTTAATGCTATTACTGTAAAGAATCAGTACCCTTTCCCACTCATCCCCAATCTCTTTAACCAGCTCATAGGAGCCCGGTGGTTCACCAAGCTGGATCTCAGGGGAGCATATAACCTAATCCGCATCAGAGAAGGAGATGAGTGGAAAATGGCATTTAACACTCCAAAGGGACACTATGAGTACTTGGTAATGCCTTTTGGGTTAAGTAATGCACCAGCTGTCTTTCAGAACTTTGTTAATGACATTTTCAGAGATATTTGTGGTCAATATGTGGTGGTCTATCTGGATGACATCCTGATTTATTCTCCTGATGCTACGTCACATGTCCAACATGTCCGCACTGTACTCCAGAGACTCAGGGAGAATTCCCTATTTGCTAAATATGAGAAATGTGTTTTTTTTGAGGCAGAGGTTAATTTCCTGGGTTATATATTGTCCGCAGAAGGCTTCCGCATGGATCCCTCTAAGTTTCAACCGATTAAGGAGTGGGTGCAACCCAAGTCTTTGAAAGCCTTGCAGCGTTTCCTTGGATTTGCTAATTATTATCACAAATTCATTAGAGATTTTTCCAAAATTGCCAAACCCCTAATCAATTTGACTAAAAGGGGGTTGATGTGGTTAATTCGAAGCCAGAGGCGATCCATGCCTTCTCTACATTAAAAGACTGTTTTTCCTCAGACCCGATTCTGGTTCAGCCTGACCTTATGCGTCCGTTTATTGTAGAAGTCGACGCATCCGAAGTTGGAGTGGGAGCGGTGATATCACAAGGTACTCCGTCTCTCACTCAGCTTCATCCTTGTGCCTTCTTTTCCCGCAAGTTTTCTCCCACAGAGAGAAATTATGACATTGGTAATCGTGAGCTGTTGGCAATTAAATGGGCCTTCGAGGAATGGCGCCACTTCCTCGAAGGCGCCAAACATAAGGTCACAGTCATCACAGACCATAAGAACCTCACTTATCTGGAATCTGCTAAGAGACTCAATCCTAGGCAAGCTAGGAGGGCATTGTTCTTCTTCAGATTTGATTTTGTGGTAACATTCCGGCCCGGTACCAAGAACACAGAAGCTGATGCACTTTCCCGTAGCTTCTGTACCTCTGAGTCTGAAATCTCTGAACCAGTGTCAGTGCCAGTGTCATCTGTTTCCTTAGATTTGATAGAAAAGGTCCATAATACCCAAGACCAAGCTCCTGTCCATAAACTGTTTGTCGCCCCCTCACTTCGCCTACAGGTACTCCAGGAATCCCACAATTCTGTGCTTGCAGGCCACCCTGGTATAGGCAATACCCTCCGACTAGTAACCATGAATATTTGGTGGCCAACCATAGCAAAAGATTGTAAGGAGTATGTACTCGCTTGTGAAACTTGTGCTCGAGCCAAGGCACTCCGTACCCGCCCTGCCAGATTTCTCTAGTCCCTACCTACTCCATTAAGCCCTTGGACACATCTCTCCATGGACTTCATCACTGACCTTCCACTAGAAATGAGCGCGGTTCTAGGTTCGAGGTTCTCCAGTTCTAGGCTCGAGTGATTTTGGGGGCTGTTCTAGATCGAACTAGAACTCGAGCTTTTTTGCAAAAACTCGATAGTTCTAGATACGTTCGAGAATGGTTCTAGCAGCAAAAAAACAGCTAATTCCTAGCTGGCTTTCCGCTGTAATAGTGTAAGTCACTCTGTGACTCACACTATTATGACATTTCAGTGTATAGTGTGCGGGAACAGCGCCTTCAGATCACTGCTGTATGGATAATGGCGATCGCCATTTTTTTTTTTTTCCTTGTCTCATTAAAACTCATTATAACTAAGCCATTATACTAGCAAACACTGAGTGTACCTAGTGGCATCCTAAACGTGGCTATTGGACTTTTGTATAGTCCCAGTAGTGCACAGATATTTACAGCACGTCTGCTTGCATTGCACACTCCAACTCATTATAACTAAGCCATTATACTAGCAAACACTGAGTGAACCTAGTGGCATCCTAAACGTGGCTGTTGGACTTCTGTATAGTCCCAGTAGTGCAAAGATATTTGCAGCACGTCTGCCTGCATTGCACACTCCAACTCATTATAACTAAGCCATTATACTAGCAAACACTGAGTGAACTTAGTGGCATCCTAAACGTGGCTATTGGACTTCTGTATTGTCCCAGTAGTGCACAGATATTTGCAGCACGTCTGCTTGCATTGCACACTCCAAATCATTATAACTAAGCCATTATACTAGCAAGCACTGAGTGAACCTAGTGGCATCCTAAACGTGGCTGTCGGACTTTTGTATTGTCCCACTAGTGCAAAGATATTTGCAGCACGTCTGCCTGCATTGCACACTCAAACTCATTGTTACTAAGCCATTATACTAGCAATTTATGCTGCCAGTTTAAGGGCTGTGGTTGCATTGTCAGGGATATTTATTCTTTATTATTCTGCTGTTAATAAAGCTAGACCACCTCTGCAATCTACACCACCTCTCAATTTTTACTACCACATATTCAGTGCACAATCTTGTCGCAATCAACATGAGTGGCAAAATGACAGATGCTGGTGGAAAGGGGAAGAGGTGTGGTGAAAAAGGAAAAAAAGGGTTTGTCCGTGGGGAAGGTGCCAAACCTCCATTATCATCTGCTGAAGATAGACCATCTACCAGCAAAAGTAAGATGTCTACTACTTACCGTGGACAATCCGATGTGCTCCCTTTTTTACGGACACGAACAACTGGAACAAAGGTAGATGATGGCCAAAAAAGGAAATTGCTTGAATGGATCTCAAGTGGTCCAACAAGTGCCCTCTCAGCCACTTCAAGTACCGCATCCAAAAAACACCAGTCCTCTGAGTTGTCATCCCAATCAAACTTGCTTTCTCCCAGCTCTGAAGTCTCCATCAGCCCTGCACAGTATGGTGGAACTGAGATGGCTGAGTCTGCAGAGCTGTTCAGTCACACTATAGCCTGGGAATCAGAAGTCTGCTCACAAGCTACAGTGAGTACAGACCAGGAAATGGTCTGCAGTGATGCCCAGAACCTTTGTGACTCTGATTCAGGCAGTGAGGACCAAGTTTCTGAGCATAATGTTGACCCTTTGTCACAAACTGTAACACCTGTGGTTATAGACAATGAGGAACATACTGATGACGATGAGACGCAGATACCAGATTGGGATGACAACTTAAATATTCGGTCAGGGCAAGAAGAGGCTCGGTCTGAGGGGAAGGGGAGTGCAAACACAACAATTGATAATGAAGTTCTAGATCCCACCTACTGTCAACCCCCAGTCAGGCACTCGAGGAGGTCAACAGAGGCGGTGGAGGAGGATGCAACCGACGACGAAGTTACCTTGCGCCTTCCTGGACAGAGTCGGAGCACTGGTAGCACGTCTACAACTGTATTATCAGCCACCACTCTGCCTCTGAGCACTAGTCGGGGGGACTCAGCAGGTCGCATGCCCTCTAAGCCTTGCCTAGCCTGGTCCTTTTTTGACATAGAAAAAGATCGCCCAAATTATGTGATGTGTAAAATTTGTCGTGATTCTGTTAGTAGAGGTCAAAACCTCAGCAGTTTGACAACTTCTTCCATGAATCGTCACATGAATAAATATCATAGGTCCCGGTGGGAAGCTCACCGTGCTGCAATGCGGCCTAGCGGAGCGAACCATCCACGGCCTGCCCCTTCCAGTGCATCCGCGCACTCTTCATCTTCTAGGACTGTGGGGACAGCTGTCACACCTGGTTTTCCACGCACAACTTCCACCACTGTAACCGCAACAGGCAGTTTGCTTGGTAGGTCGTCAGTTGGTTTGGAAGGGGAAACAAGTGAGTGTGTACAGCTCTCTCAGACATCGATAGCACCAACGTTGGATGAAGGCAACATCATGTCTCCGCCTGCACTTTCCTCACAAACCTGCATTTTTCCAGGGACACCCTACTCAACACCGTCTACACACAGCAGCCAGATCTCTGTCCCTCAGATGTGGTCAAATAAAAGGCCATTTCCTGCGACCCATGACAAAGCTAAGAGGTTGACTCTATCCCTCTGTAAGCTCTTGGCTACCGAAATGCTGCCTTTCCGCCTAGTGGACACACAGGATTTTAGAGACCTTATGTCTGTCGCTGTGCCCCAGTACCAGATGCCTAGTCGCCACTACTTCTCTAAGAAAGGTGTGCCCGCGCTACACCAGCATGTCGCACACAACATCACCGCTTCCTTGAGAAACTCTGTGTGTGAACGGGTGCATTTCACCACCGATACTTGGACCAGTAAGCATGGACAGGGACGTTACATGTCGCTGACTGGGCACTGGGTAACTATGGTGATAGATGGTGAAGGGTCTGCTGCACAAGTCCTGCCGTCCCCACGACTTGTGTGTCAATCCTCTGTCTGTCCAAGTTCCGCCACTGCTTCTGCCTCCTCCACCTCATCTGGGTCCTCCACCTCCGCCCCAACCCTGCCTGGTCAGGCCACCAGCGTTCTCACTGCACAGAAGGAATCACGCACCCCTCATTACTATGCTGGCAGCAGAGCGCAACGGCAACAGGCGGTCTTTAGCTTGATATGTCTTGGGAATAGGAGTCACACAGCTGAGGAGTTGTGGTCAGCTCTGCGGTCCGAGTTTAATAAATGGTTGTCTCCACTCAACCTGCAGCCTGGTAAGGCCGTGTGCGACAATGCTGCAAACTTGGGTGCGGCCCTTCGCCTGGGCCAGGTGACACACGTGCCTTGTATGGCTCACGTGTTGAACCTTGTTGTCCAGCAATTCTTAACACACTATCCCGGCCTAGATGGCCTTCTGACCAGGGCACGAAAACTGTCTGCTCACTTCCGCCGTTCAACCGCCGCAGCTGAGCGACTTGCATCTCTCCAGAAGTCTTTCGGCCTGCCGGTTCATCGCCTGAAATGCGATGTGGCGACACGCTGGAATTCGACTCTCCACATGTTACAGCGACTGTGGCAGCACCGCCGAGCCCTGGTGCAATACGTCATGACGTATAGCCTGGGCCAACGAGATGCAGAGGTGGGGCAGATCACCCTGATGGAGTGGTCTCAGATCAAGGACCTATGCACCCTTCTGCACAGTTTCGACATGGCGATGAATATGTTTAGCGCTGACAATTCCATTATCAGCATGACAATTCCAGTCATTTACATGCTGGAGCACAAGCTAAACACTATTCGGAGTCAGGGGGTGGGACAACAGGAAGGGGAGGAACTACAGGAGGATTCATATGCGCAAGGGACAACAACATCACCAAGTTCCAGACGTTCATCATCACCAACGCAGCAGGCATGGGACCATGGGGGACAGGGATCAACAAGGGCACATAGTAGCAGGCGAAATGTTGAGGAAGGTGCAGGAGAACATGAAGAAATGGAGGACGAACTGTCCATGGACATGAAAGACTCAGCAGATGAGGGAGACTTTGGTCAAATTTCAGTTGAAAGAGGTTGGGGGGAGATGTCAGAGGAAGAAAGAACGGGTAGCACCTCTATGCCACAAACACAGCGTGGACTTGGTCCGCATGGCTGCGCAAGACACATGGGTGCCTTCTTGTTGCACTACCTCCAACATGACCCTCATATTGTCAAAATTAGAAGTGATGATGACTACTGGATTGCCACACTATTAGATCCCCGGTACAAGTCCAAATTTTGTGACATAATTCCAGCCATAGAAAGGGATGCACGTATGCAGGAGTATCAGCAGAAGCTGGTACTCGATCTTAGCTCGGCTTTTCCACCAAACAACCGTGCAGGTGCAGGGAGTGATTCTCCCAGTTGTAACTTGACAAACATGGGACGGTCTCGTCATCTTCAACAGTCTACCCGTACCAGTAGCACCGTATCTGGTGCTGGTAACAGCAATTTTATGGAATCTTTTCATAATTTTTTTAGACCCTTCTTTGCAAGGCCACCAGAGACAACAAGTGTGACACATAGACAACGCCTGAAAAGGATGATTCAGGAGTATCTCCAAATGAACATCGATGCCATGACTTTGCAAATGGAGCCTTGCTCATTTTGGGCTTCAAATCTAGAAAAATGGCCAGAGCTCTCCAGTTACGCCTTGGAGATTTTGTCGTGTCCAGCTGCCAGCGTTGTCTCTGAACGTGTCTTCAGTGCTGCTGGGTGTGTGCTGACAGATAAGCGCACGCATCTGTCCAGTGACAATGTGGACAGACTGACGTTCATCAAAATGAACAAGTCATGGATCCACAAGGAATTTACTACCCCTGTGTCATCCTGGGGGGAGTAAATGCTTCTGGATTTGGAATGTGCTTGATGCAAATTTAGCTGTGAAGTGTACAACTAGGGCACAAGTGCTGCCACTGAATGAGTGGGTGTGTGTGGGGCACAATTTTTGGAAAAAAAGGGAGACTCCGCTTGGAGTAACCCTTGCTTACATTGTTTTTAAAAGAAGCCAAGATGAACAGAGCTGGGATCAGGAAAGACTTTGCTACCTACACCGGTGTAATCCTGGGGACAGTTAAGAATAGCGTATTTTTGAATGTGCTTGATGCAAATCTAGCTGTGAAGTGTACAACTAGGGCACAAGTGCTGCCACTGAATGGGTGGGTGTGTGTGGGGCACAATTTTTGGAAAAAAAGGGAGACTCCGCTTGGAGTAACCCTTGCTTACATTGTTTTTAAAAGAAGCCAAGATGAACAGAGCTGGGATCAGGAAAGACTTTGCTACCTACCCCGGTGTCATCCTGGGGACGGTTAAGAATGGCGTATTTTTGAATGTGCTTGATGCAAATCTAGCTGTGAAGTGTACAACTAGGGCACAAGTGCTGCCACTGAATGGGTGGGTGTGTGTGGGGCACAATTTTTGGAAAAAAAGGGAGACTCCGCTTGGAGTAACCCTTGCTTACATTGTTTTTAAAAGAAGCCAAGATGAACAGAGCTGGGATCAGGAAAGACTTTGCTACCTACCCCGGTGTCATCCTGGGGACGGTTAAGAATGGCGTATTTTTGAATGTGCTTGATGCAAATCTAGCTGTGAAGTGTACAACTAGGGCACAAGTGCTGCCACTGAATGGGTGGGTGTGTGTGGGGCACAATTTTTGGAAAAAAAGGGAGACTCCGCTTGGAGAAACCCTTGCTTACATTGTTTTTAAAAGAAGCCAAGATGAACAGAGCTGGGATCAGGAAAGACTTTGCTACCTACCCCGGTGTCATCCTGGGGACGGTTAAGTATGGCGTATTTTTGAATGTGCTTGATGCAAATCTAGGTGTGAAGTGTACAACTAGGGCACAACTGCTGCCACTGAATGGGTGGGTGTGTGTGGGGCATAATTTTTGGAAAAAAAGGGAGACTCCGCTTGGAGTAACTCTTGCTTACATTGTTTTTAAAAGAAGCCAAGATGAACAGAGCTGGGATCAGGAAAGACTTTGCTACCTACCCCGGTGTCATCCTGGGGACGGTTAAGTATGGCGTATTTTTGAATGTGCTTGATGCAAATCTAGCTGAGAAGTGGACAACTAGGGCACAAGTGCTGCCACTGAATGGGTGGGTGTGTGTGGGGCACAATTTTTGGAAAAAAAGGGAGACTCCGCTTGGAGTAACCCTTGCTTACATTGTTTTTAAAAGAAGTCAAGATGAACAAGTCATGGTTCAGCAAAGACTTTGCTACCTACCCCGGTGTCATCCTGGGGACGGATAAGAATGGCGTATTTTTGAATGTGCTTGATGCAAATCTAGCTGTGAAGTGTACAACTAGGGCACAAGTGCTGCCACTGAATGAGTGGGTGTGTGTGGGGCACAATTTTTGGAAAAAAAGGGAGACTCCGCTTGGAGTAACCCTTGCTTACATTGTTTTTAAAAGAAGCCAAGATGAACAGAGCTGGGATCAGGAAAGACTTTGCTACCTACACCGGTGTAATCCTGGGGACAGTTAAGAATAGCGTATTTTTGAATGTGCTTGATGCAAATCTAGCTGTGAAGTGTACAACTAGGGCACAAGTGCTGCCACTGAATGGGTGGGTGTGTGTGGGGCCCAATTTTTGGAAAAAAAGGGAGACTCCACTTGGAGTAACCCTTGATTACATTGTTTTTAAAAGAAGCCAAGATGAACAGAGCTGGGATCAGGAAAGACTTTGCAACCTACCCCGGTGTCATCCTGGGGACGGTTAAGAATAGCGTATTTTTGCATGTGCTTGATGCAAATCTAGCTGTGAAGTGTACAACTAGGGCACAAGTGCTGCCACTGAATGGGTGGGTGTGTGTGGGGCACAATTTTTGGAAAAAAAGGGAGACTCCGCTTGGAGTAACCCTTGCTTACATTGTTTTTAAAAGAAGTCAAGATGAACAAGTCATGGTTCAGCAAAGACTTTGCTACCTACCCCGGTGTCATCCTGGGGACGGATAAGAATGGCGTATTTTTAAATGTGCTTGATGCAAATCTAGCTGTGAAGTGTACAACTAGGGCACAAGTGCTGCCACTGAATGGGTGGGTGTGTGTGGGGCACAATTTTTGGAAAAAAGGGAGACTCCGCTTGGAGTAACTATTGCTTACATTGTTTTTAAAAGAAGCCAAGATGAACAGAGCTGGGATCAGGAAAGACTTTGCTACCTACCCTGGTGTCATCCTGGGGACGGTTAATTATGGCGTATTTTTGAATGTGCTTGATGCAAATCTAGCTGTGAAGTGTACAACTAGGGCACAACTGCTGCCACTGAATGGGTGGGTGTGTGTGGGGCCCAATTTTTGGAAAAAAGGGAGACTCCACTTGGAGTAACCCTTGCTTGCTGTGTTTTTAAAAGAAGCCAAGATGAACAAGTCATGGTTCAGGAAAGACTTTGCTACCTACCTCGGTGTCATCCTGGAGACTGTTAAGTATGGCGTATTTTTTAATGTGCTTGATGCAAATCTAGCTGTGAAGTGTACAACTAGGGCACAAGTGCTGCCACTGAATGGGTGGGTGTGTGTGGGGCACAATTTTTGGAAAAAAGGGAGACTCCGCTTGGAGTAACCCTTGCTTACATTGTTTTTAAAAATGATCCAAGATGAACAGAGCTGGGATCAGAAAAAACTTAGTTACCTACCCCGGTGTCACCCTGGGGACGGTTAAGTATGGCATATTTTTGAATGTGCTTGATGCAAATCTAGCTGTGAAGTGTACAACTGGGGCACAAGTGCTGCCACTGAAGGGGTGGGTGTGTGTGTGGCCCAATTTTTGGAAAAAAGGGAGACTCCGCTTGGAGTTACCTTGCGGTGTTTTACATGATTTTAGAAGGGCATGCTATGCCTATATCTGTGTCTCGTCCTCTTTTTCCTTGTCCAGCTCTTTTGTTTTCGCATGAGTATATGTCCTTGTCACTTTCCAATGTGTTTGTGTTGTGTTGTGAGTTATTTGCCACCTTTTGGACACCTTTGAGGGTGTTTTCTAGGTGTTTTTATGTGTTTGTGAATGCCTGCCATTGTTTCCTATGCAGTTCGAGTTCGGTTCGTCGAACGTTCGACGAACCGAACTCGAACGGGAGCTCCGTTCGGTGAACCGACCTCGAGCCGAACCGCGACCGGTTCGCTCATCTCTACCTTCCACCCTCAGAAGGGAAGACTTGTATCTGGGTAGTAGTTGATAGATTCAGTAAACAGTGTCATTTTTTTCCTCTGTCCGGATTACCCATTTCTGAAACTCTTAGCAAGTTGTTTATTAGGCATATAGTGCGGTTATACAGGGTTCCGGAAAATATTGTTTCTGACCGAGGAACACAGTTAGTCTCGAAATTCTGGAGGGCGTTTTGTAAAAAGATCAATATACAGCTATCTTTTTCATCTCCCTACCACCCAGAGACCAATGGTCAGACTGAACGTTCCAATCAAACCCTTGAACAATATCTCCGGTGTTATGTGTCTGACCACTGCGTCAGTCTGACTGGGTGGAATATCTGCCGCTAGCTGAGTTTGCTATCAATAATCAGTATCAGGAATCCATCAAGACTACCTCCTTTTTCTGAAATTTAGGGTTGTATCCACGTTTTGGTTCTTTTTCTTCCGCCGTGGTGGATACTCCTGAGGCTGAATCAACTGTGGACAAACTGAAGGCTATCTGGTCTGAAGTGAAAGAGAACTTGAAGAAGGCAAAGGTTTGTCAAGCCTCCTCTGCTAATAAGAGACGTTCCAAGGGCCCTAGCCTTGGAGTTGGGGACAAGGTATGGTTATTAGTGATGAGCGAGTACTAAAAAGCTCGGGTGCTCGAGGCTCCGGCCGAGCATCCCAAGATACTCGTGTACTCGGCCCGAGCACCGAGCCCAATATTATCCTATGGGAGACCCGAGTATTTTTCTGAAATGACCCCCGGCAGCATGTAGAAACCCTAAAAATGTCACAAAAGTCTCAGAAGAGTGCTCAAATGACATGGCAACAGCATGGGGAAGATCCCTTGAAGCATTTATCACTCAAAAGTCACAGCTGTGAACAATTTTGTCCGCGTTTTACGCCATTTTTACGGACTCACCAGAAAACCTTCCAAAATGACACCAAAATGAATTTTCATGGCGGAAATGTTAAGGGCACATACCCAATAGTGAGATAGAGCTGGTGTATGTTACTTTTTGAGATTAATATATGAAAGATTTTACGTAAAACATTGTGTGGCACTCCGATGTCCAAAACGCACGTTTTGTGCTTTTTACTAGCGATGTCAGTCATTTTTTTTTTCATTCTATCTCCCGTCGGTCGGTCTCGCTCTGTCAGTCTCTCTCTGTCTTGTCTGTCCCCCTCTCACAGTCTGTCGGTTAGTTCCCCCCCTCTCTCTTACTTACCGTTCCCCGATCACTACCGCGGCACTGCACAGCTGTTCACTAAACTCCGGCGGCTTTTCCTCTTTTGAAATAGCCGGCCGCTCATTAAACAATCTCGTATTCCCTGTTTTCCTGCTTTTCGGCGCCTATGATTGGTTGCAGTGAGACACGCCCCCACGCTGAGTGACAGGTGTCTCACTGCACCCAAACACAGCAGCCGGTGTGTGTGTGTATACTGTGCAGTGAAATAAATAATTAAATAATTAAAAAAAACAGCGTGCGGTCCCCCCAATTTTAATACCATCCAGATAAAGCCATACGGCTGAAGGCTGGTATTCTCAGGATGGGGAGCCCCACGTTATGGGGAGCCCCCCCAGCCTAACAATATCAGTCAGCAGCCGCCCAGAATTGCCGCATACATTATATGCGACAGTTCTGGGACTGTACCCGGCTCTTCCCGATTTGCCCTGGTGCATTGGCAAATCGGGGTAATAAGGAGTTATTGGCAGCCCATAGCTGCCAATAAGTCCTAGATTAATCATGTCAGGCGTCTCCCCGAGATTCCTTCCATGATTAATCTGTAAATTACAATTAAAAAACACACACACCCGAAAAATCCTTTATTAGAAATAAAAAACACTAACAAAGTCCCTCATCACCAATTTATTAACCCCGACAAACCCTCCATGTCCGGCGTAATCCACGGACCTCCAGCGTCGCGTCCAGCTGTGCTGCATGAAGGTGACAGGAGCTGCAGAATACACCGCCGCTCCGGTCAGCTTCACACAGCAACTGAGGTGAGTATAGCGATCAGCTGAGCTGTCACTGAGGTTACCTGGATCCAGCGGTGGATGCAGCGGTGGCCGCGGGTAAACTCAGTGACAGCTCAGCTGATCGCGCTACTCACCGCCGCACCGGTCACCTCCACGCAGCAACTGAGGTGAGTATAGCGATCAGCTGAGCTGTCACTGAGGTTACCTGGATCCAGCGGGTAACCTCAGTGACAGCTCAGCTGATCGCGCTATTCACCGCCGCTCCGGTCAGCTCCATGCAGCAACTGAGGTGAGTATCGCGATCAGCTGCTGACACTGAGGTAAATCGCATCCAGCGGTGGCCGTGAGTTACCTGACTGACAGCAGCTGATCGCGCTACTCACCTCAGTTGCTGTGTGAAGCTGACAGAAGCGGCGGTGTATTCTGCAGCTCCTGTCACCTGAATGTAGCAGAGCTGGACGTGACGCTGGAGGACTGTGGAGTACGCCGGACATGGAGGGTTTGTCGGGGTTAATAAATTGGTGATGAGGGACTTTGTTATTGTTTTTTATTTCTAATAAAGGATTTTTTCAGGTGTATGTGTTTTTTAACTGTAATTTACAGATTAATCATGGAAGGTGTCTTATAGATGCCTGACATGATTAATCTAGGATTTAGTGGCAGCTATGGGCTGCCATTAACTCCTTATTACCCCGATTTGCCAACGCACTAGGGTAAATCGGGAAGAGCCGGGTACAGTCCCAGAACTGTCGCATCTAATGTATGCGGCAATTCTGGGCGGCTGCTGACTGATATTGTTAGGCTGGGGGGCACCCCATAACATGGAGCTCCCCATCCTGAGAATACCAGCCTTCAGCCGTATGGCTTTATCTGGCTGGTATTAAAATTGGGGGGACCGCACGCCGTTCTTTTTAATTATTTATTTATTTACTTTACTGCACAGTATAGACACGCCCACCGGCTGCTGTGATTGGGTGCAGTGAGACACCTGTCACTCAGCATGGGGGCGTGTCTCACTGCAACCAATCATAGGCGCCTGTGGGCGTGGAAAGCAGGGAATATGAGATGGCTGTGTACAGAGCACAGCGCGCCCGCCAGTATAAAGGCTCGGTCACGCTGTGCAGGCCGGCCAATTACTGCAATTCCACAACTAACAGGGCTGTGGCATTACAGTGGTCTGCCAGCCAATCCCTGCATGAGGGCTGGCTCTCAAAAGAGCGCCAACATGCAGGGATGAAGACCACGAGTACAGCACGAGTATCGCGAAATTACTCGGTACCCGCCGAGTAGCCCGAGTACAGTGATACTCGTGCGAGTACCGAGTAGTAACAAGCATACTCACTCATCACTAATGGTTATCAACACGGAATATTAAACTCAAGGTCCCTTCTGCTAAGCTGGGTCTGAGATTTATTGGACCTTACGAGATAATCGAGGTAATTAATTCCACAGCTTTCCGCCTGCAACTCCTCCCATCCTTTAAGATATCGAATGTGTTCCATAAGTCCCTCCTCAAGTTAAATTGTGTCCCCGTTCACCCAGTCAGTGCTCCCCCTCTTCTTGTTTTGGTTGAAGGTAACTTGGAGTATGAGGTACAGAGAATACTTGATTCCCGTATTGTCAGAGGGGCGGTACAGCATTTGGTGCATTGGAGGGGTTACGGCCCTGAGGAGAGGTCATGGGTGCCTGCGAGAGATATTCATGCTAAGGGTCTGGTCCGGCGGTTTCACCTCCAATTTCCTGGCAAGCCGGGTTTTGAGGGTCCGGAGGCCCCTCGTGGAGGGGGGTACTGTTACGTCGCCACCGGAGTCTGCTCCAGCGACTTCTGCTCCGATCGCCAGGCGACACCGTGTTCCTGCTGTGGATGGTGCTGGTGATGGGAGAGGAGTCGATGCCAGCGGCACCGGTGGGCGCAGGCTCCGATCATCCACTGGGCTGGGTTATCTTGGGATCTGCAGTACCACTGGCTGATGGCGGGTGGCGTGTGTCTTCCAGCTGAAGTTGCCAGCGTTCAGCTACAGCCAATGGGAAGACACCACACCCTTCTTAGTTCCCCTCCTGTCTGCTGACCTCTGCCAGAAATAGTTCTGATTTCCTGGTCCGCCCTATTCTGTATTGTGATTCCTGTGTGCTGACTTCTGCGTGTTTTCTGACTACCCTTCTGCCTGCTGTTTTTGTACCTCACTGCCCGATCCGGATTTGACCTCTGCTACGTTTTCTGATTACGTCCTTGTCTGCCGATTCAGTCCCTATTCTGCTATTCCTGGTTTGACCCTGCCTGACGACTACTCTCATCGGACTGCTGCCTTCCACAGGTAGTGATGTCCAGGGCCCTGTGTAATTCCAAATCCCTGTATAGGGGTTAAAGGGTTTCAGGGTTCTGGGGGTCCTGCTTGGTGAGTGGCTTCCCTCTAGTCTATCCATTTCATCCCACCTGAGTCGATTGATCCAGGCAGGCGTTACAATCACCCAGCAACCACCCCGGAATAGCCGCATCCATTAAGTCCCGGGTGACTCTACCCAGCTCTTCCCGAATTGCCCTGGTGCGGTGGCAATCAGGTTAATAAAGAGTTAATCATGCTAGGCATCTCCTAGAGATACCTTCTGTGATTAAACTGAAAGTGAACGTAAATAAACACACACACCGAAAAATCCTATATTTGGAATAAAAGACAAAAAAACACCCTGTTTCACACCTTTATTAATCCCCAAATACCCCTCCAGATCCGACGTAATCCACACGATACTGTCAGCTCTGCTCCCTGAAGATGTAGCAGCACCGTAGAACACCATTGCGCTGTCAGCAGAGACTTCAGTCAGCACTGCAGGCTTCAAGACTACAAAATCTACCTATCTTTATCAATATAGGTAATAGCTCAGTGGATTCAGCGCCCACATAGGAAGTAGTAGGTAGTGAGTTCTAGTCCTGATCCCGGTAAAGAATTTTTTTTATTTTTTTATTTTTAATTATATCGTGCAGTAAAATAAATAAATAAATAAAAAAAATAAAATGAAGTTCCCCCATATTTGATACCAGCCAGGATAAAGCCACACGGCTGGAGGCTGGTACTGTCAGGATAGGGAGCGTCACGTTGTGGGGAGCCCACCACCCTAACAATATCACCCAGCAGCTATCCGGAATAACCGCATCCATTAAATGCGACAGTCCCGGGGGACTCTACCCAGCTCATTCCAAATTGCCCTGGTGCGGTCGCAATCGGGGTAATAAAGAGTTAATCACGCCAGGCGTCTCCCCGAGATACCTTCTATGATTAAACTGAAAGTCAAAGTAAAGAAACACACACACCGAAAAATCCTTTATTTGGAATAACAGACAAAAAAAACCCTGTTTCACCATTTTATTAAAATCCACAAATACCCCTCCAGGTCCGACGTAATCCACACGACACTGTCAGCTCTGCTACAGAACACGAGTGCTCTGAATCAGGTCCACGTAGCAATGAAGTGAATCACGTGGTCAGCAGAGATTTCAGCAATGCAGACTTCAAGATTACCAAATTACTGCCTATATTTATCAATAGAGTTAGTAACTGAGTGGATAGAGAGCTCGCCTATGAAGCATTAGGTCGCGAATTCTATTCCTGGTAATGAACTTTTTTTTTTTTTTAATTTTAAATTCTATTTATAATATATTTATAATTATAATTTAATTATGCACCGAGGGGAGGAGCCAGACATCAGCTGTGAGCCGTGGGATACACCTCTAAAATCTTTCTCTTTCTTTCTCTCTCTCTCTTTCTCTCTCTTTTTCTCTCTCTCTTTCTCTCTCTCTCTTTCTCTCTCTCTTTCTTTCTCATTCTCTCTTCTCTTTCTCTTTCTCTCGCTCTCCTTTCTCTCTCTCCTTTCTCTCTCTCTCCGTTCTCTCTCCTTTCTCTCTCCTATCTCTCTCTTCTCTCTCTCCTTTCTCTCTCTCTCCTTTCTCTCTCTCCTTTCTCTCTCCTTTCTTTCTCTCCTTTCTCTCTCTCCTTTCTTTCTCTTCTTTCTCTCTCTATCTTCTTTCTCTCTTTCTCTCTCTTCTTTCTCTCTCCTTTCTCTCTCTCCTTTCTAGCTCTCTCCTTTCTTTTTCTCCTTTCTTTCTCTTCTTTCTCTCTCTCTCTCTCTCTCTTCTCTCTCTCTTCTTTCTCTCTTCTTTCTCTCTCTCTCTTCTTTCTCTCTTCTTTCTCTCTTTCTCTTCTTTCTCTCTATTCTTTCTCTCTCTTTTCTCTCTCTTCTTTCTCACTCTCTCTCTCAGACCTGGCGATGATAGCTGATGGGGTCACCTGACAGAATCAACAGCTGACACTATTAAATCGAGCGGTGAGTCCGGCTTTTTACCGCCTGGCCGACTAAACTATCAGCTGATGCTGTCAAACAGGAGTCTGCACTACTGTGTAGTTTTATTTTTTGCACTGATGCATCAGTTGATTGTATAAAAGCCATTTATACAATCAGCTGCTGTGTCATGTGATTCAGGCCATTGAACCTGACACATGATCTGATCGCTTTGCCTTCCAGCAAACCGATCAAATGATATTGGATCCGGATTGGATGGCGCGGCAGCCTTGACCCAGGATTACTGCGGAGGGGGGTTCTTTATTTAGATAAAGATGGAGTCACTGTGTTGCGTTTTATTTCTAATAAAAAATATGTTTCTGTGTTTTGTGGTTTTTGGTGGCCATGTCTAGTATAGCCGTGACACCATTAATTTTGGGCTTAGGGCCAGTTGATAATATACAGCTACCTCCAACCCCATTATTACCCAGCGAGCCACCGTCACCAGGGCAGCTGGAAGAGTTGGATAATGCGCCAGAAGATGGCGCTTCTATGAAAGCGCCATTTTCTGGGGCGGCTGCGGACTGCAAATCGCAGCAGGGGTGCCCAGAAAGCTCAGGCCAACCTGTGCTGTGGATTCCAATGCCTAGTTGTACCTGGCTGGACACAAAAATTGGGCGAAGCCCAGGTCATTTGGTTTTTAATTATTTCATGAAATTCATGAAATAATTAATAAAAAAAGGGCTTCCCTATATTTTTGGTTCCCAGCCGGGTACTACACTACAAGTCTCAGCATACTCCATCCAGGACTGTATGCAGGAGTTTTTTGCCAACCAAAAAAATGACGTGAGCTTCGCCATATTTTTGTATGCTAGCCAGGTACAGCAGGCAGCTACGGGCTGCCCCCAACCCCCAGCTGCCTATTTGTACCCGGCTGGGAACCAAAAATATAGGGAAGCCCGTTTTTTTTAATTACTTCACGAATTTCATGAAATAATTAAAAAAAAATGACGTAGGCTTTGCCCCATTTTTCTGTCCAGCCAGGTACAACTAGGTACAGGTACAACAGGTACAACAGCTGAGAATTGGAATCCGAAGCACAGGTTGGCCTAAACTTTCTGGGTCCCTCTTCTGTGAATTGCAATCCGGAGCCGCCCCAGAAAAGGGCGCTTTCATAGAAGCGCCATCTTCTGGCGCTGTATCCAACTCTTCCAGCTGCCCTGAAGCCGGGTGGCTTGCTGGGTAATAATGGATTAATACTAGCTTTGTTTTACTAGCTAGTATTAAGCCAGAGATTCTTAATGTCAGGTAAGTTTGACCCGGCCATTAAGAATCTCCAATAAAGGGTTAAAAAAAAGACACCACACAGAGAAAAAATACTTTAATAGAAATAAATACACAGACACACTTAGAGACTCAATGTTTATTACTCCCACTTATCCCTCCACGATCCATGGTCTTCTGTCTTTTTTCTCCTTCAACCCATGCAGCTCTGCTATATCAGCAGCACTGCATGAGAGGAAGAAGCTGCTGCTCCCCGTGCAGTCTTTTCACTCTGTGAGTGACCAGAAGCTGCTGGCTGTTAGCAGTGACGTCACCGCTGACAGACGGGTTACAATAGCAACGGTGCTCTGATCATGTGATTCCCGATGCCGCTGCTGGCTGAAAGCGGTGATGTCATCACTTACAGGCGTGTTGCTATAGCAACGGTGATCTCCGTTATTGACCGGCTGTGGCAGCCGGTGAATAATGGAACGGGGAAGCAGAACGGGGAGTCGACCATGTGCCAGAGCATGTCGCTGGTACACGGAGATGCATTTTCAATAGCAAAAACCTTAATGAAATCCCCCTAATTCAAGAGAGTAATATATAGCAAAAAGGGGTCAAACCAAGGAAAAACTCCTAAAATATAACATTTATTAGATATGCAGATAAAAGGTGGACTGCCACCATAAAAGAATAAAACATCTGTCAAGGGCTGCAGAAAGTGTACTAACAGCCTCCAGACGAATCATATAAGGCACACAGTACAGGAGGTATGAATACAAGTCACACTCAAACCTGCATTGATAAACACAGCTAGGATGGTCGCTTCATCAGAATCAAACAAATGTTCGCAACCATTAAAGCAGAAAAAAACGGCCTTACCGTATTTTTATAGGGCATGTGATGATATGGCTCAAAGTCAGGTGACCTCATAAAGGTCTTGCACAAATACCTTCACTTCGCTCGAACCATACCACAGTACCTCCCGACGCGTTTCAAAGAATCATCAGGGGAGTCATTTCAGGGTACAAGTCGTCATATCAGTAATCATAACTGGACTGATATACAATCAAAATTGCCCCATGGACGGAACCCAAATAACATCCAGCAAGGAAGAGCGCCAAGCTGCAGGTGCCGCACCTGCAGCTTGGCGCTCTTCCTTGCTGGATGTTATTTGGGTTCCGTCCATGGGGCAATTTTGATTGTATATCAGTCCAGTTATGATTACTGATATGACGACTTGTACCCTGAAATGACTCCCCTGATGATTCTTTGAAACGCGTCGGGAGGTACTGTGGTATGGTTCGAGCGAAGTGAAGGTATTTGTGCAAGACCTTTATGAGGTCACCTGACTTTGAGCCATATCATCACATGCCCTATAAAAATACGGTAAGGCCGTTTTTTTCTGCTTTAATGGTTGCGAACATTTGTTTGATTCTGATGAAGCGACCATCCTAGCTGTGTTTATCAATGCAGGTTTGAGTGTGACTTGTATTCATACCTCCTGTACTGTGTGCCTTATATGATTCGTCTGGAGGCTGTTAGTACACTTTCTGCAGCCCTTGACAGATGTTTTATTCTTTTATGGTGGCAGTCCACCTTTTATCTGCATATCTAATAAATGTTATATTTTAGGAGTTTTTCCTTGGTTTGACCCCTTTTTGCTATATATTACACGGAGATGCACAAACGTACCGGAGAGATGCAATGACAGGACCTAGCATGACGTCTAGCCATGTGACCAGTCTGTAAACAATGAGATAATAGACACGTGACTGGACACATGCTATTTTGATGTTGCAATAGGTCCTATCATCAGTGCAGGTTACCGGGAGGACGCAGTGATTATCGGAAGGAAAAGCGGCGGGAGACAGAGTGCAGGACGCATCGCAGGGTCAGGTAAGTGTTATGGCAATGTTTATTAACTGTATGTGTACATTTATAATGTGTTTTTATGTGTTAGTGTATGCCTGCCATTGGTTTCAGTGGGGTTCGAGAGGTTCGTCGAACGGCTCGCCGAACCGAACTCGAACACGGCCTCTGTTCGATGAACCGAGTCGAACTCGAGCCTCTAGCGGCTCGCTCATCTCCAGTCAGCACATTGCATTTCAGACGGTGAACCGGCAGGCCGAAAGACTTCTGGAGCGATGTAAATTGTTGAGCTGCTGGGTGTGAACGTCGGAAGTGAGCACATAGCAAACGTGCCCTCTACAGAAGCCCATGTAGGCCGGGATAGTGGTTTAAAAATTGCTGGACAACCAGGTTCAACATGTGAGCCATACAAGGTACATGTGTCACATGCCGCAGCCAGGTTTGCATCATTGTCGCACACGTCCTTCCCTGGCTGCAGGTTAAGTGGAGACAACCATTGATGAAACTCGGTCTCCAGAGCTAACCGTCCACAACTCCTCAGCGGTTTGACTCACATTTCCCAGACATTTCAAAGTAAAGAGTCGACCGCCTGATGCCGTTGAGCTCTGCTGCCAGCATAGTAAGGAGGTTTGCGGGATTCCTTGTGCGCAATTACAACACGGGTGGCCTTACCAGACAGTAATTGGGTGGAGGTGGAGGACCGAGACGAGGTTGAGGAGGCAGAAGCAGTGGAGGAACTTCTACATACAGAGGATTGACGCACAACTCGAGAGGATGGCAAGACTTGTACAGCTGACCCTTCTCCATCTCTCACCATAGTTACCCAGTGCCCAGTCAGCGACATGTAACGCCCCTGTCCATTCTTACTGGTCCAAGTATCTGTGGTGAAATGCACCCGTCCCACACAGAGTTTCTCAAGGAAGTGGTGATGTTGTGTGTGACATGCTGGTGTAGCGCAGGCACACCTTTCTTGGAGAAGTAGTGGCGACTGGGCATTTGCTCTTTGGGCACTGAGATGGACATAAGGTCTCAAAAATCCTCTGTGTCCACCGGGCGGAAAGGCAGCATTTGTCAACCTCTTAGGCATGTCATGCCCTTCTAAAATCATGTAAAATACAATAAGGAGACTCCAACAAGACTCCATTTTTTCTAAAAATTTGGCCACAGACACCACTTCACTGGCATCAGTTGTCCCACAGTTGCAAACTTAAAATGGTTATTTGCATTACGCACATTCAAAAATCCACAAGCCTTTAGTCTCTCCAGGATGACACAGGGGTAGAAAAGTCCTTGCGGATCCCTGATTTGTTCATCTTGATGAACGTTAGTCTGTCCACATTGTCACTGGACAGACGCGTGCGCTTATCTGTCAGCACACACCAAGCAGCACTGAAGACATGTTCCAAGAGAATGCTGGCTGCGGGACACGACAAGATTTCCAAGGCGTAAGTAGCAGACTCAGGCCATTTTTCCAGATTGGAAGCCCAAAATGAGCAAGGCTCAAGTTGCACAGTCATGGTATCGATGTTCACTTGCAGATACTCCTATATCTGTGTCTCCTCCTCCTTTTACTTGTCCAGCTCTTTTCTTTCAGCATGAGTATATGTACTTGTCACTTTTCCATGTGTTTGTGGTGACTTCTGAATTGTTTGTCACCTTTTGGACACTTTAGAAGGTGTTTTCTATGTGTTAGTATGTGTTTGTGTTTGCCTGCCATTGTTTTCAATGGGGTTCGATATTGTTCGACGAACACACCCGCCGTTCGACAAACTGAACTCAAACACTAGGGGGTGTGGCCCATATCTAATCGTGACTACATAAATATTGTCAGGTGAATGCTGAAAGACATTTCAAGCTTTAGGTTGATTGATGAGTTTGAAAGTGCATTTCCTTCCTTCCCACCTTGACAACTTTCCTGAAAATTTGGGAGCTGTAAGTGAAGAACAATGATTCCACCAGGACATTAATGAGACGGAAAGAAGATACCAGGGAAGGTGGAGCATTACAGTGATGGCAGACTACTGTTGGATGCTTCAGAGAGACATTCTAGATTCTGTGTGTTAGTGAGCTCATTCCTGTTAAAAAAAGATTTTTCATGAAAAATTTGTAATACAAAATTAATTTTCTAAGTCTTTTTTCCTGTATTTTGAGGTATTGCCTTATTTTACATAGTTACAAATTGTCAGAAAACATGATGTCCTATGACAAAACGGAGGTCATTTTTCAGATTCAGCGCACCCAAAAACATAATGATTATGTGGAATAACCAAAATAGCTCTTGTAAAAAAAAGTTTTGCAGACCTGTGTAGCAGTTCATAAATTTCTAAGACGTGAAGCCTCATTAAAGAAAATCATAAAATTGTGTCTGACTGGTATAATAAAAAGAATGAAACCTGTTTGAGACAACATAAGACCAATGACCACGGATTTATGACCAATTTTTCCCATTGATCATTGTTTCATTACCATATTTAGGTCACTGTGTTAGAGTCATGAGTGACATCATGATCAAGTACAGGAAGCAAAAAATTTTAGCAATAATTTCCTGAAAATTTCTTTCACTTCATTATTCCTCAGGCTGTAGATTAATGGATTTAGGATGGGTGTTACAACTCCATAAATCAGAGAAGTATATTTAAGTTGAGATGAAGAACTTCTTTTCTGTCCCATGTACATGGCCATGCTTGTCCCGAAGAACATCAATACCACAGTGAGGTGTGAAGAGCAGGTGGAGAAGGCTTTAGATCTCCCATCAGATGAACGTATTTTAAATATAGAAATAATGATACAATTATAAGAGAACATAATGAAAATAAATGGCAAGAAAAGAGTGAAAAAGCTGATTACAACTGATCCTATCTTATAAAAGGAAAGATCACCGCAGGCAAGATCGAGAAGTCCCAGAATCTCACAAGAAAAATGGTCTAGATTTCTTTCTTTGCAGAAGACGAGAGGCCTAAAAAGAGTGGGAAAGATGCTCAAGATGAAACTTATTCCCCATATAATGACGGTGAGGCATTTACATAAAGTCCAGTTCATAATGGTGGTGTAATATAAAGGGAGGCATATAGCGACATACCGGTCATAGGCCATCACCGCCAATAATAAACACTCAATCCCTCCAAGGAAAAGGCTAATGTTCATCTGTATCAAGCAGCCATTGATTGAAATTCTCCTCTCCTCTGACAATAAATCAAACAGCATCCTGGGGAGACTACAAGATGAGAAACTCAAATCTAAAAAAGACAAATTACAAAGGAAATAATACATAGGAGTGTGTAACTGAGGACTGACCATGACTATAATGATAAGGACACTGTTCCCCAACACGGTAAGAACGTAAATCATAAAGAGCACAACAAAAAGCAAAATGCAGATCTGGAAGTTCTTAGACAATCCAATAAAGATGAAATATGTCGTGAACGTTTGATTGTGATTCTCCATGTTACAAGTCTCATTTTCTGCATCATAAACACCTACAAAGTACTACAAAGTAAATGTTCAATAAGTGAAATATGTCCTGTAATTTATCCAATAATATACTGTCAATGAAAATATCTACAGATGTGTGGAAAGCTTAGCTATGTCAAAAAGGTTTTGTTTTTGCTTTATTTCTTTTGTGATCTTCATTCCTAGAGCATACATACAACAAGAAAAGAAATGAATGAAAAAATTACACATTACCATGTTGACTTTCCAACAACATATGAAACAATGCATACTGCTGTTAGTGTGGAAATGTATCACTACTAGAGATGAGTAAATATATTACAGTCTAATTGAGTTGTACACAAATATTATGACAATTAGAATTTGCCAAAATACAGATTTTTGGTAATTTCTTTCCATGCAGAATAAAAAAATTGGCAACAATGGGAACATGACGTCATGACCTTGCCTGAAGTCATGGCGAAAGCTTGAAGTCTTGGACCTTATCACAGCCTGAAGTCATGGACCTCATCACAGCTTGATGTCAGGGACCTTATCACAGCCTGAATTTATAGACCTCATCAAAGCCTCAAGCCTTGGGGCTCATCACAGACTGAAGTCCTGGACCTCATCACAGCCTGAAGTTATGGACCTCATCACAGCCTGAAGTTATGGACCTCATCAAAGCCTGAAGCCTTAGGGCTCATCACAGACTGAAGTCATGGACTTCATCACAGACTGAAGTTATAGACCTTATCACAGCCTGAAGTTATGGACCTCATTACAGCCTGAAGTTAGTTAAAAGAAAACAGTTTTGGTACCTTGTTAGCCAGTTGAAAAATGATTGATTGTTCTCTCAATATCCCTGTAAGATCCTTGTAAGATCAGAGGCCTGATGCCCTCACCATCTCTGGAGTAGACTCCTCAGATTCTGTATCCATGTGAGATCAGAGGTCTGGTGCCCTCACCATCTCTGGAGCAGACTCCTCAGATTCTGTAGTGGGTCATAAATCCTCCTGACAGATTTAGTCCTGTGTGGACAGAATCAAACATTTTAGTGAATTTATATTCCCAAACTGTTCCATGATTTTGTGATCTGGCATTGCCTTTTAATATGACAACTTTCATATTGTTAATGTTGCATCCTGTACTACAGAAATATTTGACTACAGGTAAATGGGTTTGTTGTCTGTAATTGTGTGACAATGAGACTTCATCCTTGCTCTCAGTTTTTTACCTGTTTCTCCAACATAAAAATTCCCAACCTGGATAAAGTACACCAAATTGGAAGAGAAATATGTTAATATCCCAGGAATTTTGCTGTGTTGGGGATCTGTGTCCAGTCTTTGGTCTATACACGAGTGCAGCTTTTTCCGCTCTTCACATTACAAAGATAAGTTCCTCTTGGTGTATCTGAGGGCAATAAACTTAGGATCATGATGTTTTTTAAGTTAGAAGGGTGTCTAGTCCTGGACCTCATCACCACCTAAAGTCATAGACCTCATCACAGCCTGAAGTCCTAAACTTCATCACAACCTGTAGTACTGTCCCTAATCACAGCCCATAGTTCTGGACCTCATCACAGCCTGTAGTCCTGGACCTCATCATAGCCTGTAGTCCTGGACCTCATCATAGCCTGTAGTCCTAGACCTCATCACAGCCTAAAGTCCCATCCCAGCTTGAAGAGGCTCAGGGATTCAGTGATAGTGATGAGAAGATGGTGAATAGAGGAAAGACCATAGAAGTGAGTGAAAAGATGAGAAATGGTATTTTTTTTATTTTTTACATCTTACTCTTCTTATGATCAGGTGTATGAAGAAACTGCAGAGCATAATAAAGTAGATTCAATTTTCAGAGAATAACTCCTCTATGAATCAAATATCCCAGGAAAATCCGTGCTGACAGGAGAAATTAAATTTTACCTGATCCACTCATCTTTTATCTCTAAAAATGAAAACCAAGTAGGAAAAGATATTGGATAATTCCATCTTATTTTATCCCTCATTCATATACAGTGGAACCTTGGATTACGAGTATAATTGGTTCCAAATGTGGGGTAGGAATATTGCACAGGCAATAAGATTACAGAACAAGCAATAGCAGAAAGAAAGTACAATACTGTATCCACAAAAGCAGATTGATAGACATGCTGTATAGAGTACATATGTACAGAAAGTTACCTCCAGATCAGGTCAGAACGTGGTGAAAGGACAGAACCGGAAGTGTGTATGGTGAGTATTTGCTCTTATTGCAAAACATTGCTCTTAAACCAAGTTACACATTTTTAAAAATGCTTGTCTTGCTTGTCTTGAAAAACGCTCTCAAACCAAGTTACTCTTAAACCAAGGTTCCACTGTAATTTGCTCTGTGCATCACTAGGCTCAATCAAATCAACAGATCACTCCAAGGCCTTCAGAAAGAAGATTTATCATAAGCAGTATCTCAGTGGTTAGTGGTGTAACTAGAATCCTAATGGCCCCAGGGGAAGAGTAGGATAAGGGCCCCGCTACCATCATCTGGCATGTCAATCAGATGCTAGAGCCCTAGTGGTGCTGCTATTGTCAATCAACCCATATGCATGTGCCTTGTAAAGAAAAATATTACCAACATCCTATTACTGGAGAAAACCCGCAATACTACAACCTGTGTAACAATAATACCATATACAAGGGACAAATAATTAAAAACCATGACCATATATTCAGAACATAAAATGGAGCCTTACTAATACCACTATACTGGTCAGTAACAAAAATCCCCAAAATAAAACCAATATTCCCACCTAATGCATACTAATTATTCCTGTGTGCTTTATTGATGGTATAAGTGTATACATTACAGGTAAATCCAGTGGTCACCGGTGATTTCTAAATTAGGTAATTCATTTTATCTTTTCTTCTTCATCCATCCCAGACTACTACGACTTCTTCCAGCCAATAATGTAGCATGCAACACACAGACATCTATTGCTGATCACTTCTAGAACCTCTCCCCACTTTTCTCTTCACTTGTTGCCTCATACATTGATAATGTTTCCCATTTGTGGACTAATATAGTTGTAATATCTCTCATTTGTGGCCCCTTATATTTATTCTATCGTTATAGGGATTTTCCAGGATTTTTGTACATAGGTAACAAAAAGTAAAAAATTTAAGAAATAGTTATTCCTTAACTTAATAATCTTTGATAATCTAGTCCTCAGCTCTGGTGGTCCTTTGCGATACCAAAAATTCTGACAACAGTCATTAGTGATCAACCGCTAGCGCCGCTGGACTGGTGATTGGCGACATCTTGTGATTGATGGATGAGATTCTTCCACTGCCGCTAAAGTCAGGAACTACAGAGCTGCAGAGTTGAAGCATCGGGGCATTCAAAGGGGGAACTAATTACTATGTCTTTAGTTTAGAACTTGCTATACTCTTATCAAACTTTTAAGACTTCTCTCCCCAAAATTATTATTAGATCAACTTGGTATTTTTAATTCAATTTCATATTAATGTTTATTTCCTGTTTGACTAAAGAATAAACATTCCACATACAAAAATAAAAGTGTATATGAAGTGTCCCTACAAAATTTGCCAATGAATATCTACAAATTAACATTGTATGAAAAATAATACTAAAAATAACAAGAAGTAGATAAAACAATAGAAATAATAAGAATAATTACATAATTACAAAATCTACTTACAAATCAAATTTTAATTTACATTAATTTTACAATTTCCATGCACAGATCATCTCATGAGATTTTATCTTGATCAAACCAGTAGTGACGTTGGTTTATATTGAATTACTGCAGATCTTCCATCAAAGAAAGTTATTATCAATAAAAACATTAAAGATTTCAATTCTTAAAATGGTTAAATTTACCCTAAACTTTCACAGTTAAAAATTAAGTTGGTTCGAAGACATTTTTTAAATTACATATTTTATAATGTGTTTTTTCTGATTATTGGGATAATGCTGTACATCAGTTTACTGGTCAGTAACAAAAATCCCCAAAATAAAACCAATATTCCCACCTAATGCATACTAATTATTCCTGTGTGCTTTATTGATGGTATAAGTGTATACATTACAGGTAAATCCAGTGGTCACCGGTGATTTCTAAATTAGGTAATTCATTTTATCTTTTCTTCTTCATCCATCCCAGACTACTACGACTTCTTCCAGCCAATAATGTAGCATGCAACACACAGACATCTATTGCTGATCACTTCTAGAACCTCTCCCCACTTTTCTCTTCACTTGTTGCCTCATACATTGATAATGTTTCCCATTTGTGGACTAATATAGTTGTAATATCTCTCATTTGTGGCCCCTTATATTTATTCTATCGTTATAGGGATTTTCCAGGATTTTTGTACATAGGTAACAAAAAGTAAAAAATTTAAGAAATAGTTATTCCTTAACTTAATAATCTTTGATAATCTAGTCCTCAGCTCTGGTGGTCCTTTGCGATACCAAAAATTCTGACAACAGTCATTAGTGATCAACCGCTAGCGCCGCTGGACTGGTGATTGGCGACATCTTGTGATTGATGGATGAGATTCTTCCACTGCCGCTAAAGTCAGGAACTACAGAGCTGCAGAGTTGAAGCATCGGGGCATTCAAAGGGGGAACTAATTACTATGTCTTTAGTTTAGAACTTGCTATACTCTTATCAAACTTTTAAGACTTCTCTCCCCAAAATTATTATTAGATCAACTTGGTATTTTTAATTCAATTTCATATTAATGTTTATTTCCTGTTTGACTAAAGAATAAACATTCCACATACAAAAATAAAAGTGTATATGAAGTGTCCCTACAAAATTTGCCAATGAATATCTACAAATTAACATTGTATGAAAAATAATACTAAAAATAACAAGAAGTAGATAAAACAATAGAAATAATAAGAATAATTACATAATTACAAAATCTACTTACAAATCAAATTTTAATTTACATTAATTTTACAATTTCCATGCACAGATCATCTCATGAGATTTTATCTTGATCAAACCAGTAGTGACGTTGGTTTATATTGAATTACTGCAGATCTTCCATCAAAGAAAGTTATTATCAATAAAAACATTAAAGATTTCAATTCTTAAAATGGTTAAATTTACCCTAAACTTTCACAGTTAAAAATTAAGTTGGTTCGAAGACATTTTTTAAATTACATATTTTATAATGTGTTTTTTCTGATTATTGGGATAATGCTGTACATCAGTTTACATTAATCAAAATGAAGCTATAGTTTATTTGACAACACAAAATACAATTGTAAAGAAATAAAAAAGAAAATAAATTGTACAATTATCAAAATCAATTTACATTACATTTTTTATGATTACAAAAAAATTGTGCATAAATAGTTAAATAATACATTATCCTTGTATCATGTATGTGTGAGTTTTCTCACCTCCAGCCAGTATTCTCTATGTGGGATTTGCAATGTATTTTACCTTGACTTATAAAGAAGAAATAAATCCTCTTGCGATCAATTTAATGGTTTTATTTTTAATTAAGATTTTGCATTAACTTGAATATTATAAATTAATTTCCCTGAATGAATTCCAAGAATTCACAAGGTGATACTATACACAGTGTAAATATATTTTTTTATTCCCAGATGTTAAGTGTTTTCCTAATTCTTTGTGTCTAAAATGAATAGAAAATAGTTATTTTTCCCAATAAACTTTCCTTTTGTGGTCAGCACAATGATATATTGTGTTCTTAAGAAAATTCACAAAATATTCATGGTTGACTATAGACTTTGAGAAGCTTTTAGAACTGAGAACTATCACACAGTTTTTGAACTGTCCAGAAGTGTACATGGCTGTATAAGTACAGTTATCTTTAACTAGTTCATTTACTGTTCTGCTCAGTACGTGATCGCGTGTGCACAGATACATTCTGCAGATGCATTTGTCTATGTCTGGAGACAATTTATAAAGATAAGAGCAAAAACATACTCTGTGAAAGCATCTGCTAAGGTGTGTGACTTACAAAGCTTACCTTGGCTTGTCTGTTGGGGGTCAAGACAAACTGTGAGCACCTCATGTCATGTGTGAGCACTGCAAGAAAACTCTTTTATTTGCTTAAAAGTTAGAGAAAAGAGAGCCATGCATGTTGTTATCCCAATAAGTTGGCGTGACCCGACTGACCTCTCAGCCAATTGCTATTTCTGCTTGGTGGACCCTTCCAAAAGTTGAACTAGCAAAAACTCACCTTCACATTTCTTCATTCAATGCCCCAGTACCGCACTGCCCTGAACTCCCCGTACCAATTTCTCCAGATAGAGTTCAATCACCTTCAAGAATAAGTAGAAAGTCAGACACAGAAGATGTTGAAGATCTCAATTTTAATTTTTCAGATGCAGCTGAGGAATGGAAGCCATACTAACCTAACCAAAAATACCACAATGATCTGATCAGAGACCTTGGTCTCACCAAGTCCAACACTGAGGTTCTGACATCAAGACTCAAGCAATTGAACATTTTAGATTAAAATGGTCAAGTCACAGATCAGAGGAAGCATCACAAAGCTTTTTCCAGCTTCTTCAGTTGTCAAGACAGACTGTTCTTCTGCAAAAATGTGGCCGGTCTGTTCGAAGTTATCGGAATCATCTGTAACCCCAAGGACTGGTGCCTGTTCATATATAGTTCATGCAGGAGACTCAAAATCGTGCTGCTTCATAACAGAAACAGATATCCATCTCTTCCAGTGGCTCACTCGGTGCACCGGAAATAGGAATACACCAGTGTCAAGAGGGTGGTAGGTACCTGGAAGTATGATGAATACGGCTGGGAGGTTATCAGAGATTTCAAAATATTATCATTCCTGATGGTCTTCCAGGATGGTTTTACAAAGTATCCTTGTTGTGTTTGTCTTTGGGACAGCTGGGACACTCAGACGAAAGACTGGCCTCAGTGGAAGAACAATATAAAGTGGAAGCCACTGGTAGACTCCGGCAAGGTGCTGATGCCACCACTACACATCAAGTTATGACTCATAAAACAATTTGTCACAGCTCTCGATAAGGAGTTTCAAATACCTCCAAAATCTATTTCCCAAAGTTTATGAGGGAAAAATCAAAGCTGGTGTTTTTGTTGGACCACAAATCAAGCAAATTTCCCAAGAAGCTGAATAGGAACCAGAAAGTGGCTTGAGAAATTCTCGTCACAGTGGTTCATGGCTTCCTAAGCAATCGCAAGGATGAAAACTATGCACAGCTGGTACAAACTCTAATAAAGAACAATGCCGCAATGGGCCGCAGGATGTCACTCAAAGCCCATATCATTGATGCAAATATTGATAAATTCAAAGAAAACATGGGAGCTTATTAAGAGGAGAAAGATGAGCACTGTCACCAGGACATAATCAACTATAAAACTTTGAAAGCCATTAAAAGGACAGTTTGATGAGAACATGATGGAAGGCTATATTTTGGGGACTGATTCGTGAAAACGTTACACAATACAGTCACAAATCCCGAAAATATCATTTTTGAGCTATTATACATAGCATTGACCGAGTTCCATAATAATTGAATATTTGTAGGGAAATGGGGTTTCTATGATAAAACACAAACAGAAGGCAAAATGTCATGTTTTATTTCAACCAATACAAAACTAGTTTAGGCCATTGTCACAAAATCAAACTTCATGACGAAAACTGGTGATTTTTTATCAAGTTTATATGTGAGCAGTTGAAATATAACAGTTAGAACCCGGGAACAAAAATTGTCTTACGTTGTGAATCCAGCAGTATCGCTGCACTACTGTGCTTCCTCGAAAATAAGATCTACCCTGAAAATAAGCCATAACATGATATTATAGGATTTTCAGAGTTGTTAAAAATATAAGCCCTACTCCAAAAATAAACACTAGGTGCAGTCAGGATCGGCATTAGGGGAAGTCAAACGTCACAATTTCTCAGGGCCAAACTCTCTTAGGGACTCCAGCGTTTATATTCTGAGCTAAAGATTGTTTAAAGACCTTTGGTGACTCCACGTGTGACCAAGATGTAACCAAAGGTCTCTTATTTGCATGAGTCTTAAAAAACTGAACAAGAGATAGGCTGGTATGCTGGACTGGCATTGAGGGAAAGGGAGAGCAAATTGGGCAACTTCACAGGGTCTCCATTCTCCAAAAACCCCAAGTGTTTCTATCCTAATATTGTAAAATAAAATATTTTAGAATAAAAACATTTTAAAGAAATGTTGCGGTGACCAAAAAATTTAATTTTTCGTTTGCATTTTTTTTCTTACCACTCCATGTACCAATCAGATTTAATGATTTTATATTTTGATAAATGAGGCATTTCTGAATGTGGCAATGCCAGATATGTGTATATTTTTTGCTTTTTTAACTTTTTATTTTCAATGGAGTGAAAGGAAGGTGACATGATCATTTAGGCTTTATACATTTTTCATATTTTTTAAAACTTTTATTTTACATTTTGTATTTATTTTACTAGTCCTCCTAGGGGACATTATCACTGCACAGTCTGATCACCTGTGCATTTCTGCTGATCAGAGCAGCATCGCTCTCATCAGCAGAAATTGTGCATTTCTGCTGATCAGAGCAGCATCGCTCTCATCAGCAGAAATGCTCATTTTCTGTGAGTGCCAGCGCTTTGTCGGCTCTCCCAGGCAGGGAGTCATGTCAGCATCAGGGGTCATCAGCTGACCCTGTGCAACACATTGGCGATCCCCGTCGTGACTCTTTAAACCACGCTGTCAGTGTTTTACAGCATGATCTAAAAGGGTTAACAGGTGTGGGCGGATGTCTGATCCACCTGTGCCTGTTAGCCACACATATCTGAGATCAGACGCATGGCAAGACTCAAGAGGAAGCAAAATTTCATAGAATAGTTTATGGACTTCATAACAGAGCCCCTAAGTGTCAAAAGAGCAGATTCCTCCCTCAAGTAAATGTATCTAATGGAGTCGGGAAAATTTTGACTCTGTGGGTGTTTACAAAAAACAAACAGCAATAGATGTTAATAAGTGAAAATTTCAAATCTACCATTGTAATGCCAAATACATTATAATGTCCAGCAGGGCTGTGGAGTCAGTAAACCAAACCTTCGACTCCGACTCCAACTCCTGAATTTCTCTTGCACCGACTCCGACTCCGACTCCTACATATATTACTTATAGTTAGGTGAAAAATTTATTGTAACACATGAACATGTGTATGTGAACATCAGACATTTAATAATTTTTATGATACAATAATCAAGATATTTGGATAGAACATAAAATATATTTATTGGAATACAACTTTAGAACGCAAACTGTAATAAATTGTAAATATGGAATACACTATGTAATATACAGTAGATTACATATATATCTTGTGTGTATGTGTATATATATATATATATATATATATATATATATATATATATATTATTATTTATTATTATAGCGCCATTTATTCCATGGCGCTTTACAAGTGAGAGAGGGTATACGTACAACAATCATTAACAGTACAAGACAGACTGGTATAGGAGGAGAGAGGACCCTGCCCGCGAGGGCTCACAGTCTACAGGGAATGGGTGATGGTACAATAGGTGAGGACAGAGCTTGCGCAATGGTCTACTGGACTGGGGGCTATTGTAGGTTGTAGGCTTGTTGGAAGAGGTGGGTCTTGAGGTTCCTCTTGAAGCTTTCCACGGTAGGGGAGAGTCTGATATGCTGAGGTAGAGCGTTCCAGAGTATGGGGGATGCACGGGAGAAATCTTGTACGCGATTGTGGGAAGAGGAGATAAGAGAGGAGCAGAGAAGGAGATCTTGTGAGGATCTGAGGTTGCGTGCAGGTGGGTACCGGGAGACTAGGTCACAGATGTAGGGAGGAGACAGGTTGTGCATGGCTTTGTATGTCATGGTTAATGTTTTGAACTGGAGTCATTGGGCGATGGGAAGCCAGTGAAGGGATTGGCAGAGTGGCGAGGCTGGGGAGTAGCGAGGGGAGAGGTGGATTAAGCGGGCCGCAGAGTTTAGGATAGATTGGAGGGGTGCAAGAGTGTTAGAAGGGAGGCCAGAGAGAAGGAGGTTGCAGTAGTCGAGGCAAGAGATGATGAGGGCATGCACTAATGTTTTTGCTGATTCTTGGTTAAGGAAAGCACGGATCCAGGAGATGTTTTTGAGTTGTAATCGGCATGAGTTGAAGAGGGCTTGGATGTGTGGCTTGAAGGATAGAGCAGAGTCGAGGGTTACTCCAAGGCAATGAGCTTGTGAGACTGGGGTGAGTGAGCAACCATCAAGTTTGATGGAAAGGCTTGTTGGAGGAGATGAGTGAGGAGGAGGAAAGACAATGAACTCTGTTTTGTCCATGTTAAGCTTTAGGAATCGTGCAGAGAAGAAGGATGAAATAGCAGACAGACATTGTGGAATTTTGGTTAGTAGAGAGGTAATTTCAGGTCCAGAGAGGTAGATCTGTGTGTCATCGGCATAGAGATGATACTGGAAGCCGTGGGACTCTATGAGCTGTCCCAGGCCGAAGGTGTAGATGGAGAACAGCAGGGGTCCAAGAACTGAGCCTTGGGGGACACTGACAGATAGGGGCGAGATGAGGAAGTGGTGTGAGACTGGGAGACGCTGAAAGTTTGGTCGGTTAGGTATGAGGAGATCCAAGATAGGGCCAAGTCTGTGATGCCCAGAGATGAGAGAATCTCTAGTATTAGGGAATGGTCTACTGTGTCAAAGGCAGAGGACAGGTCCAGGAGGAGGAGGATAGAGTAGTGTCGCTTGGCTTTGGCGGTTAGTAGATCATTGGTGACTTTGGTTAGGGCAGTTTCAGTAGAGTGATGAGGTCGGAAGCCAGATTGAAGCCGGTCAAAGAGGGAGCAGGAGGAGAGGTATGAGGACAATTCAAGATGGACATGCTGTTCCAGTAGTTTTGAGGCGTAGGGGAGAAGGGATATGGGGCGATATATATATATATATATATATATATATATATATATATATATATATTACAAATTGTATTACATATTTACAATTTATTAGTTTTTTGTGTTGTAAAGTTGTATTCCAATAAATATATTTTATGTTCTATCTAAATATCTTGATTATTGTATCATAAAAATAATTAAATGTCTGATGTTCACATTGTACAATACATTTTTCACTTAAATATAAGCATTATACTAAATGTTATTATTTAGTAAATATTCAGCACATTCTGCATTGCACTACTGTCCCCAATGTATTATATATTTTCGGAGTCGGTGCATTTTATACCGACTCCGATTCCGACTCCACCAAAATGAGCTCCGACTCTGACTCCACAACTCTGACTCCACAGCCCTGATGCCCAGTACATTATAGTGCTTGTACATTGTGGCCTGGTTGTTCTTTTGGAGACATGTGCTTCGTAAACTAAGTGGGTTCTCATTGCTACAGTAATGACAGTCATGTGGATGCTACATGTGGTTTAGACACACTGGGGGTGTTACGAACCGGCGCCGCCATAGCCGCAAGCAGCCTGCTGCGGTTCCTGTTGCGCCCAGGCGCCGGATGCCATTCTTGGCCGTGCCTCGGGTCGTCCAGTTGGCTGTTCCTTCCACCACGTCTAAGTGTGGAGAGGCGGCTAGTGCGCATGCGTGCGCCGATTTACCCCAGCCAGAGTTTAAGCCCGGTGTTTTGCCTAGTGAGCATGTTCAGCCTGATTGTGTTATGTCTGAGACTAAGTCCTCAGTTCAGGCTACTGAGCATGCTCCCACAATTAACCCTAACAGCCTCTTTGCACAGGTACTTGGACTTCGTGCTGTCTCTAAGTGCTGGGATGTGCCTACTGAGCATGCTCAAACTGATAGTCTGCTTTCTGAGCCTGTTGCTCAGGCTACTGGGCATGCTCAGCCACTTATTGCACCAGAGGCTAGGTCCGGTAAGGACCTCACTGAGCATGTCCGTGAGGTGGCAGGCCCTGATAGGGCAAAGGGTGTCAGGTGTCCTGATGACGTGGCAACTCCGGACTGGCTCTCAGAGGCCCACCCCTATGATCTGGCACCTCAGTATTGGTCGTCAGACGATGACTGGTGAAGTGTTTGGGGCGTGGCTGCCATGAGGTCATCAATGACGTGGCGGTTCCGGATAGGTCGCATGTGACGTCACTGATGACATGGCACGCTGCTATTGGACCTTGGTGGTTCCACCCTGGGTTTGGGGCGGACCCAGGTTATAAAAGGGGCTGGAGACAACATGGAGGTGCGCAGTCTTCACTTTTGCTCAGTCAGAGCACACCTCCATGTTAGAGCCTCATTGCGGCATAAGCCTATGTTGGGAAGTGGTAGGTAGGGTTAGGCGAACGGTGCCTGTCACGCCAAGATTCGTGGCTCGGCACATCAGGGTCAGGCGCCGTGCTTCCCTCCTGCCGTTCCAGTCTTGCTATAGCAGCCCAGTGGCGTTAACTGGGCTGCGGCTGCTGTGCTTCCTGTCCGATTGTGCCCCCTACGCACACGGACAACGCACCTGCTGCGCCACCTGTCTGATTGTGCTCCCTACGCACACGGACAATGCACCTGCTGCGCCACCTGTCCAATTGTGCCCCCTACGCACACGGACAACGCACCTGCTGCGCCACCTGTCCGGTTGTGCCCCCTACGTGCACAGACCCCTGTGGAGTTAACAGGGTGTTCCTTATTTTCCTCAGCTTCCCGGTCAACGCTACTGGTGTACCCATCTGGCCTGACGTGTCCTACACACATGTGGCCAGTTGAGAGGTGGCCAGAAACGCTAATCGGAGGACCGCTCGGCCTGACGTGTCCTACACACGTGGCCGACAGGGCGCTTTCATGGCGGTCTTCCGGTCAACGCTACCTGGTTACCACCCGGCCTGACGTGTTTCCTGCACACGTGGTTGGTGTAGCGCTAGGTGCATCAAAATGCTAATCGGGTTGTCGTCCGGTCTGACGTGTCCCAACACACGTGACCGGTTCCCAGAGTTCCTGGGTTATCTCAGAGCCATCCAGCTCTATAGTCTCCGCCTAACCCTCGGGTGCCAGCAGCTCCTTTGTCATCTGGAGCATGGTGAGCCCCAACTGGCGATTAGGATATATACCCCCTGGTCCTAATCTGCCGGTCCTCCCGTAACAGGGGTCTCAAAAGCAGGGGCAGGTTTGGATTTAGGAGCACTGATTTTGCTGGATTTCTTTTTAGGGAAAATTATAGCGCACTTCCACAGCCTTTATGCTACCAGTAATGTGAAAGTAATGTGAAAGAGTTTAAGTTTTGTTGGAAATATTTAACAAAAAGTTTTGGATCACATTTATACTGCGTTCTACACTGAACACTTACATCGGCATTTCCATCAAAATCTCCAAATGACATGATTCAGATGAAACCCCGATAGATTCATTTAATATATTGAGGCAGCAGAGTTAAGGCGGTGTTACACGCTACGATATATCTAACGATATGTCGTTGGGGTCACGGAAATCGTGACGCACATCCAGCATCCTTAGAGATGTTGTAGCGTGTGACACCTCCGAACGGCTGTTAATGAGCAAAAATATTCACCTTATCATTGTGTGTTGACACATTGTTCATTTTCATAATCTCGTTCCTCCTTCTGCACGCCGGTTGTTCGTCGTTCCTGAGGCAGCACACATCGCAACGTGTGACACCTCGGGAACGACGAACACAGCTTACCTGCATCCCGCCGGTAATGAGAAGGGGATGAGGTGGGCGGGCTGTTCCGCCCGCTCATCACCGACCCACCACTTTGTGACGTCGCTGTGACGCCGAACGTCCCTCCTCCTTCAGGAAGAGGTTGTTCACCGCCCACAGCGAGGTCGTTAGGGAGGTAAGTACGTGTGACGGGGGTTAACGACATTGTGCACCACGGGCAACGAATTGCACATGATGCACAAACGACGGGGGCGGGTACGATCGTTTGTGCGATCGCACGATATATCGTAACGTGTAACGGGGTCTTTACTCTGGAGTCTGTCTGGCCTCTGTTTAGCGATGTCTCACTTTTCACAGGGGGTTGTGTCTCAATCGTGTATTTCAGAGATTTACATGGAAATCCCACTGTAAACGTAGAGCGCTGGATAATTGCCAGCTGAGCCTTACTGCAATCTTTGGGAGGCTGAATAAATAAATCTGTTGCAGTTTGAGAATTGGTTCTATTTATTTTTACGTCGGTCATCATTTGGCGTAAGTGATAAGATGGCTTTATTCTTCAGGTCGGTGCGTTTTTGCATCGCTATATTTTGAGAGCCATAATTTTTCCTTATTCTTGTCATCAGAGTCGTTTGACTGCTTATTTGTTGCAAAATGACTTGTTTTTTCTGATCGTTTATTATTTAGAGTTTGGGGAGGCAGAATGGACATGAAACAGGAATTAGGAATTGTTTTTGTGGGGTTTTTTTACACCGTTCACTGTGTGGCAAAAGTGACAGGAAAGATTTTTTTCTCAGGTCAGTACCATTCCAGTGATAACACATTTATATATTTTTATATATATTATTATTATTTATTATTATAGCGCCATTTATTCCATGGCACTTTACATGTGAAAGAGGTATACGTAATAGGGACAAGTACAATAATCATAAACAATACAAGGCACAGACTGGTACAGGAGGATAGAGGTCTATGCCCGTGAGGGCTCACAGTCTACAAGGGATACAGTAGGTGAGGGTAGAGCTAGTTGTGTGGCGATATATCAGATTGAAGGTTATGGCAGGTTGTAGGCTTGTCGAAAAAGGTAGGTCTTCAGGTTCCTTTTGAAGATTGCCAAGGTAGGTGAGAGTCTGATATGTTGGGGTGGAGCATTCCAGAGTATGGGGGAGGCACGGGAGAAATCTTGGATGCGATGGTGGGAAGAGTAGATGAGAGAGCAGCAGAGAAGGAGATCTTGTGAGGATCGAAGGTTACGTGCAGGTAGGTACCAGGAGACTAGGTCAGAGATGTATGGAGGAGACAGGTTGTGGATGGCTTTGTAGGTCATGGTTAGTGTTTTTAACTGAAGTCATTGGGCAATGGGAAGCCAGTGAAGGGATTGGCAGAGAGGAGAGGTCAAGGAGTAGCGGGGGGACAGGTGGATTAGCCGGGCAGAACAGTTTAGAATAGATTGTAGATTGTACATTTTGACACTTTTACACAATGAAAACAATTTTAGAGAAAATTAATTGTTTTTGCAACACAATATTCTGAGATCAATAGCTTTTAGATTTTTCTGCTGACAGGCAGTTTGGGGGCTTATTTCTTTAAGGATGTCTTTTTCATCAATAACATTAGTATTTATATGTAATATTTTTTTATCACATTTGCATAATTTTTTACAGTGTTTACTTAATGTATAGAGTTGAGCGCGGTTCGTGGTTCGAGGTTCTTCAGTTCTAAGCTCGAGTGATTTTTGGGGCTGTTCGAGATCGAACTAGAACTCGAGCTTTTTGCAAAAGCTCGATAGTTCTAGATACGTTCGAGAACGGTTCTAGCAGCAAAAAGCAGGGCTTTTTACAGCTACAGTGTGCAGGAGCCATCGCTGGCAGCCTGCCACAAGCTGGTAACCAAGATAAACATCGGGTATCCAAGCAAAGCGCTTTGGTTAGTAACCCGATGTTTATCTTAGTTACGTGCAGGAAGCCCACACTTCCCCGCTCAGCTCGCTCCGCCCCCTCCTGCCCGCGGCATGTACACATACACACACACACACACACACACACACACACACACACATGGTCCCGCTCGGCTTACCTGCGGTGATGAAGTCCTGCCATCCCGACCTCAGCGCTGTCACTGTCCTCCATGGCCGCCGCTTGTCACATCACCTCTCGCTTCCGACCCGAGACGTCACGGACCTCTCGCGATACTTGATGTGAAGGCGCCGGTCATTGACCTCAGTGACAGGGGCTGTCAGTGTGCTGGAGATCAGCGCAGGTAATGTACCTCGCTGACAGCAGCACTTGTCATGCCCTGCAGTGACCTGGGCTGACCGATTGATGTTAGCTCAGGTCACTGCATTGCTCTCCCAGTCAATGGGGAACATCCTGCTCTTCATTGACTGGGACAGTGTGGATCGTCATGGCAACCCCTTGGATTACACCAGACCTGGATTTGTTTTTCATTCTAATAAATTGGTTAAAGAGGGAATGTTTTGGGGAGTGTTTTTTCAAATAAAAATGTGGTTGTCGTCTATTTTTTTTTATTACTGACTGGGTTGGTGATGTCGGGTATCTGATAGACGCCTGACCTCACCAACCCCAGGGCTTGATGCCAGGTGACATTACACATCTGGTATTAACCCCATATATTACCCCGTTTGCCACCGCACCAGGGCGCGGGATGAGCTGGGGCGAAGCCCCAGGATTGGCGCATCTAATGGATGCGCCACTTCTGGGGCGGCTGCGGCCTGCTATTTTTAGGCTGGGGAGAGTCCAATAACCATGGACCTCCCTAGTCTGAGAATATCAGGCCCCAGCTGTCTGCTTTACCTTGGCTGGTAATCCAATTTTGGGGGACCCCTACGTGTTTTTTTTTTAATTATTTATTTAATTTAAAATAACAGCGTGGGGTGCCCTCAGTTTTGGATTACCAGCCAAGGTGAGGTTGCCAGCTGTGGTCTGCAGGCTGCAGCCGTCTGCTTTACCCTAGCTGGCTACAAAACTAGGGGTAACCCTACGTCATATTTTTTTTCATTTTTTTGGCTAAATACAAAGCTAAGCACCCCTTAGTGCCACATGAAAGGCACCAAAGGGTGCTCCACTTTTTCTCCATTTTTTCTCCACTTTTTCTCCATTTTTTCTCCACTTTTTCTACATTTTTTTCTCCAATTTTTCGCCACTTTTTCTTCACTTTTTCTCCACTTTCTCTCCATTTTTTTCTCCACTTTTTCTCCACTTTTTCTCCACTTTTTCTCCATTTTTTTTCTCCACTTTTTCTCCACTTTTAGTCCATTTTTTCTCCACTTTTTCTACATTTTATTATCCACTTTTTCTCCACTTTTTCTCCACTTTTTCTCCACTTTTTCTCCATTTTTTTCTCCACTTTTTCACCACTTTTTCTCCACTTTTTCTCCATTTTTTTCTCCACCTTTTCTCCACTTTTTCTCCACTTTTTCTCCACTTTTTCTCCACTTTTTCTCCATTTTTTTCTCCACTTTTTCTCCACTTTTTGTCCATTTTTTTCTCCACTTATTCTCCACTTTTTCTCCACTTTTTCTCCACTTTTTCTCCACTTATTCTCCACTTTTTCTCCACTTTTTCTCCATTTTTTTTTCCACTTTTTCTCCATTTATTCTCCTCTTTTTCTCCACTTTTTCTCCATTTTTTTCTCCACTTTTTCTCCACTTTTTCTCCACTTTTTCTCCACTTTTTCTCTCCACCTTTTCTCCACTTTTTCTCCACTTTTTCTCCACTTTTTCTCCACTTTTTTCTCCACTTTTTGTCCATTTTTTTCTCCACTTTTTCTCCACTTTTTCTCCATTTTTTTCTCCACTTATTCTCCACTTTTTCTCCACTTTTTCTCCACTTATTCTCCACTTTTTCTCCACTTTTTCTCCATTTTTTTTTCCACTTTTTCTCCATTTATTCTGCACTTTTTTTCCACTTTTTCTCCATTTTTTCTCCATATTTTCTCCACTTTTTCTCCACTTTTTCTCCACTTTTTCTCCACTTTTTCTCCATTTTTTTCTCCACTTTTTCTCCACTTATTCTTCACTTATTCTCCACTTTTTCTCCATTTTTTCTCCATTTTTTTCTCCACTTTTTCTCCACTTTTTCTCCATTTTTTTCTCCACTTTTTCTCCACTTTTTCTCCATTTATTCTCCACTTTTTCTCCACTTTTTCTCCACTTTTTCTCCATTTTTTTCTCCACTTTTTCTCCACTTTTTCTCCGCTTATTCTCCGCTTTTTCTCCGCTTTTTCTCCATTTTTTTCTCCACTTTTTCTCCACTTGTTCTCCATTTTTTTCTCCACTTTTTCTCCACTTTTTCTCCATTTTTTTCTCCATTTTTTTCTCCACTTTTTCTCCACTTTTTCTCCACTTTTTCTCCACTTTTTCTCCACTTTTTCTCCACTTATTCTCCACTTTTTCTCCACTTTTTCTCCATTTTTTTCTCCACTTTTTCTCCACTTTTTCTCCATTTATTCTCCACTTTTTCTCCACTTTTTCTCCATTTTTTTCTCCACTTTTTTCTCCACTTTTTCTCCATTTATTCTCCACTTTTTCTCCATTTTTTCTCCATTTTTTTCTCCACTTTGTCTCCATTTTTTTCTCCACTTTTTCTCCACTTTTTCTCCACTTTTTCTCCACTTTTTCTCCACTTTTTCTCCACTTTGTCTCCATTTTTTTCTCCACTTTTTCTCCACTTTTTCTCCACTTATTCTCCGCTTTTTCTCCACTTTTTCTCCGCTTTTTCTCCGCTTTTTCTCCACTTTTTCTCCGCTTTTTCTCCACTTTTTCTCCACTTATTCTCCACTTTTTCTCCGCTTTTTCTCCATTTTTTTCTCCACTTTTTCTCCACTTTTTCTCCATTTATTCTCCACTTTTTCTCCACTTTTTCTCCATTTTTTTCTCCACTTTTTCTCCACTTTTTCTCCACTTTTTCTCCACTTTTTCTCCACTTTTTCTCCACTTTTTCTCCATTTTTTCTCCATTTTTTTCTCCACTTTGTCTCCATTTTTTTCTCCACTTTTTCTCCACTTTTTCTCCACTTTTTCTCCACTTTTTCTCCACTTTTTCTCCACTTTTTCTCCACTTTGTCTCCATTTTTTTCTCCACTTTTTCTCCACTTTTTCTCCACTTTTTCTCCCCTTATTCTCCGCTTTTTCTCCGCTTTTTCTCCGCTTTTTCTCCGCTTTTTCTCCGCTTTTTCTCCATTTTTTTCCATTTTTTCTCCACTTTTTCTCCACTTATTCTCCACTTTTTCTCCGCTTTTTCTCCATTTTTTTCTCCACTTTTTCTCCACTTTTTCTCCATTTATTCTCCACTTTTTCTCCACTTTTTCTCCATTTTTTTCTCCACTTTTTCTCCACTTTTTCTCCACTTTTTCTCCACTTTTTCTCCATTTTTTTCTCCACTTTTTCTCCACTTTTTCTCCATTTATTCTCCACTTTTTCTCCACTTTTTCTCCACTTTTTCTCCATTTTTTTCTCCACTTTTTCTCCACTTTTTCTCCGCTTATTCTCCGCTTTTTCTCCGCTTTTTCTCCATTTTTTTCTCCACTTTTTCTCCACTTGTTCTCCATTTTTTTCTCCACTTTTTCTCCACTTTTTCTCCATTTTTTTCTCCATTTTTTTCTCCACTTTTTCTCCACTTTTTCTCCACTTTTTCTCCACTTTTTCTCCACTTTTTCTCCACTTATTCTCCACTTTTTCTCCACTTTTTCTCCATTTTTTTCTCCACTTTTTCTCCACTTTTTCTCCATTTATTCTCCACTTTTTCTCCACTTTTTCTCCATTTTTTTCTCCACTTTTTTCTCCACTTTTTCTCCATTTATTCTCCACTTTTTCTCCATTTTTTCTCCATTTTTTTCTCCACTTTGTCTCCACTTTTTCTCCACTTTTTCTCCACTTTTTCTCCACTTTTTCTCCACTTTGTCTCCATTTTTTTCTCCACTTTTTCTCCACTTTTTCTCCACTTATTCTCCGCTTTTTCTCCGCTTTTTCTCCGCTTTTTCTCCGCTTTTTCTCCACTTTTTCTCCGCTTTTTCTCCACTTTTTCTCCACTTATTCTCCACTTTTTCTCCGCTTTTTCTCCATTTTTTTCTCCACTTTTTCTCCACTTTTTCTCCATTTATTCTCCACTTTTTCTCCACTTTTTCTCCATTTTTTTCTCCACTTTTTCTCCACTTTTTCTCCACTTTTTCTCCACTTTTTCTCCACTTTTTCTCCATTTTTTCTCCATTTTTTTCTCCACTTTGTCTCCATTTTTTTCTCCACTTTTTCTCCACTTTTTCTCCACTTTTTCTCCACTTTTTCTCCACTTTTTCTCCACTTTTTCTCCACTTTGTCTCCATTTTTTTCTCCACTTTTTCTCCACTTTTTCTCCACTTTTTCTCCCCTTATTCTCCGCTTTTTCTCCGCTTTTTCTCCGCTTTTTCTCCGCTTTTTCTCCGCTTTTTCTCCATTTTTTTCCATTTTTTTCTCCACTTTTTCTCCACTTATTCTCCACTTTTTCTCCGCTTTTTCTCCATTTTTTTCTCCACTTTTTCTCCACTTTTTCTCCATTTATTCTCCACTTTTTCTCCACTTTTTCTCCATTTTTTTCTCCACTTTTTCTCCACTTTTTCTCCACTTTTTCTCCATTTTTTTCTCCACTTTTTCTCCATTTATTCTCCACTTTTTCTCCACTTTTTCTCCATTTTTTTCTCTACTTTTTCTCCACTTTTTCTCCACTTTTTCTCCACTTTTTCTCCATTTTTTTCTTCACTTTTTCTCCACTTTTTCTCCATTTATTCTCCACTTTTTCTCCACTTTTTCTCCATTTTTTTCTCCACTTTTTCTCCACTTTTTCTCCACTTTTTCTCCACTTTTTCTCCACTTTTTCTCCGTTCTTTTTCTATGGTCGGTCTACCCATTAGCTCTGCCATGCATACTGTAGCTCTACACCTACTGCACATGTTACTTTATGATTGACATCTCTTTCGTACCAGAGCTGTCTAAGCCTACTCTGACCCCATATTTGTCATTACTATATTGTCCTTGTACTGTATTATGACATTTGTATCATGTGTTTCATTTCTTGCTGTGTTGCAATTTTTTTGCTGCATCCCAATTGTACCTCTACATTGTTCGAGTTTATGTTATTGTTCTCTCACTCTTATGTGATACTGATTATTGTCATTTTTCATGATTACATGCAGATAAGTCCAATCTGACGAAGGCTCAGGCCGAAACGTCATTTGTAACTTGTTTTGGACAAAAACATATATGCTTATGAAAAAAAAAAATTTCTTAATACGGACCAATAAAGAGTGATTTTGCATTAGTATCCATTGTGACTTACTGACTTAGTCTGGAAGATATAGAGTGCCGAGGTTACTCACTAATTTTATATATTATTACCTCTGAGCACCTATATACCAGTGAGCAGCGCTTCCTCTACAGTAGTTCTCCTGATTAGGCATGCCCTTACCTCATGAGCAGGGCATTGCAGCTTTGGTAGCAACCATTACGACATGGACTCTGCTGCTGTGGACCCGGGGAGAGTGAGTGCAGATTCATTGCACCCACACTCCTCACATGAAGGGTCCGCACTCCTAGAAAATGGGGGATACGTTCCCTGAGTGTCTCCCCCCCATATTCTAGACGGTCCAGAGTCGTCGTGGGACCCCTTTATTTTTTTTCTTACAATAAATTGGTGAAAGAGGAAATGTTTTGGGGACTGTTTTTTCAAATAAATTTCTTTTGTCGATTTTTTGTTTTTGTTAGTACTGACAGTTTATGATGTTGGGTATCTAATAGACGCCATGACATCACAAACTGCTGGGCTTGATCTCAGGTGACTTTACAGCTAGTATCAACCCGATTTATTACCCCGTTTGCCACTGCACCAGGGCACGGGATGAGCTGGGGTGAAGCGCCAGGATTGGCGCATCTAGTGGATGCCCCACGTCTGGGGTGCCTGCGGCCTGCTATTTTTAGGCTGTGAAGGCCCAATAACTATGGACCTTCCCACCCTGAGAATACCAGACCACAGCTGTCCGCTTTACCTTGGCTGGTGATCCAATTTGGGGGGGACCCTACTTTTATTGTGTAATTATTAATATTTATAAAATAATTATAAAAAAGAGCCTGAGGGGACCTCCACATTGGATCCCCAACCACGGTAAAGCTGACAGCTGTGGTTTTCAGGCTACAGCCGTCTGCTTTACCCTAGCTGGCTATCAAAAATGGGGGGACCCAACGTCATTTTTTTTTTTTAACTATTTTTTAAATAGAAAAAATTAATGGGCTTCCCTGTATTTTGATTGCCAACCAAGGTAACGGCAGGCAGATGGGGGTGGCAACCCATAGCTGTCTGCTTTATCTGCACTGAGAATCAAAAATACCGCGGAGCGCTACGTCATTTTTTTAAAGATTTATTTTTACAGCACTGTGATGTCCAGCAATCAAAATACAGGGAAGCCCATTTTATTTTTAGTTATTTAAATAAATAATTAAAAAAAATATATATGGGCTCCCGCTGCATTTTTTGTATTGCTAGCTAAGGGTAATCCAAGCAGCTACTGGCTGCTAACCCCCACTGCTTGGTGTTAACTTCACTGGCAATGGAAAATCCAGGGAAGCATTTTTTATTTTTTTTGCCAAAAAACTACAAAAAAAGGACGTGAGCTTCGCCATATTTTTGTATGCTAGCCAGGTATAGCAGGCAGGTGCTGGAAGAGTTGGATACAGCGCCAGAAGATGGCGCTTCTATGAAAATGCCATTTTCTGAGGCGGCTGCAGACTGCAATTCGCAGCAGTGGGGCCCAGAAAGCTCAGGCCAACCTGTGGTGCGGATTCCAATCCCCAGCTGCCTAGTTGTACCTGGCTGGACACAAAAATGGGGCAAAGCCTACGTCATTTGTTTTCTAATTATTTCATGAAATTCATGAAATAATAAAAAAAGGGCTTCCCTTTATTTTTGGTTCCCAGCCGGGTACAAATAGGCAACTGGGGGTTGGGGGCAGCAGTACCTGCCTGCTGTACCTGGCTAGCATACAAAAATATGGCGAAGCCCACATAATTTTTTCAGGGGGCAAAAAACTTCTGCATACAGTCCTGGATGGAGTATGCTGAGCCTTGTAGTTCTGCAGCTGCTGTCTGTCTGTATGGAGAAGAGCAGACAGCAGCTGCAGAACTACAAGGCTCAGCATACTCCATCCAGGACTGTATGCAGAAGTTTTTTGCCCACCAAAAAAATGACGTGGGCTTCGCCATATTTTTGTATGCTAGCCAGGTACAGCTGGCAGCCACGGGCTGCCTCCAACCCCCAGTTGCCTATTTGTACCCGGCTGGGAACCAAAAATATAGGGAAGCCCGTTTTTTTTAATTATTTCACTTATTTCATGAAATAATTAAAAAACAAATGACGTGGGCTTCGCTCCATTTTTGTGTCCAGCCGGGTACAACTAGGCAGCTGGGGATTGGAATCCGCAGCACAGGTTAGCCCGAGGTTTGTGGGCGCCTCTGCTGCGGATTTCAGTCCGCAGCCGTCCCAGAAAATGGCGCTCTCATAGAAGCGCCATCATCTGGCGCTGTATCCAACTCTTCCAACAGCCCTGGAGCCGGGTGGCTTGTTGGGTAATCATGAGTTAATACTGGCTTTGTTTTACCAGCCAGTATTAAGCCAGAGATTCTTAATGTCAGGCACGTTTGACCCGGCCATTAAGAATCTCCAATAAAGGGTTAAAAAAAAGACACCACACAGAGAAAAAATACTTTAATAGAAATAAATACACAGACACATTAGAGACTCCATCTTTATTACCCCCTGTCAACCCTCCACGATCCTGCTCTTCTGTCTTCTTTCTTTCTAGTGTAGTAGTAGTGACGATTGTAGTGAGGATGAGATTCACCAGCTCATCACTTGGGGCTGGGGAACCTCCATCCTCACTACAATCATCACTACAATCGTGAAGCAGCGTGCAGCCTTCACTCCGTGAGTGATCAGTGCTGGCTGCTAGCGGTAACGCTGACAGACGCGTTACCATAGCAACGGTGCTCTCGGAGCCGCGGTTAGCGGTGACGTCACCGCTAACTGCGTTGCTATGGCAACGGTGATCTCCGTTAATGACCGGCTGTGTCAGCCGGTCCCTAACGGAACGGGGAGTCGACCGTGTGCTAGAGCATGTCGCCGGTACACGGCGATACACATATGTGCACCGTGTACCGGAGAGATGCACTCGCAGGTCCTACATGACGTGTCATAGTCATGTGACCAGTCTGTAGCCAATGAGATAATAGCCACGTGACTGGTCACATGGCTATTTTGACGTCACGATAGGTCCTGCATCTCTGCTGGCAGTGCAGGTCACCGGGAGGATTCAGCGATCATCGGATGGAATAGCGGCAGGAGACAGAGTGCAGAAGGGATCGCGAGGACCGGTAAGTGTTATGGCAATGTTTATTAACTGTTTGTGTACATTTATAATGCATTTTTATGTGTTTGTGATTGCCTCCCATTCTAGCCTATACGTTCGAGTTCGGTTCGTCGAACGTTCGACGAACCGAACTCGAACGGGACCTCCGTTCGGCGAACCGGCCTCGAGCCGAACCGGGACCAGTTCGCTCATCTCTATTAATGTAATTAAATAGTGTAACAGTTATGTAGATTGGGTCATTTTGGATGCAATCTATATAATCTATATAGAAGCCCAATATTTTTTTAGATTAAATTAGAATTGGTATTTACAGTCCTTCTCATAATTTTGGTCACACTTTGACATCATGAGACCTAGACGACACCTAACAGTTGATCAGTACCACACTATTGTGAGGCTTCAAGCAGCATGTTCTCAGATAGAAGTGTTCACTAAGCTGAGTGTCACAGAGTGTCACCAGCAGGTTGTACAGAGACACAGAGAAACTGGAAGAGTCACAGAAAGGCAGAGAAGTGACCACTGAGCTTAGATTGTCACAGAGTGTCACCAGCAGGTTGTACAGAGACACAGAGAAACTGGAAGAGTCACAAAAAGGCAGAGAAGTGACCACTGAGCTTAGATTGTCACAGAGTGTCACCAGCAGGTTATACAGAGACACAGAGAGACTGAAAGGCTCACACAGAAGTGGGCTTCCTTTGGCCACATCCCACACTGATATATATCACAAAATAAAATAAGAACGTACAGCTCCTTATAACAATATAAATAGTATCAGGGGGTGCTGAAATGCTAAGTACATTATTCAGAACAATGAAAAACAGCACTTAGCATATAAAAATAGCACTCACGCCAGGCAATAATAAAAGGAAGAAGCCCAGTGGCGAAACGGCTGTCGAGGTGGAGGGATGTGTATGCTGCCAGCGTCCTTTTGATTGATTATTGTAGCTGTCTAAGGTATTAGTGGTCTTAATTTTATTAACTCTATGAACCTTATATTTAAGTAACAGTATAGTGATTTTTATGGTCAAAAATGCTGTTTAAGCATGGCCGGTGTTAAACGCACAGGATATTGGTTTTTGCATTGCTTTACCAATTTGACTTTAACAGGCTGGTATTCACTGGCCTTTTACATTTACATGCATATGTGAGCTCTCTATTTAAGACCGGTCTTGTGAAATATACCAATTGATATCTTACAGCTGTATATATAAAAATATACTAAAAATATTGTCTGGCATGCATTTAAGTCCCTCAAGGAAGTGTTCTTGTTTGTGTTGTTTATTCTGTATAATTAAAAATCTTATTAAAAAAATTTTATTCGCATGAATCTCTTGTTTCCATTGTTTGATTTAATAATGGTTTGATGAGAAAAAAGAATAAAAAGTGCTCAAATTTTATTACTAATGCAAATAAAAAACCCACATAAAGACAAACACATACAGTTAGGTCCAGAAATCTTTGGACAGTGACACAATTTTGGCGAGTTGGGCTCTGCATGCCACCACATTGGATTTGAAATGAAACCTCTACAACAGAATTCAAGTGCAGATTGTAACATTTAATTTGAAGGTTTGAACAAAAATATCTGATAGAAATTGTAGGAATTGTACACATTTCTTTACAAACACTCCACATTTTAGGAGGTCAAAAGTAATTGGACAAATAAACCAAACCCAAACAAAATATTTTTATTTTCAATATTTTGTTGCGAATCCTTTGGAGGCAATCACTGCCTTAAGTCTGGAACCCATGGACATCACCAAACGCTGGGTTTCCTCCTTCTTAATGCTTTGCCAGGCCTTTACAGCCGCAGCCTTCAGGTCTTGCTTGTTTGTGGGTCTTTCCGTCTTAAGTCTGGATTTGAGCAAGTGAAATGCATGCTCAATTGGGTTAAGATCTGGTGATTGACTTGGCCATTGCAGAATGTTCCACTTTTTTGCACTCATGAACTCCTGGGTAGCTTTGGCTGTATGCTTGGGGTCATTGTCCATCTGTACTATGAAGCGCCGTCCGATCAACTTTGCGGCATTTGGCTGAATCTGGGCTGAAAGTATATCCTGGTACACTTCAGAATTCATCCGGCTACTCTTGTCTGCTGTTATGTCATCAATAAACACAAGTGACCCAGTGCCATTGAAAGCCATGCATGCCCATGCCATCACGTTGCCTCCACCATGTTTTACAGAGGATGTGGTGTGCCTTGGATCATGTGCCGTTCCCTTTCTTCTCCAAACTTTTTTCTTCCCATCATTCTGGTACAGGTTGATCTTTGTCTGATCTGTCCATAGAATACTTTTCCAGAACTGAGCTGGCTTCATGAGGTGTTTTTCAGCAAATTTAACTCTGGCCTGTCTATTTTTGGAATTGATGAATGGTTTGCTTCTAGATGTGAACCCTTTGTATTTACTTTCATGGAGTCTTCTCTTTACTGGTGACTTAGAGACAGATACACCTACTTCACTGAGAGTGTTCTGGACTTCAGTTGATGTTGTGAACGGGTTCTTCTTCACCAAAGAAAGTATGCGGCGATCATCCACCACTGTTGTCATCCGTGGACGCCCAGGCCTTTTTGAGTTCCCAAGCTCACCAGTCAATTCCTTTTTTCTCAGAATGTACCCGACTGTTGATTTTGCTACTCCAACATGTCTGCTATCTCTCTATATCTCTATCTCTATCTATCTGATGGATTTTTTCTTTTTTTTCAGCCTCAGGATGTTCTGCTTCACCTCAATTGAGAGTTCCTTAGACCGCATGTTGTCTGGTCACAGCAACAGCTTCCAAATGCAAAACCACACACCTGTAATCAACCCCAGACCTTTTAACTACTTCATTGATTACAGGTTAACGAGGGAGACGCCTTCAGAGTTAATTGCAGCCCTAAGAGTCCCTTGTCCAATTACTTTTGGTCCCTTTAAAAAGAGGAAGCTATGCATTACAGAGCTATGATTCCTAAACCCTTTCTCCGATTTGTATGTGAAAACTCTCATATTGCAGCTGGGAGTGTGCACTTTCAGCCCATATTATATATAGAATTGTATTTCTGAACATGTTTTTGTAAACAGCTAAAATAACAAAACTTGTGTCACTGTCCAAATATTTCATTGCCCGGGATTGTAACTGTCTCTCTGTCTCTCTCCCAGTCTCTCTCTGTGTGTCGCTGTCTGTCTGTCTCTCTGTCTGTCTCTTTCCTTGTCTGTCTGTGTCTATGTCGCTGTCTGTCTGTTTCTATCTCTCTGTCTGTATTTGCATCAGTCTATCTGTCTCTATCTCTGTGTCTCTCTGTCTCTCTATCTCTGTGTCTGTCTCTATGTGTGTGTCTGTCTGTCTCTCTTTCCCTGTCTGTCTCTTTCCCGTCTGATTTTGTCTGTCTCTTTCCCCATCTGTTTCTTTCCAGGTCTGTCTTTTTGCCCATCTGTCTCTTTGCCCGTCTGTCTCTTTACCCGTCTGTCTTATTCCAGGGCTATCTCTTTCCCTGTCTGTCTCTTTCCCGGTCTGTCTCTTTCCCGGTCTGTCTCTTTCTCAGTATGTCTCTTTCCCCATCTGTCTCTTTCCCCATCTGTCTCTTTTCAGGTCTGTCTCTTTGCCCGTCTGTCTCTTTTCAGGTCTGTCTCTTTGCCCGTTTGTCTCTTTTCAGATCTATCTTTTTGCCTGTCTGTCTCTTTGCCCAGCTGTCTCTTTGCCTGTCTGTCTCTTTGCTCGTCTGTCTCTTTCTAGGTCTGTCTCTTTGCCCGGCTGTCTTTTTGCCGGGCTGTCTCTTTCCAGGGCTGTCTCTTTCCAGGGCTGACTCTTTTGGCTGTCTCTTTCCCTGTCTGTCTCTTTCCAGGTCAGTCTCTTTGCCCTCTGTCTCTTTTCAGGTCTGTCTTTTTCCAGGCCTGTCTCTTTGCCCATCTGTCTCTCTGCCCGTCTGTCTCTTTCCAGGGCTGTCGCTTTCCCCGGCTGTCTCTTTCCCCAGCTGTATCTTTGCCTTGCTGTTTCTTTGCCCGGCTGTCTCTTTGCTCAGTTGTCTCTTTCCAGGGCTGTCTCTTTCCCCGTACGTCTCTTTCCAGGTCTGTCTCTTTCCAGGGCTGTCTCTTTCCAGGGCTGTCTCTTTCCCTGTTTGTCTCTTTCCAGGTCTATCTCTTTGCCCGTCTGTCTCTCTGTGTCTGTCTCTCTGTCTCTATCGCTTTGTCTCTGTCTGTCAGTCTTTTTCTGTCTCTCTCTCTCTGTCTCCTCACCGACATCTTATTACCTCACACATAAGCTTCTTATACTAACAGTTTATTTTGTTCCTGTAGCAACCACTGACAGTTGCTATTAATAGTTTGTAACTTCCCCCTCCATTCAGTTTAATGGAGACAGAGTAACTGTAAAGCGCGGGGTTACATTTTCCTGTCAAAACATAGTCTATGATGTTCCATGGGTCACATGGGGCGTCTGTGCAAAATTTCGTGATTGTAAATGCAACGGTGTGGATTCCTTTAGCGGACATACACACACACACACACACACACACACACACACACATACATACATAGACACATACACTCAGCTTTATATATTAGATATAAACAGATGATCCCAAATCCATCCCTGTAAAGTGCAAATCATCCAAGATAAATATGAGGAGAATAATGCCAACAGTATTTATATAAGACTAGAAGGTGGCCCGATTCTACGCATCGGGTATTCTAGAATTTACGTATTGTGTAGTTCATGTATGATTTTTGTTATATATATATATATATATATATATATATAGAGATGTTGTTGTGTGTAGTTACCAAGTGTTTGTGTAGGCGCTGTACATGTTCTGGGTGTTGTCTGGGTGTGACAGGGGGTGAGAGCGGTGTTGTATGTGTGTTGCGTGTGTTGCGTTGTTTGTGGAGCGCTGTGTGTCTGTAGCGTTGTGTATGTGTTGCGCGGTTTGTGTGTGTGTGGTGTGTTTTGGGGGGAGGTATGTTTTGTGCAATGTGTGTGTTGTGCGGTATGTGCGTATATTTGTATGTGCCGCGGTGTTTGTGTGTTGGGTGTTGTGTGTGTGCAGCGTTGTCTGTGTGTGTGGGTGTCTGTGTAGGGCAGTTGTTTGTGGTTCCCAGTGTGTGTGTGTGTGTGTGTGGTGTGTTGTGCAGTGCGCGCACGTGTGTGTGTGTGTGTGTGCATCAGCCTCTCTTCTCTCAGCCTACCTCTCCCAGCCTCCCTCCTCCCAGCCTCCCTCAGCATCAGCCTCCCTCTCCCAGCCTCCCCAAGCATCAGCCTCCACCAGCATCAGCCTCTCTCCTTCCAGCCTCCCCCAGCATCAGCCTCCGCCAGCATCAGCCTCTCTCCTTCCAGCCTCCTCCAGCATCAGCCTCCCTCTCTCAGCCTTCCCCAGGATCAGCCTCTCTCCTCCCAGCCTCCGTCCTCCCAGTCTTCCCCAGCATCAGCTTTCCCCTCCCAGCCTCCCTCAGCATCAGCCTTCCCCAGCATCAGCCTCTCTCCTCCCAGCCTCAGCCTCTCTCCTTCCAGCCTCCCCCAGCATCAGCCTCTCTCCTTCCAGCCTCCCTCAGCATCAGCCTCCCCTTCCCAGCCTTCCCCAGGATCAGCATCTCTCCTCCCAGCCTCCTTCCTCCCAGCCTCCCCCTCCCAGCCTCCCTCAGCATCAGCCTTCCGCTCCCAGTCTCCCCCAGCATCAGCCTCCCCAAGCATCAGCCTCCACCAGCATCAGCCTCTCTCCTTCCAGCCTCCCCCAGCATCAGCCTCTCTCCTTCCAGCCTCCCTCAGCATCAGCCTCCCGTTCCCAGCCTTCCCCAGGATCAGCCTCTCTCCTCCCAGCCTCCTTCCTCCCAGCCTCCCTCGGCATCAGCCTTCCCCTCCCAGTCTCCCCCAGCATCAGCCTCCCCAAGCATCAGCCTCCACCAGCATTAGCCTCTCTCCTTCCAGCCTCCCCCAGCATCAGCCTCCCCAAGCATCAGCCTCCACCAGCATCAGCCTCCCTCGTCCCAGCCTCCCCCAGCATCAGCCTCCCCCTCCCAGCCTCCCCCAGCATCAGCCTCTCTCCTCCCAGCATCAGCCTCTCTCATCCCAGCATCAGCCTCTCTCCTCCCAGCATCAGCCTCTCCTCTCTGTCCCCAGCATCAGCCTCTCTCCTCCCAGCCTTCCCCAGCATCAGCCTCTCTCCTCCCAGCCTCCCCCAGCATCAGCCTCCCCCAGCATCAGCCTCTCTTCTTCCAGCCTCCCCCAGCATCAGCCTCTCTCCTTCCAGCCTCCCCCAGCATCAGCCTCCCTCTCCCAGCCTTCCCCAGGATCAGCCTCTCTCCTCCCAGCCTCCATCCTCCCAGCCTTCCCCAGCATCAGCTTTCCCCTCCCAGCCTCCCTCAGCATCAGCCTTCCCCAGCATCAGCCTCTCTACTCCCAGCCTCAGCCTCTCTCCTTCCAGCCTCCCCCAGCATCAGCCTCTCTCCTTCCAGCCTCCCTCAGCATCAGCCTCCCCTTCCCAGCCTTCCCCAGGATCAGCCTCTCTCCTCCCAGCCTCCTTCCTCCCAGCCTCCCCCTCCCAGCCTCCTTCAGCATCAGCCTTCCCCTCCCAGTCTCCCCCAGCATCAGCCTCCCCCTCCCAGCCTTCCCAATGATCAGCCTCTCTGCTCCCAGCCTCCTCCAGCACGCCATGCTCCTCTGCCGACACTCACACACCCGATCGCATCCACTCACACACACCCGATCGCGTCCACTCACACACACCCGATCGCATCCACTCACACACACCCGATCGCATCCACTCACACACACCCGATCGCATCCACTCACACACACCCGATCGCATCCACTCACACACACCCGATCGCATACACTCACACACACAGACACTGACGATATCGCACATACGCGCTCACACTCACAACATCCGGAGATACCACATGCCTCTGGTCATGTGATCCTCCGTCAGGTCCTGGAAGGTCACAACAGCACAGTATCGAGGCCGAGAAGCAAGCGATATCGCCGGATGCTGTGAGTGTGTGGATGCGATGTGAGGTGTGTGTGAGGTGTGTGTGTGTGAGAGTGAGTGTGATCTGATGTGTGTGTATGTTTGTGTGTGTGCTGTTATGTGTGTGCGTGTGGATCTTCCGCCGCAGCAGGACCTTGATGCGCTTGTAACCATGCGAGCATGGTTACCAACGTATCCACACCACTCCCGTGCGAGCGGGGGCCGGGGGGGGGAGTACAGTACTCACCTCCGTGACAGCCGTGTCAGTTCGGGGAATGCGCGGGGGGGGGGGAGGGGGGGGGGGGAGTATGGTACTCACCTCCGTAACAGCCGTGTCAGTTCGGGGAATACGCGGGGGGAGGGAGGGGGCGGGGCCAGAGCTAGCGTGCATTGCGTGAGGGGGGCGGGGCGTGGCGTGGCCGAATTGCCAATGCCTGCAGGGTGCCGGGGCGAGAGGCCAATCTGTGTGGGGGCGGAGCCTGGGCGAGCGGCTGGCCAATCCGTGTGGGGGCGCAGCCTGGGCGAGCGGCCAATCGGTGTGGGGGGGCGGGGCCATGGCAAGCCCAGCGGCCAATCAGCTTTGTGTCACCGTAAGGACACAATTTTGGAGCATGACAGACAGACAGATAGACAGACAGACAGACAGACAGACAGACAGAATAAGGCAATTATATATATATAGATTACAAAGATGTCAAAGCCATACAAGTAAAACTACGGTGGAATCTACATAGACAAAATCATCATGTAACATATGGCATACAGGAAACCACCCATAAACAATCCCAGATCTAGTAATGAAGGATTACTCAAAGAATACAATAATGGCATGGCAAAATGTATGGCACAGGGACAGATGGGGCACCATATCACCTGATCAGACAATTCAAAACTGATTACATCAGCGGGGTCTGCGTGGTAGATGACCTGCATTATACCTGACTGCACCACGAGGCACAGGCGTTATCAATGCTGGACAAACAACCATTAGGCCTCAGTGCTGTCCACTGATGGAAGTTAATTCACGCTGAGCAGAAATGATGGCCACCAATGATGTTTGAGACATCATGGAGCGCTCTATGCATCAGTCATTGTTGTCACCAGTAGAGATGAGCGAACCGGTCCCGGTTCGGCTCGAGGCCGGTTCGCCGAACGGGGGTCCCGTTCGAGTTCGGTTCGTCGAACGTTCGACGAACCGAACTCGAACGTATAGGCTAGAATGGGAGGCAATCACAAACACATAAAAATGCATTATAAATGTACACAAACAGTTAATAAACATTGCCATAACACTTACCGGTCCTCGCGATCCCTTCTGCACTCTGTCTCCTGCCGCTATTCCATCCGATGATCGCTGAATCCTCCCGGTGACCTGCACTGCCAGCAGAGAAGCAGGACCTATCGTGACGTCAAAATAGCCATGTGACCAGTCACGTGGCTATTATCTCATTGGCTACAGACTGGTCACATGACTATGACACGTCATGTAGGACCTGCGAGTGCATCTCTCCGGTACACGGTGCACATATGTGTATCGCCGTGTACCGGCGACATGCTCTAGCACACGGTCGACTCCCCGTTCCGTTAGGGACCGGCTGACACAGCCGGTAATTAACGGAGATCACCGTTGCCATAGCAACGCAGTTAGCGGTGACGTCACCGCTAACTGCGGCTCCGGGAGCACCGTTGCTATGGTAACGCGTCTGTCAGCGTTACCGCTAGCAGCCAGCAGTGATCACTCACGGAGTGAAGGCTGCACGCTGCTTCCCGATTGTAGTGAGCATTGTAGTTAGGATGGAGGTTCCCCAGCCCCAAGTGATGCCCCTCACTACAATCATCACTACTACTACACTAGAAAGAAAGAAGACAGAAGAGCAGGATCGTGGAGGGCTGACAGGGGTAATAAAGATGGAGTCTCTAATGTGTCTGTGTATTTATTTCTATTAAAGTATTTTTTCTCTGTGTGGTGTCTTTTTTTAACCCTTTATTGGAGATTCTTAATGGCCGGGTCAAACGTGCCTGACATTAAGAATCTCTGGCTTAATACTGGCTGGTAAAACAAAGCCAGTATTAACTCATGATTACCCAACAAGCCACCCGGCTCCAGGGCTGTTGGAAGAGTTGGATACAGCGCCAGATGATGGCGCTTCTATGAGAGCGCATTTTCTGGGACGGCTGCGGACTGAAATCCGCAGCAGAGGCGCCCACAAACCTCGGGCTAACCTGTGCTGCGGATTCCAATCCCCAGCTGCCTAGTTGTACCCGGCTGGACACAAAAATAGGGCGAAGCCCACGTCATTTGTTTTTTAATTATTTCATGAAATAAGTGAAATAATTAAAAAAAACGGGCTTCCCTATATTTTTGGTTCCCAGCCAGGTACAAATAGGCAACTGGGGGTTGGAGGCAGCCCGTGGCTGCCAGCTGTACCTGGCTAGCATACAAAAATATGGCGAAGCCCACGTCATTTTTTTGGTGGGCAAAAAACGTCTGCATAGTCCTGGATGGAGTATGCTGAGCCTTGTAGTTCTGCAGCTGCTGTCTGCTCTTCTCCATACAGACAGACAGCAGCTGCAGAACTACAAGGCTCAGCATACTCCATCCAGGACTGTATGCAGAAGTTTTTTGCCCCCTGAAAAAATTATGTGGCTTCGCCATATTTTTGTATGCTAGCCAGGTACAGCAGGCAGGTACGGCTGCCCCCAACCCACAGTTGCCTATTTGTACCCGGCTGGGAACCAAAAATAAAGGGAAGCCCTTTTTTTATTATTTCATGAATTTCATGAAATAATTAGAAAACAAATGACGTAGGCTTTGCCCCATTTTTGTGTCCAGCCAGGTACAACTAGGCAGCTGGGATTGGAATCCGCACCACCGGTTGGCCTGAGCTTTCTGGGCCCCACTGCTGCGAATTGCAGTCTGCAGCCACCTCAGAAAATGGCATTTTCATAGAAGCGCCATCTTCTGGCGCTGTATCCAACTCTTCCAGCACCTGCCTGCTATACCTGGCTAGCATACAAAAATATGGCGAAGCTCACGTCCTTTTTTTGTAGCTTTTTGGCAAAAAAAAAAAAAAATGCTTCCCTGGATTTTCCATTGCCAGTGAAGGTAACACCAAGCAGTGGGGGTTAGCAGCCAGTAGCTGCTTGGATTACCCTTAGCTAGCAATACAAAAAATGCAGTGGGAGCTAACATATATTTTTTTTAATTATTTATTTAAATAACTAAAAATAAAATGGGCTTCCCTGTATTTTGATTGCTGGACATCACAGTGCTGTAAAAATAAATCTTTAAAAAAATGACGTAGCGCTCCGCGGTATTTTTGATTCTCAGCGCAGATAAAGCAGACAGCTATGGGTTGCCACCCCCATCTGCCTGCCGTTACCTTGGTTGGCAATCAAAATACAGGGAAGCCCATTAATTTTTTCTATTTAAAAAAAAGTTAAAAAAAAAAAATTACGTTGGGTCCCCCCATTTTTGATAGCCAGCTAGGGTAAAGCAGACGGCTGTAGCCTGAAAACCACAGCTGGCAGCTTTACCGTGGTTGGGGATCCAATGTGGAGGTCCCCTCAGGCTCTTTTTTATAATTATTTTATAAATATTAATAATTACACAATAAAAGTAGGGGACCCCCCAAATTGGATCACCAGCCAAGGTAAAGCGGACAGCTGTGGTCTGGTATTCTCAGGGTGGGAAGGTCCATAGTTATTGGGCCTTCACAGCCTAAAAATAGCAGGCCGCAGGCACCCCAGACGTGGCGCATCCACTAGATGCGCCAATCCTGGCGCTTCACCCCAGCTCATCCCGTGCCCTGGTGCAGTGGCAAACGGGGTAATAAATCGGGTTGATACTAGCTGTAAAGTCACCTGAGATCAAGCCCAGCAGTTTGTGATGTCATGGCGTCTATTAGATACCCAACATCATAAACTGTCAGTACTAACAAAAACAAAAAATCGACAAAAGAAATTTATTTGAAAAAACAGTCCCCAAAACATTTCCTCTTTCACCAATTTATTGTAAGAAAAAAAATAAAGGGGTCCCACGACGACTCTGGACCGTCTAGAATATGGGGGGGAGACACTCAGGGAACGTATCCCCCATTTTCTAGGAGTGCGGACCCTTCATGTGAGGAGTGTGGGTGCAATGAATCTGCACTCACTCTCCCCGGGTCCACAGCAGCAGAGTCCATGTCGTAATGGTTGCTACCAAAGCTGCAATGCCCTGCTCATGAGGTAAGGGCATGCCTAATCAGGAGAACTACTGTAGAGGAAGCTCTGCTCACTGGTATATAGGTGCTCAGAGGTAATAATAGATAAAATTAGTGAGTAACCTCGGCACTCTATATCTCCCAGACTAAGTCAGTAAGTCACAACGGATAGTAATGCAAAATCACTCTTTATTGGTCCGTATTAAGAAAATTTTTTTTTCATAAGCATATATGTTTTTGTCCAAAACAAGTTACAAATGACGTTTCGGCCTGAGCCTTCGTCAGATTGGACTTATCTGCATGTAATCATGAAAAATGACAATAATCAGTATCACATAAGAGTGAGAGAACAATAACATAAACTCGAACAATGTAGAGGTACAATTGGGATGCAGCAAAAAAATTGCAACACAGCAAGAAATGAAACACATGATACAAATGTCATAATACAGTACAAGGACAATATAGTAATGACAAATATGGGGTCAGAGTAGACTTAGACAGCTCTGGTACGAAAGAGATGTCAATCATAAAGTAACATGTGCAGTAGGTGTAGAGCTACACTATGCATGGCAGAGCTAATGGGTAGACCGACCATAGAAAAAGTAGAGAAAAAGTGGAGAAAAAGTGGAGAATAAGTGGAACATAAGAGGAGAAAAAGTGGAGAAAAAGTGGAGAAAAAAGTGGAGAAAAAGTGGAGAAAAAGTGGAGAAAAAGTGGAGAAAAAGTGGAGATTAAGAGGAGAAAAAGTGGAGAAAAAAGTGGAGAAAAAGTGGAGAAAAAGTGGAGCATAAGTGGAGAAAAAGTGGAGAAAAAGTGGAGAAAAAGTGGAGAAAAAGTGGAGCATAAGAGGAGAAAAAGTGGAGAAAAAAAGTGGAGAAAAAGTGGAGAAAAAGTGGAGCATAAGAGGAGAAAAAGTGGAGAAAAAGTGGAGAAAAAGTGGAGCATAAGAGGAGAAAAAGTGGAGAAAAAGTGGAGAAAAAGTGGAGCATAAGAGGAGAAAAAGTGGAGATTAAGAGGAGAAAAAGTGGAGAAAAAGTGGAGCATAAGAGGAGAAAAAGTGGAGAAAAAGTGGAGAAAAAGTGGAGCATAAGAGGAGAAAAAGTGGAGATTAAGAGGAGAAAAAGTGGAGAAAAAGTGGAGAAAAAGTGGAGAAAAAGTGGAGAAAAAGTGGAGCATAAGAGGAGAAAAAGTGGAGAAAAAAGTGGAGAAAAAGTGGAGAAAAAGTGGAGAAAAAGTGGAGATTAAGAGGAGAAAAAGTGGAGCATAAGAGGAGAAAAAGTGGAGAAAAAAGTGGAGAAAAAGTGGAGAAAGTGGAGAAAAAAATGGAGAAAAAGTGGAGAAAAAGTGGAGAAAAAGTGGAGAATAAGAGGAGAAAAAGTGGAGAATAAGTGGAGAAAAAGTGGAGAGAAAGTGGAGAAAAAAATGGAGAAAAAGTGGAACACCCTTTGGTACCTTTCATGTGGCACTAAGGGGTGCTTAGCTTTGTATTTAGCCAAAAAAATGACAAAAAAATGACATAGGGTTCCCCCTAGTTTTGTAGCCAGCTAGGGTAAAGCAGACGGCTGCAGCCTGCAGACCACAGCTGGCAACCTCACCTTGGCTGGTAATCCAAAACTGAGGGCACCCCACGCTGTTATTTTAAATTAAATAAATAATTAAAAAAAAAAACACGTAGGGGTCCCCCAAAATTGGATCACCAGCCAAGGTAAAGCAGACAGCTGGGGCCTGATATTCTCAGACTAGGGAGGTCCATGGTTATTGGAATCTCCCCAGCCTAAAAATAGCAGGCCGCAGCCGCCCCAGAAGTGGCGCATCCATTAGATGCGCCAATCCTGGTGCTTCGCCCCAGCTCATCCCGCGCCCTGGTGCGGTGGCAAACGGGGTAATATTTGGGGTTAATACCAGATGTGTAATGTCACCTGGCATCAAGCCCTGGGGTTGGTGAGGTCAGGCGTCTATCAGATACCCGACATCACCAACCCAGTCAGTAATAAAAAAAAAATACACGACAAACACATTTTTATTTGAAAAAACACTCCCCAAAACATTCCCTCTTTAACCAATTTATTAGATTGAAAAACAAATCCAGGTCTGGTGTAATCCAAGGGGTTGCCATGACGATGCACACTGTCCCAGTCAATGAAGAGCAGGATGTTCCCCATTGGCTGGGAGAGCAGTGCAGTGACCTGAGCTAACATCAATGGGTCAGCCCAGGTCACTGCAGGGGGGTGACAAGTGCTGCTGTCAGTGAGGTATATTACCTGCGCTGATCTCCAGCACACTGACAGCCCCTGTCACTGAGGTCAATGACCGGCGCCTTCACATCAAGTATCGCGAGAGGTCCGTGACGTCACCGCCAGTGTCAGTCTCGGGTCGGAAGCGATAGGTGATGTGACAAGCGGCGGCCATGGAGGACAGTGACAGCGCTGAGGTCGGGATGGTGGGACTTCATCACCGCAGGTAAGCCGAGCGAGCGAGCGAGCGAGCGGGCGGGCGGGCGGGCGGGGGGGGGGGGTGTGGGGGGGGGGTGGATGTGTGTGTGTGTGTGTGTTTGTGTATGTGTATGTATGTGTACATGCCGCGGGCAGGAGGGGGTGGAGCGAGCTGAGCGGGAAAGTGTGGGCTTCCTGCACGTAACTAAGATAAACATCGGGTTACTAACCAAAGCGCTTTGCTTGGATACCCGATGTTTATCTTGGTTACCAGCTTGTGGCAGGCTGCCAGCGATGGCTCCTGCACACTGTAGCTGTAAAAAGCCCTGCTTTTTGCTGCTAGAACCGTTCTCGAACGTATCTAGAACTATCGAGCTTTTAGCAAAAAGCTCGAGTTCTAGTTCGATCTCGAACAGCCCAAAAATCACTCGAGCCTAGAACTGGAGAACCACGAACCACGAACCGCGCTCAACTCTAGTCACCAGACGAGCATTTGGTGGTGGAGTTAGTATTTGCCCGTGTGTCTAGTCAGTACAGAATAGCCTTACACTGTATGACTGGTGCAGTGACATCCCTTACTACTGGAATATCATCATTACTCCAGTCATTGTGCCTCTGCATGAAAAACACCGGCCTTGTTCTAGTGTCACTGCATTGAGAAACATATAGTATAGAATAAAGTCTGGCTCACTCAATAAATTTCTGGTGCCTCCGAGAAAAATTTAAATTAGTAGCAAAAGATAACCCGGGCACACATTCTAGAAAAATGAAAGTCTGAAACAATGGTCTTTGAACTTCAGTTCGCTTGTTTTATTGATGCAAAGGACAAAAATATCTGACGTTTCGGCCTTCACATATAGGCCTTCCTCAGAGATAGTCTATGATACAGATTTATACAGAAAAAAAGAGCACACAATTAGTACATATACAAAATACATATGACATATATGTTTTATGATATGAAAAGCTCAATTAAAAAAATAATAATACTAAACTAAATGAGCTGGCATCGACAAGCATATAATCACTGATAATGGATTCTCATGGAAAATGTATACATAAAAAGTACAATATCACAATGCTCTGTCACTGAAAACAGTTAACACCTAGAGAGAGGACCACCCTAACTGTGATCAGAAAGACATAAGACATACCTATATGGCTATGAAGGAAAATAGTATTCGAGTAATTGCTCAAAGAGATGGAAACTTCATGATCTACACGATTGCCTAAAATAGACAAGTTAGAAAATACTAGAACCGGCTATGATGAAGAAAGATAAAGGTAGCGTAAGGGACAAGGGGAATAGTTACCATGAGGCAGGGGAGAGAAAAGGGTATAGGATGTGAAAAACATGGGAGAAAGAAAAAGGGAATGAGAAGGAGAAAAGGAGAGAGACAAGTGAAAGTAGAGGCAGAGTAAAAGGACAGGAAGAGAAGAAAGAAAAAAAGCAAGGGGAAAAGAAAGAAAGAAGAAGAGAAAAAGGAAGAGAAAGGCACTGTCTTCCACCACTGGAAAAAGAGTGACAACAATACCTTTGTATACATCAAAGAACCGGTAGGTCACACACAAGTGATATGAAGGTAGCTGACTGGAAAAATCAGTTTATGAAATACTACGGAAGGAAGGAAAAGTTTGCAAGATATAATAGTTTGTTACTCAAGTATAGAGGGGTGAAGTGTAACTACTATAAATGTGTACATACCTAATCAGGTAGTATGTGATAAAAGCAGGACTGCCCCACTGACATGTGCCTTTCCACAAGTAACAGAACGTAGACTGGTAGCTAATGTGATCTACGGACATAAAAATAGTTACTGTTTTCGTACTATTATTGTAAATGAGGGGAGCATATGGCATGGTGAAAGTACACATACCCCTGGATCAGACCAGTACGAAAGCTTCCTTTTGTTATATATAAAACAAGCCAGTGCCCAAAGGGTATGAGGAGCCTATTGTTACCGTCTGTTGGTACATAAAATTGTGATGATATAAGTCTATCAATGGGATTATAAGCACAAAAGCAAACTTATTACAATAGATAACAGACCTTGATCCTATAGGATAATGGGCCCAGATAGTTCTGAATCGGGGGATAATGTAATTTGGAAAACGGGATGGATTCCTAAGAGGATAAGGCAAAGAGTGAATTGAAAAGACAGAACAAAGCCAGTGTGAAAAAAGAGAGGGTCAATCTATACCTTGTAATGGAGAGACTCCGGTGTGCCGATCAATACCCGTGTGTTCCCTGCGGTGCACATGCTAGCAGGAAGTGGGGTCTTTATGATGGTGACTAATTACTTAACGAGGGCCACCTAAGGCGGAAATCCAGGACCGGACCGTGGGGCGCCGCAGGCCGAGCGCAGAGGGACCATCTGCGCAAGCGCCTGCAGCGGTCACAGCCGGTCCCATGCACGTGACTGGTGATGAGACGCACACGTGATCCGGAAGTGAGGTATTTGAACCGCATCCGTGGAGCGCATGGATCACGCATGCGCAGAAGGGCCGACGGGCCGATCAGCGCATGCGTAAGCAGCGGTCACGGAGTGTAAGTGACCAGTGGGAGGAGTGGGCCGGGCGCGAGCGCAGACCGGCCGGAGATGCGGCCAAGACCGCGCATGCGCGGGCACACTGACGTCCAGGAAATGATAAGTGAGTGTAGTCGTCGGGAGATTCAGTGCCATGATGAAACCGTGAGTGAACTACAGCGCCTGGAAAATAAAGAGAAACATACAATGATAAATAAAAATCAATATGGGACACAAAAAGTATATATATATATACACATACGAAGGGATATAGAGGAGTACAATAGAATAATAGGTGAAAGAAGGATTATACATAAGGAAAAGAATGATCAGAGCGCTCAAGTGGAAAAACAGAATAAAAATAAAAAATAAAGAGTAGAGAGGGAAAATTAAAGAGGGAAAATTAAGAGGATCAGACTGAATGAAAGTATATACACGCAAGTAAGATATAGACAGAGTTTTCTAATAGAAAATCTCGTATTCGCGATTCAAACCCAACGGCTCTAATGTCTGTAATGTGTAAATCCAGTACGCTTCGCGTTCCTTAAGCCTCTGTATTCTGTTACCCCCCCTCCTAGGTGGAGGTACATGTTCCAAAACCTGGTATCGTAACTGTGCCACGGTGTGGCCAGCCTGTATGAAGTGAGCGGGAATGGGTAGGAGTGTCTGCTTGCACCTAATCGTTGATTTATGTTTACTAATGCGGTCTCGGATATGTTGGGTCGTTTCCCCAACATATCCGAGACCGCAGGGACATTTGATCAAATAGACTACAAATGTTGAGTCGCACGTGAAAAAGTTTTTTATCGGAAAAATACGCCCTGTACGGGGGTGGGTGAAGGTGCTGCCTTTTGTGATATTGGAACACTGTATGCAATGTAGGCATGGATAATTGCCTGTCCGGGATGTTTGTAATGTCATCTGTCGCTTTTGTCGCACCTGAGAACCAATATCGGCCCGTACTAACGTGTCCCTCAAATTTTTGGGACGTTTATTACAAAAGAGAGGTCTCCTATTGAATTCAGGAATGTTGGGATAGGCTTGGCCCAACAGCGACCAATGTTTAAGAATGACATTCTTCACCTGTGCCTGAAAGGGATGATAAATAGCCACGAAGGTGGCCCTAGGGCCTGGTTGACTAGGCTGTCTGGTGACAGGTTCTGGAGCGGCAATCCGTTGAGGGTAACCCCTCGCAGCAAACTTATCACTCATCTCCGTCCTGCGTCTTTCTCTTAAGTCAGGATCTGACACTATCCGGTCGACTCGTTTGATCTGGGAAGATGGGAGTGCCCGTTTAATGTGACTCGGATGGGCACTAGTAAAGTGCAGCAAACTGTTCCTATCCATGGGTTTAATATACAAATCAGTTGAAATCGCACCGGTAGGAGATTTCAAAATGAGTACATCAAGGAAATTAATTTTCTGTGAATCAGAATGTAAAGTGAAACTCAGGTTCGGTAGACAACTATTAAGGTCGGTATGGAATGCATGAAGGCTAGAGGAATCACCATGCCATATCATAAAGATATCATCTATGTATCTCCGCCATGTGACGACATGCGACGAGAACATAGGATGAGGATAGACAAAGGTGTCCTCAAAATGCGCCATGAAAATATTGGCGTATGGGGGAGCTACATTTGATCCCATCGCAGTCCCTTGAATTTGTAAATAAAATTGATCTTGGAAGAGAAAAAAATTGTTGTGTAATACTATTGTTAAAAGGTCAATGACCAACTTTCTCTGATGAGTAGATAGTGTGTCTTGCTGATCCAGGAAAAGACTAACCGCCTCAATACCTTGTTGATGGTTAATGCTTGTGTAGAGGCTCGTAACGTCAAGAGTAACCAGAATGTCATCACCAGAAATGTCACTAGTTGTTCTAAGAAGATGTAGAAAGTCATTCGTATCCTTGATATATGATTTTATAAATGGTACGAAGGGATTCAAAATTTTCTCAAGTGTGATGGCCAAGGGTGATAGAATCGAGTCTGTGGATGCCACAATGGGGCGTCCAGGTGGCTGATTCAAATTTTTGTGAATTTTTGGTAAAGTGTAAAATACTGGTGTGATGGGGGACTCTTTTACCAAAAATTCAGACAGTTTCTTATCCAAAGTACCCAGATGTATGTGCTCCATAATCAGATTTTTAATGAGTTCTCTAATCTTGGGTGTTGGATCACGCGAGATAGGCAAATACGTAGTGTGATCATTAAGTTGGGCCTGTATCTCAGACGTGTAGTAAGTTTTGTCCATCACCACAATGGCCCCACCCTTATCAGCTGGTTTGATAATCAATTTCTGGTTGCTCTTGAGACCCTCAATGGCTTGAGACTCCTCAGGTGTGAGGTTATGACGAACCTGTAAATGGCCGTTTCTTATGTCATGTATGACTTTTTTAGTATCAGAGCTGACCAAGCCAATGAAGGTTTCAACGGGGTGGTAGGTTTTGGGTGGTTGGAATGAGCTGCGTATGGTTAAATTAAGGTCCTTGAGACGGAACATTCCTGGAGTGACTGTCTGTACCATACTCTCACTGGTGTCTAAAGACTGGAAATGTGTCTTGAGTCTGAGGGACCGAAAGAACCTTCTGAGCTCCTGGTCCAAGGTAAATTCGTTAAATGTAGGGGTGGGACAGAAAGAGAGGCCCTTCTGGAGTACCCGGGATTCTGTTGGGGATAGATGGTAGGATGAGATGTTGTACAGAATGTTTGTCCTACCTGAGAACGAGTCGTGATTTTGTGCGGGGCACCTTGGTTTCCTTTTCCCGCGCCTCGTCTTTCTCTTGGGGGACGTCTTGGCCCTAAAAAAGAAGAAGAGGAAGACCCACGGGGCTGGCTATGGTCACTATCAGAGCTAGTAGAGCCCTGATAGGCAGCATGGTGGGATTGTCGATAGTCATGAGGTTCCTGAAATCGCCACTTATAAACCCGATTCCTCAAGTAGTCATCCTGATCTCTAATATACTTAGATCTCTTGCGATCCTGTAACATTTTCTTAAAGTCCATCATAGAGTCCTGAGTGCGTGTTTTCATGGTATTCCATTCAGCCGCTGGGAGGGTATTGGATAACTGCTCTTCAATACTGCGAATGTTGTCTCCAACTTGCCTGAGCTCCTGTTGTAGGAAATCGATGGTAAGAATAATGATGTCCATTGAGCACTTATTGAGTATGCTCTCAAACTTGTCACAATAGGTAGTGTTATCAGCGAATAGCGTAGGACGGAGAGGGACCCGTAAGCCACGGGGTATTCTCTTAGATTTGTGGTACTCAGCCAGGGTTATGGAGTGTAGTTCAAAAGCAATCTGTTTACGGACAATTTTCTCATAGTCCCTTGATCTTGTTTCTTCAGCCGGAATCGTCAAGAAGGTGTTAGGAGTGGTAACTTTAGCCAAAATGGTGGACGTTTCCTCCTCATTGTATGAGAGGGTAGAAAAGGACATCTTGAAAAAATGAAAATTGATACTAAGAGGGGCTCAGACAAAAATAGTACAAATAGTATAGAATAAAGTCTGGCTCACTCAATAAATTTCTGGTGCCTCCGAGAAAAATTTAAATTAGTAGCAAAAGATAACCCGGGCACACATTCTAGAAAAATGAAAGTCTGAAACAATGGTCTTTGAACTTCAGTTCGCTTGTTTTATTGATGCAAAGGACAAAAATATCTGACGTTTCGGCCTTCACATATAGGCCTTCCTCAGAGATAGTCTATGATACAGATTTATACAGAAAAAAAGAGCACACAATTAGTACATATACAAAATACATATGACATATATGTTTTATGATATGAAAAGCTCAATTAAAAAAATAATAATACTAAACTAAATGAGCTGGCATCGACAAGCATATAATCACTGATAATGGATTCTCATGGAAAATGTATACATAAAAAGTACAATATCACAATGCTCTGTCACTGAAAACAGTTAACACCTAGAGAGAGGACCACCCTAACTGTGATCAGAAAGACATAAGACATACCTATATGGCTATGAAGGAAAATAGTATTCGAGTAATTGCTCAAAGAGATGGAAACTTCATGATCTACACGATTGCCTAAAATAGACAAGTTAGAAAATACTAGAACCGGCTATGATGAAGAAAGATAAAGGTAGCGTAAGGGACAAGGGGAATAGTTACCATGAGGCAGGGGAGAGAAAAGGGTATAGGATGTGAAAAACATGGGAGAAAGAAAAAGGGAATGAGAAGGAGAAAAGGAGAGAGACAAGTGAAAGTAGAGGCAGAGTAAAAGGACAGGAAGAGAAGAAAGAAAAAAAGCAAGGGGAAAAGAAAGAAAGAAGAAGAGAAAAAGGAAGAGAAAGGCACTGTCTTCCACCACTGGAAAAAGAGTGACAACAATACCTTTGTATACATCAAAGAACCGGTAGGTCACACACAAGTGATATGAAGGTAGCTGACTGGAAAAATCAGTTTATGAAATACTACGGAAGGAAGGAAAAGTTTGCAAGATATAATAGTTTGTTACTCAAGTATAGAGGGGTGAAGTGTAACTACTATAAATGTGTACATACCTAATCAGGTAGTATGTGATAAAAGCAGGACTGCCCCACTGACATGTGCCTTTCCACAAGTAACAGAACGTAGACTGGTAGCTAATGTGATCTACGGACATAAAAATAGTTACTGTTTTCGTACTATTATTGTAAATGAGGGGAGCATATGGCATGGTGAAAGTACACATACCCCTGGATCAGACCAGTACGAAAGCTTCCTTTTGTTATATATAAAACAAGCCAGTGCCCAAAGGGTATGAGGAGCCTATTGTTACCGTCTGTTGGTACATAAAATTGTGATGATATAAGTCTATCAATGGGATTATAAGCACAAAAGCAAACTTATTACAATAGATAACAGACCTTGATCCTATAGGATAATGGGCCCAGATAGTTCTGAATCGGGGGATAATGTAATTTGGAAAACGGGATGGATTCCTAAGAGGATAAGGCAAAGAGTGAATTGAAAAGACAGAACAAAGCCAGTGTGAAAAAAGAGAGGGTCAATCTATACCTTGTAATGGAGAGACTCCGGTGTGCCGATCAATACCCGTGTGTTCCCTGCGGTGCACATGCTAGCAGGAAGTGGGGTCTTTATGATGGTGACTAATTACTTAACGAGGGCCACCTAAGGCGGAAATCCAGGACCGGACCGTGGGGCGCCGCAGGCCGAGCGCAGAGGGACCATCTGCGCAAGCGCCTGCAGCGGTCACAGCCGGTCCCATGCACGTGACTGGTGATGAGACGCACACGTGATCCGGAAGTGAGGTATTTGAACCGCATCCGTGGAGCGCATGGATCACGCATGCGAAGAAGGGCCGACGGGCCGATCAGCGCATGCGTAAGCAGCGGTCACGGAGTGTAAGTGACCAGTGGGAGGAGTGGGCCGGGCGCGAGCGCAGACCGGCCGGAGATGCGGCCAAGACCGCGCATGCGCGGGCACACTGACGTCCAGGAAATGATAAGTGAGTGTAGTCGTCGGGAGATTCAGTGCCATGATGAAACCGTGAGTGAACTACAGCGCCTGGAAAATAAAGAGAAACATACAATGATAAATAAAAATCAATATGGGACACAAAAAGTATATATATATATACACATACGAAGGGATATAGAGGAGTACAATAGAATAATAGGTGAACCCACGGATAGGAACAGTTTGCTGCACTTTACTAGTGCCCATCCGAGTCACATTAAACGGGCACTCCCATCTTCCCAGATCAAACGAGTCGACCGGATAGTGTCAGATCCTGACTTAAGAGAAAGACGCAGGACGGAGATGAGTGATAAGTTTGCTGCGAGGGGTTACCCTCAACGGATTGCCGCTCCAGAACCTGTCACCAGACAGCCTAGTCAACCAGGCCCTAGGGCCACCTTCGTGGCTACTTATCATCCCTTTCAGGCACAGGTGAAGAATGTCATTCTTAAACATTGGTCGCTGTTGGGCCAAGCCTATCCCAACATTCCTGAATTCAATAGGAGACCTCTCTTTTGTAATAAACGTCCCAAAAATTTGAGGGACACGTTAGTACGGGCCGATATTGGTTCTCAGGTGCGACAAAAGCGACAGATGACATTACAAACATCCCGGACAGGCAATTATCCATGCCTACATTGCATACAGTGTTCCAATATCACAAAAGGCAGCACCTTCACCCACCCCCGTACAGGGCGTATTTTTCCGATAAAAAACTTTTTCACGTGCGACTCAACATTTGTAGTCTATTTGATCAAATGTCCCTGCGGTCTCGGATATGTTGGGGAAACGACCCAACATATCCGAGACCGCATTAGTAAACATAAATCAACGATTAGGTGCAAGCAGACACTCCTACCCATTCCCGCTCACTTCATACAGGCTGGCCACATCGTGGCACAGTTACGATACCAGGTTTTGGAACATGTACCTCCACCTAGGAGGGGGGGGTAACAGAATACAGAGGCTTAAGGAACGCGAAGCGTACTGGATTTACACATTACAGACATTAGAGCCGTTGGGTTTGAATCGCGAATACGAGATTTTCTATTAGAAAACTCTGTCTATATCTTACTTGCGTGTATATACTTTCATTCAGTCTGATCCTCTTAATTTTCCCTCTTTAATTTTCCCTCTCTACTCTTTATTGTTTATTTTTATTCTGTTTTTCCACTTGAGCGCTCTGATCATTCTTTTCCTTATGTATAATCCTTCTTTCACCTATTATTCTATTGTACTCCTCTATATCCCTTCGTATGTGTATATATATATATACTTTTTGTGTCCCATATTGATTTTTATTTATCATTGTATGTTTCTCTTTATTTTCCAGGCGCTGTAGTTCACTCACGGTTTCATCATGGCACTGAATCTCCCGACGACTACACTCACTTATCATTTCCTGGACGTCAGTGTGCCCGCGCATGCGCGGTCTTGGCCGCATCTCCGGCCGGTCTGCGCTCGCGCCCGGCCCACTCCTCCCACTGGTCACTTACACTCCGTGACCGCTGCTTACGCATGCGCTGATCGGCCCGTCGGCCCTTCTGCGCATGCGTGATCCATGCGCTCCACGGATGCGGTTCAAATACCTCACTTCCGGATCACGTGTGCGTCTCATCACCAGTCACGTGCATGGGACCGGCTGTGACCGCTGCAGGCGCTTGCGCAGATGGTCCCTCTGCGCTCGGCCTGCGGCGCCCCACGGTCCGGTCCTGGATTTCCGCCTTAGGTGGCCCTCGTTAAGTAATTAGTCACCATCATAAAGACCCCACTTCCTGCTAGCATGTGCACCGCAGGGAACACACGGGTATTGATCGGCACACCGGAGTCTCTCCATTACAAGGTATAGATTGACCCTCTCTTTTTTCACACTGGCTTTGTTCTGTCTTTTCAATTCACTCTTTGCCTTATCCTCTTAGGAATCCATCCCGTTTTCCAAATTACATTATCCCCCGATTCAGAACTATCTGGGCCCATTATCCTATAGGATCAAGGTCTGTTATCTATTGTAATAAGTTTGCTTTTGTGCTTATAATCCCATTGATAGACTTATATCATCACAATTTTATGTACCAACAGACGGTAACAATAGGTTCCTCATACCCTTTGGGCACTGGCTTGTTTTATATATAACAAAAGGAAGCTTTCGTACTGTTCTGAT